>NC_057711.1:97669350-97756054 GCF_004010195.1 Chiloscyllium plagiosum | reverse complement strand
TGCTCATCCCTGAGCCATGTCTCTGTAATTGCTATGATATCTCAGTCCCATGTTCCTAACCATGCCCTGAGTTCATCTGCCTTCCCTGTTAGGCCCCTTGCATTGAAATAAATGCAGTTTAATTTATTAGTCCTACCTTGTCCCTGCCTGCCCTGACTGTTTGACTCATTTCTCTTCTCAGCTGTACCCGTCTCAGATCGATCTTCTTCCTCACTATCTCCCTGGGTCGCCCCCCCACCTTATAGTTTAAATCCTCCCAAGCAGTTCTAGCAAATTTCCCTGCCAGTATATTTGTCCCCTTCCAATTTAGGTGCAATCCGTCCTTCTTGTACAGGTCACTTCTACCTCAAAAGAGACTCCAATGATCCAAAAATATGAATCCTTCCCCCATACACCAGCTCCCCAGCCATGCATTCATCTGTTCTATCCTCCTATTCCTGTCCTCACTAGCTCGTAGCACCAGGAGTAATCCAGACATTACTACCCTTGAGCACTTCCTTTTTAAATTTCTGCCTTCAGAATCTCAACCTTTTCCCTTCCTATGCCGTTGGTTCCAATGTGGACAATGACCTCTTGCTGGCCCCTCTTCCCCGTGAGAAGATTCTGCACCCTCTCTGAGACATCCTTGCTCCTGGCACCAGGGAAACAACACACCATTCTGCTTTTTCTCTGCTGGCCACAGAAACGTCTGTCTGTACCTTGGACTACAGAATCCCCTGACACGATTGATCTCTTAGAAGCTGACGTACCCCTCATTGCATTAGAGCCAGTCTCAATACCAGAAACTTGGCTATTCGTGCTACCTTCTGCTGAGAATCCATCACCCCCTACATTTTCCAAAACAGCATACCTGTTTGAAATGGGTATATCCACAAAAGACTCCTGCCCTAGGTGCCTACCTCTCTTACCCTTCCTGCAGTTAACCCATCTATGTGACTGTATCTGAGACTTTCCCCCCTTCCTATAACTGCCATCCATCACATACTGTTGCTGTTGCCAATTCCTCATTGCTTCTAACTGTCTCTCCAACCCATTCACTCGATCTGATAAGATTCGCATCCAACAGCATTTATGGCAGATGTAATCCACAGTAACCCTTAAACTCTCTTTAACCTCCCACATCTGACAAGAAGTACATATCACTGCAAAGGCCATTTTTGCTCCTTCACAATCTACAGACCCAGAAAATAACACCATCTTATTCCTCTACAAAACACTGCCCCAGGTTAAATTAAGAGCCAAGGCTTATATTTTAAGTTTAATTAAGAGACTTATTTCCAAAAACATACAATCAAGAAAAAATCCACTGTACTCACTAATACAGCCTTTCTCTTGGACAGACTTAAAACAAACATTAACTTATCTGATTCTGTGTTGTGAACTTCGCCCAAACTGGTTCCTCCAAGATTAGTTGTGAAATTCACTGTTTGTTAATTTTCCCAGATGCACTCCGATGTCCAGCGACACTTGCATTTTGGTCTGAAGTTTGCAGGAGATGGGGTGACATGGAGGTCAGTAGCAAATGGATGAGTGAGCTAGCAGTGGGTTGGAAACTCAGCTGTTATAACAAGTTGGCTTTTCCATCAGTGCACGACTCATTCACAGAATCAATAATCCACTTTTGTTTTTTCCTGTGCAACCACAGATTACATGGGCATTAGTGAAAGCATGCTTCGGGCACTAGCACTGTGGACACAACCTTTTACATAGGCAGGGAAGCAGTAGTGCATTTTTACTCTCTCATGCTTTTCGAAGCAACCAGTTTCATATGACACTTTATTTGTCAACTCTGGCATATGTTATAGAGCCTGGGATATCTGTATGCTGGAGCAAGGAGATTGTCATGGAGCTGTGTATAATGTTAGTTAGGCCACAGCTGAAGAATTGTCTCCGGTTCTGGTTGCTACAATATCAGAAGGATGTGATTGCAAATGAGGAGGAGATTTACCAGGATCTAAGGAAGGGTCATCAGACCAAAATGTCAACTCAGATTTCTCTTCACAGATGTTGCCAGACCTGCTGAGCTTATCCAGCAACTTCTGTCTTTGCTCACCAGGATCTTGCCTGGGCTGGAGTAGTTCAGTTGTCAAAATAAATTAGACAGACTGGGATTGGTTTCCTTAGAGCAGGGAGGGCTGAAAGGAGATCTGATTGTGGCACACAAAGTTCTGTGTAGCATAGACAAGGTGGAGAGGGAACTTTGTTTTCCCCTTTGTAGAGAGGCAAGGTGCAGAAGGTTTAGATGAGAACTTAATGCCTATAGGTGTGCTGGAATCGGAAGTGTTCAGTGTATTCAGGATCTGTCTCGATCAATATTTCAAATGTCAAAGCAAACAAGGCTATGGCCCATGTGCTGAAAATAGAATTAAATTAAATGACTGCCTGACGACTGGCAAAGAAACAATAAGCCAAAGGCTACTTTCCATGCTGTAAAAACTCCATGACGATGAAACCCAGAATGCTAGTTTAAAGGTGTAACAGACTAAGCATATTGTAGGTACAGAGTTAACAGTTACACACACACACACACCCCGATGGCAACTAAAGTTCTATCCTGTAGTTCTGAATACATATTTTGTGATTACTTAGCACAATATGAATGGAGGTCCACTTCGCTATTGTCTCATTCTTTACAAAGCTGATCAGGATATATCCATTTTATTCTTTTTGTCTGTTTCTAAATAGAATTTTCTTGAATCAATAGGTTGTTCCAAATCTGTCTTCAGTGATGCTTTGAAAGCAGAGTTGATGTGACAATCGTGTTTTAACATTTGCTGCCATATTCCTGAGAGACTAAGATTGTGAGGCCATTTTATCCACTTTGCATTGTCATCATTATAGAATCACATTCACAGGTTAGTGTTGAATTGCATTAGCATGCATTCCATTTCCTCTCTGATTTCTATCCTGCTCACAGCTTTAAGAGTGTCTTGGTAAAATTCACAAGGGATGTCTTCAACCACAGAAACCGCATTATCCATTATTGTTCTTGTTGACTTTACTGTGATGTACATTCTGGACCAGTCGCGTCACTCCTCTTAGTTTCTTTTCACTTCCATTGAATCCTCTTTGTATGGTTCCAATTGCTGTCAAACTGGAAACAGTCATTGCATTTTTGCATCTCAAGCAATATGTTACTTACAGGTTTTCACAAGATCTTCTCTGTGGTTGTCCACAATTCGATCTTCAGCCCTCTTCTTACCCTCATTTATTGTCTGTTGGTTTGATCATCCAGAGGCATGGAATAAACTTTCATAAGCATTCCAGTGACATTCACTTCTGCCTCACTGAATTGATACTGTACTGTCAATTGGTCTAACTGATCTTCAGTTTTCAGTGAACTGCACTATTTTGCATGAATATTTGGGAGCCATTGCTTTTGAACTCAATGAAAAGATCTTGACTCTGTAATCTCAGCCAATCTTCCGAAACATCTGTACTTCTCTAATTCTATCCTGTAAAATATAGCTACATTTCTAATTATAATTGTTCCAAGATTGATTGCCTTGCCTTTAATTGTTGAGGCCTCAGTTCTGGAATTCCCTTCCTACACCTCTACTTCCTTCCTCCTTTAAGACACTTCTTAAAACAGACCTCTTTGATTGAACTTTTAGTCATCTGATCCAATGGTTCTGAATGTCATCTGGATGTCATAGTTCATATTATGAAGCAAAATGAAGGGCCTTGGGGCAGTTTATTATGTTAAAAGTGCCACATCAATATAAGTTGGAATTGTCCCCAGAGGTGCCTTCAAGTATGCTTCACAGACACTGTGTGAATGCACATTGTTGACCTAATTTGAAGAGATGATTTGTTGCTGGTAAGAAATTCTATGGATCCACCTGACTTAATTTAAGGTTGACTGGCTTGCTGGTCAAGAGGCCCTCATATCTTGCCTGCTTGACTACCCAGCACCTACCCAAAACACTTCCAATCTAACTTCATTGTACAGCTAAATGGTTCCTGGCCAGCCAATATGTCAAAGACAGCATATTCAGCATTATGTTATGGACCAGGCCAGACCACCTCAAAATATTTTAAAAGCTAGCATTTTAAAAGGCATTGACAGAATCAAAAATAAAAATAAAGCAAAAGTCCTCCTGAAATTTCAGTATTGTGAGACACTGGGCTTTCCCAGGACACAAAATATTCACAGGAGAAAGTGAGGACTGCAGATGCTGGAGATCAGAGCTGAAAATGTGTTGCTGGAAAAGCGCAGCAGGTCAAGCAGCGTTCAAGGAGCAGGAGAATCAATGTTTCGGGCATGAGCCTGAAGAAGGGCTCATGCCCGATACGTCGATTCTCCTGCTCCTTGGACGCTGCCTGACCTGCTGCGCTTTTCCAGCAACACATTTTCAGCACAAAATATTCAAGGTCTAATTATGTCCATTGCTTTCTAGTTACTCCTCATTGAAAAACGTAATTCTCAGTCTTCATCTGGACATTCTCTGTATCATAATTTTCCTGCAGACCAATCCTACTTCTTTCCACCCCTGCTGTATCCTAGTGCGGCATCTGTAGGCTGTCTCAGGAATTTGTAGCAATATGTTCTTTAATCTGTCTACTCAACTGCCAAGACCACACGTCATCATTTAGGTCTGACCTTGTGTCCCCTATTCCTAAACTTGTGCAAAAACTAACATGTTGCAATGTCTAGGTGCTTTGTACGTTTAGCAGCACTTAATTTGAATATTGAAAGATTATTTCTGCTTTCCACTCTGCATAATTAACATACAACTTACAGGACACATGTTTGCACTTGTCTGGATCCAGATGTAGGTCAAGCTCTATGGAAATGAAAGAGGTCCGTTTACATTATAGCCATGCAGGAGAAAGCATTGTCCAGAGGGATCAGTCTAGTTGGAAGCTGAACTGGAACACTAGTGACAATATCTTGTTGTAAAGAACCAATATAACTCAGTGGTAATCAAAGCATTGGTACACTTCTCACTCCCTTATCAATTTGTCTTTACACTTACATCAAAGAATAAAACTGATAATAAAGTGTGATTGTAGAATTTACATTCATGAAATCAATGTGAAAATATTGCAAAACATGGCACTGTTAAAAATTAAATTTGAATTCCCCTAATTTGAGAGTCATTTTATTTATATTTTAATCAGGGAAAATAGACTTATCTGTTTCCAATGTGCAGGAAGTGTAGATACTGGAAATAAAAATAAAACTATTATTTACAAAAGATCTTGATTCAACAAATAGTAAGAGATATTAGCTTTTTCCTCCGCTCACCACTGCAGCGGGAAGTTAGACCTGAGCATAGACAATAATTCCTGATTACACTCCCACCAGTTTCAGTAACACTGATAAATGGAGGAATTATGTAATTGACTTTTCAAAATATTTTATGTTTGATCAGAAAGTTGTTGGTTTATTAAAATAGATACCATGCCAATAAAATCTATATTTTTAATTTGACAGAAGGAATTAGCATAACATTTGAAATTAAAAAAAGAAAAGCTGGAAACTCAGTGTTGAATGGAATCTAATGGTGGAGAAATACAATTAAAAGTTTGGCCTGATGACGTTTTGACAGAATTTATTGCAATTGGGAAGTTCTGGAAGGGATCTATGCCATCACTTGATACTTATGATTAAGCATATGATTTAAGTAACAGTGAAGTATCCGGGTGACAAACAGGTGAAATAATATGGATATACCTCAAAAGTGTGCTCGTTCAATTCATACGTGAAATACCTGATTCTGTCTCCCTTGGGATTCCCTTCAACAACTTGCCCACCACTGATGTCAGGCTCACCAGTCTACAGTTCTCTGGCTTTTCCTTACCACATTTCTTAAATACTGACACCACAGTAACCTCTGGCCTTCCACCTCCTCACCTGTGGCTATCAATGATAGAAGTATCTCAGCAAGGGATCTCCCTACAGAGGTTTAGGGTACACCTGATCAGGTCCCAGGGATTTTATCCACCTTTATGCATTTTAAGATGTCCAGCACCACCTCGTCTGTAATATGGACATTTTTCATTATGTCACTATTTATTTCCCCAAGTTCTCTATCTTCCATATCCTTCTCCACAGTAAACACTGGTGTAAAATAGTCATTTAGTATCTCCTCCATCACCTGTTGTTGATCTTGTTGATTTTTAAGGGGCCCTATACTCTGCCTCATTACCCTTGCATATTTAATGAATTTGTAGAATCCCTTTGGATTCTCCTGAACCATTTTTGCCAAAGTTATCTCATGCCCCCTTTCTGCCCTACTGATTTCCTTCTTAAGTATACTCCAACTGCCTTTATACTTTTCTAAGGATTCACTCGATCTCTGCTGTCTGTACCTGATATATGCTTCTTCTTTAAATTTACCAAAAACTTAATTTCACTCATCATCCAGTATTCTTTACACCTACCAGACTTGCCCTTCACCCTAACAGGAACATACTGTTTCCAGATTCTCATTATCTCATTTTTTTAAGTCTTCCCATTTTCCAGGGTCCCTTTACCTGTGAATATCCACTCCCAATCAACTTTTTTTAAGTTCTTGCCTAATACCATCAGAATTGGCTTTCCAATTTGTTTGTAAATTTAAAATCCCTTATCAAAAGCTTGTAAACTTAAAATCCTCTACAATTCTTATAGATAACTGAGATCTCCTTACAAATTTGTTTCTCAATTTCCCGCTGATCATTGGGAGGCTGGGGGTGGGGTGTCGACAGTAAAATCTAAACAAGATGATAATTCCTTTCTTATTACATGTACTTGGAAAGGCAAGGAATAATTACGAATAGTCAACAATGGTTTTGAGCATAGGAAATCATATCTCACGAACTTGATTGAGTTTTTTGAAGAAGTAACAAAGAGGATTGATGAGGACAGAGTAGTGGATGTGACCGATGTGGACTTTAGGAAGGCATTCGACAAGTCATCCAGCATTCTCTACAACAATCAGCCTTACCCTTCACCCTAACAGGAACATACTATCTCCAAACTCTTGTTATCCCATTTTTGAAGGCTTCCAATTTTCCAGGTTCCCTTTACCTTTGAATGTTCACCCCCAATCAATCTTGCCTCATACCATCAAAATTGGCTTTCCTCCAATTTAGAACTTAAACTTTTTGTACCGGTCCATCCATTTCCACCTCTATTCTAAAATTAATAGAATTATGCTCACTGGCATCAAAGTGCTCCCCCACTGACACCTTAGTCACCTGCCCTGCCTTATTTCCCAAGGCTGAGTTTTGCACTTTCTCCGGTAGGTACATTCACATCCTTTATCAAAACGTTTTCTTGTATGCACTTAAGAAATTCCTCTCCATCCAAGCCTTAATACTATGGCAGTACCCGTTTATGTTTATAAACTTAAAATCCCCTAATATTCTTATAGATAACTGAGATGTCATGTCCTTATAAATTTGTTTCTCAATTTCCCGCTGATTATTGGTGGGGGTGGGGGGGGGGGGGGGCGCAGGAATGGTGGGGGGCAGTCTTTAGTGCAAGCGAAATCAGGTGATAATTCCTTTCTTATTACATATATTTGGAAAGGCAAGGACTAATTATGGATGGCTTTGAGCATGGGAAATCATGTCTCACTAACTTGATTTAGTTTACTGAAGAAGTAACAAAGTGGATTGATGAGGGCAGAGTGGTAGATGTGATCTATGTGGACTTCAGTAAGGCATTCAACAAGGTTCCTCATGGTAGACTGGTTAGCAAGGTTAGATTCCATGGAATACAGGGAGAACTAGCCATTTGGAGACTGAACTAGCTTGAAAGTAGAAGTCAGAGGGTGGTGATGGAAAGTTACTTTTCAGACTGGAAACCTGTGACCAGTGGTGTGCCACAATGATTGGTGCTGGTCCACTGCTTTGTGTCATTTATATAAATGATTTGGATGTGAACATAGGAAGTATGGTTAGTAAGTTTGAAGATGACACCAAAATTGGAGATATAGTGAAAGTGAAGAAAGTTACCTCAGATTACAACAGGATTTTGATCAGATGGGCCATTGGGTCGAGAAGTGGTAGATGGAATTTAATTTAGATACATGTGAGGTGCCTCATTTTGGAAAGGCAAGTCAAAGGGGGGCTTAACCACTTAATGGTAAGGTCCTGGGGAGTTTTGCTGAGCAAAAAGAACTTGGAGTACAGGTTTATAGTTCCTTGAAAGTTGAGTCACAGGTAGAAAGGGCCGTGAAGAAGACTTTTGGTATGCCACCTTTATTGGTCAGTACATTGAGTATAGGAGTTGGGATGTCATGTTGCAACTGCACAGGACATTAGTTCGGGCCACTTTTGGAAGCCTGCATGCAATTCAGGAGGTTGTGAAACTTGGAAGAGTTCAGAAAATATTTACAAGAATATTGCCAGGGTTGGAGGGTTTGTGCTATAGGGAGATGCTGAATACGCTGGGGCTGTTTTCCCTGGAGTATCGAAGGCTGAACAGAGCTTATAGAGCTTTCTAAAATCATGAGGGACATGGATAAAGTTAATAGTTAAAGTCTTTTCCCTAGAATGAGGGACTCCAAAAGTTGAGGGTATAGGTTTAAGATGAGAGGAGAAAGACTTAAAAGGGACCTAAGGGGCAACTTTATCATGCAGAAGGTGGTGTGTGTTTAGAATGAGCTGCCAGAGGAAGTGATGGAGGCTGGTACAATTACAATATTTAAAAGGCATCTGGATGGGTATATGAATACAAAGAGTTCAGAGGGATATGGGCCAAATGCTGGAAAATGGGACAAGATTAATTTAGGATATCTACTTACCATGGACTAGGTTGGGCTGAAGGATCTGTTTCCGTACTGTCGACCTCAATGACTGTCTGACTCTTAAGGTTCAGCCTTGGTTATACCTTGAAGAGAATCCATTGATGAGCTGATAAAGATGTTAAGAAGGGATCCATCTTCCCTATACTTCTCAGCCTGTCAGAGAAATTTCCCATTTCCAATAAACCTCGCAAGCAGACCTTGTGAAAGTGAGAGGTTTGTTTATTTCACGATACTGTGGGCAGACGTCAATGATCACTCAGCTTAGAATGACCGCTTAGCACTGATGAGTCTGAACCTCTTCCCTCAGCGACAGGCGTATGCAGTTTATAAAGAGTTATAAATGGCTGATTGTTAATTATAGAACAACACAGGTCTAACTACAATAGGTAGTTTAGCAATATTAAAAAGGCTAGCAATACTACTGGATTAACAGCATTGATTAGTTGAACAATTGAAACTGATCGGGTAGCATCCTGTTCATAGAAGCAAGTGGTTGGAGATTATCAATATTAAATAGTTTGGTGATATCTTGTCTGCAGGGGTATTGTTTTAGCTGGAGCTCCCATGGGGAGAGAGAGAGAGAGAGAGAGAGACCCCTCGGGGGACTCTTCAGTGGGTGCAGAGGTATAACAGCATTGTCAGTGAGAGAATCCAATTAGTGGGTCATTCAACTAATGTATTTCCTCTAGTCAGGGAAATGGCTTTCACAGTCAATTCCTGTGAATGGCTTCAGCAAATTAGTGAGCATGTCTCCTCTAAGCAGGGAAAATGGCTTCCAGAATCTACTAACTGGCAGAGAACATGTCAGGTTGGATTGTTATTTTGGGCCTCTCCTGTCACTGATTAGATTCCAGTTGCTTCCGGATGAGGCATGTGCATGGGCAGTGATTGAAGACATAATCTTCATAGCCTCAGTTGGGTTGTGAATGGTGTTAAGTGCTGGTGGCTAGTACAGTGCAAACTGGATTTTATAGCTACCACACCTCCACCCATCTTCAAACCTGCCAGAAATGAGTGTAAAACCAAGCCCATTCAATTTTTTAGGCCAATGATCCTTCATCAGACCTGCTGAGTATTTCCAGCATGACTCACTTTATTTTAGAAATTTAGCATCTGCCATATTCTGCTCTCACACAAAACGAAAATACACTGGATGCTGCAAACCTAAAAGCAAAACAGAAAGTGTTGGAAATGATCAGCATATCAGTCAGGGAGGAGAAAGTGAGGTCTGCAGATGCTGGAGATCAAAGTTGAAACTTTATTGCTGGAACAGCACAGCAGGTCAGGCAGCATCCAGGGAACAGGATATCAGTCAGGGACCATGGAGATAAAAGCTGAGTTAGTTATCCTCCCAAGATTTGGAAGGGGGTGTCCAGCCCAAACCAAACTGTTCCCTCTATTGTATAGGCACTAAGATCACATCATCTTTCAGTAAAATAATCTGTAACCAAGCTGATTGTGCATAATATTAGATAGAGTTTGTAAGGCTAAAGGGATCGAAGGGTTTGTGGAGAAAATAGGTCCATGGTACTGAGCTGAATGATTAGCTATGATTATGTTGAAGAGCAGAGCAGGCTCGAACAAGCTGAATGGCCCAATCCTACTCTTATTTTCTTAATTGGATTTGGCTTGGGAAGGAGCAGGTCAGCTGTTTCTTTAAACATAATTATAAAAAAGGTGCGAAGGTAGTGGAAGAGCATACTATTCAGAGGGTGCCCAGTATTATTGGGCCAATGTCCCCTCCCTGATTTTGGGCCTGGCCTCCAACCCCTTGCAGATCACCACCCTCCACCCCCAGGCTGCCTAATCCCTTGCCAGTCATAAAGCCCTTGTTTTACTTGGCTCTCAGATTCTTTGAGGAGAAAGTGAGGTCTGCAGATGCTGGACATCAGAGCTGGAATTGTGTTGCTGGAAAAGCGCAGCAGGCAGCATCCAGGGAACAGGAGAATCGACGTTTCGGGCATAAGCCCCTCCCCCTTGATCATTTCCTGAGTGGGATCACTTTCTCCTGAACTACTCTGCTCGGGTCTCTGACAATTTTGAACATTTTGATCAAATCCCCTCTCAAACCGTACCTTCCCAAACTGAGCTAAGTTAAATCAAACCTTGGTCTGCACAGTGGAAGTACTCACTAATAACTCCACTGAGTTCTTGGAAGGACTGTGTTTTCATTATTTCATGTTTTGATGTCTCAAATAATAAGATTTTAAGGTAGTGACCAGAACTGGCCAATTCAGTCCATTGAGTCTACATTGACATGCATGGCTAGCCAAATCATCCTCAACTCCACTTTCCTGCCTTTCCTCTTGATTTCCTTACTGATTAAAAATCTGTCTCCCTCAGTCTTAAAGATGTAACTTGATATTGCACTGAATTTTGTAGAAACATTTTAGGCAAAAAGTTTATTTTATTAATGATAGTCATTTGTTTTAAAGTTAAGTGGTGAATGCAAGCCATTTATTTTTTTATCTGCAGACACAATTCAATCCTATTTATAGATATTAATGCTTTTGAAGACTTACAAGTATTAGGTCTATCATTTCCACAGCCTAAGACTCTATTCTGTACCATTATGATTGGACAAGCAGTACTAAAATCTCTCTTTCCAAAAGATCAGTCTAACAATTTCTTCTGTTTTCTGATGCAGTCATAAAGTTTACTACTTCTTAACATTTTCTTTATCTTGCTGTCACATTCATACTGAAAAACCTGCATCTTGCTATTTTCTGTATTTTTGATTTGCACTGAAATAGGGAGAAAAAAGCTGTTTTAAAAGCCAAGGATTTGGAAAATATTTTTGAACTTTTTAAAAACATGATACCTGACACTCGTAAGTGCTGATTACTCAAGCAGCGGGGAAGTCAAGTTGCAGAGAAGCTGAAGCCAATGGACGTATAGGAATGAAAATTTGACCATCAGCTGATTGGTTCACAAGATTCTGCTCTACGCACCTGTAGTCAGAGAACTCACTCACCATTCGATATCCGCCTCCTGGATTCCTGGTTCTGGCTATCTCCACACCCCATGCTGCCACTCCTGCCATTTCACGTGCAGACCTCATCCAGCATTGAGACTCTCCAGTTCAACACCACTTCTGGTTCAATCCAGCATCCCAGCCTCCATAACCATCGACCAGGACCCACAGGACCCATCACCTTCCTCTCACCTCTGGACAATTCCTTGAGTGTTGCCCTGGATTCCACCAACAAAATGACTGGGACCTGCCTCGACTTTCCTCCAACTTGCACCTCCACCAGCCAATCAACACATGGAGTCTGATTGCCAGGGTCACTCCTCAGTCCTACTGCCCATCTGCAGCCAGCCAGCACACCTCTCCCTCTACATCTGTCCACCCTCACAGTGCACCCTACTCCACCACCTCTCCTTCCTCCTCTCAATCTCATCTCCCCTATAGTCCTCCCCACATCCAATCTCCATCTCACTCCCCAGCC
Organism: Chiloscyllium plagiosum; assembly: GCF_004010195.1. Lineage (NCBI taxonomy): Eukaryota > Metazoa > Chordata > Chondrichthyes > Orectolobiformes > Hemiscylliidae > Chiloscyllium > Chiloscyllium plagiosum. Next base: position 97,743,858 of record NC_057711.1, on the reverse strand, counting down.
CACCCTCCTCCCACGTCTCCCTTCCCACCCACAACTACAACCTCCCCACCACATCATGTCCACCCCTCATTCATCACAGGCTATCGGCATTCACCCCTCTCCTCCTTTAGCCTCCTCAAGACAATCCCATCCTTGAGCCTTGCTGCACATTCACCATCCCCCCTCAGGCCAAACTCAGAGGCCAAATGGTCTGCCATCAGCAAAGTGGTCACGTTCATACCTCTCTGACCCAACTTTAACATGTTCTGTGCCCACCATGATGTGGAGCTCTTCTTCCGTTGCCTCCGCCTCCATGCCTTCTTCTTTGACAGACTCCAAACCATCATCTGAGGACCCCCTCTCCCGCCTCCAACATTCCTCTTCCTTTTGTACACCCCCTCCCGACTTCTTACCCACTCTAGACCTCTTTATTGTTGACTGCCAATGCAACATCAACGGCCTTGATGTCTCCACCACTCCAACCTCACCCCCTCCGAACATGCAGCACTCCATTCCCTCTGCACCAATCCCCGTTTCACCATCAAACCCACTGACAAAGGTGAGGTTATGGTAGTCTGCAGAATGGACCTCAATGTTGCAGAGGCCGAACACCAGCTCTCTGACACCACGAACTACCTCCCCCTTTACCATGACCCTACATGGCCCATTAGATAACTATCACCCACACTGTCCATGTCCTCATATCCTCTGGTGATCTCCCCTACACTGCCTCCAGCCCCGCACTACCCAGTTCTACCTCCTCCCCAAGATTCACAACTACCCTGGCCAACTCATTACCTCTGCATGCTCCTGCTGCACCAAACTAATTTCATCCTGCCTCAACTCCATTGTGTCCCCTTTGGTCCAGGCACATCCCACCTACATCTGGGACACAAACCATACCCTCCACCTCTTTGGAAATGTCCAATTCCCCATCCCCTAGCACTTCATCTACACTATGGACATACAGACCTTATACAAGTCCATACCCCACAATGATGATGACCTGCAGGCCCTCAGCTTCTTCCTCTCCAACAAGACAATCCAGATACCCTCCCCCCCCCACCCTGCTATTACCAAATTGGGCCTCGCCAAATTATTCCTCACCCTCAATAACATTTCCTTCAACTCTTTCCATTTCCTTCAAACCCATGGGGTGGTGATGGGCACTCGCACAGGCTGTAGCTACCCCAGCCTCTATGTTGGTTATGTCAAACAGTCCCTCTTCAGTTCATATACTGTTCCTCAACTCTTCTGCTCTTACATTGATGACTGCATCAGTGCTGCATCCTGCACCCAGGCTGAACAGGAACAATTCATCAACTCCACTCTGCCCTCAAAATCACTTCGTCTATCTCAGCCACCTCTCTTTCCTTTCTTGATCTTTCCACTTCCATCTCTGGTGACAGTTTACAGATTGACATTTACTATAAACCCACAGACTCCCATAACTACCTGGACTACTCCTCCTCCCACCCTTTATTGTGCAAAAACTCCATATTATTTTCCCAACTCCTCCATCTCTGTCACATCCGATCTGATGAGGAGATATTCCACTCACAAGCATTCCAGATGTCCACCTATATCCTACCTCTGTCATCCAGACAGCCCTCCAATGCACTGCTCTAAACTACTCTCACCAAACATAACAAAGACAGAGTTCCTTTGTCCTCATTTTCCATTCCACCAGCCTCCACATCAATATTTCATCCTCAAATGTTTCCACCAACTCCAATTAGATCCCACCATGCAGAACAGCTTCCCCGCCCCATCCCACAAGGATTGTAGTCTTTGCCACTCCTTGGTTCACACCACACTCCCCACCAACCTGCCTGAACCCCTTGGAACCTTCCCCTGCAACCAGAACACCCGCCCAATTCCGGTACCTTTCCCTGCAACTGTAAAAGTTGCAAAGCCTGCTGTCACACCACCCCTCTCCCCTCTATCCAGGGCCCCAAGCAGTCCTTCTAGGTGAAACAGAGGTTGACCTGCATCTCCTCCAACCTAGCTTACTGCATCCGGTGCTCCTGATGTGGTCTCTTCTAAATCGGTGAGACCAAGCATAAACTAAGGGAACATTTTGCTGACATCTCAGCTTGCACCTTCCCCCCCCGCCAAACCACACATTTCAATTCTACTTCCCAGTCCCTCTCCAACACATCCATCTTCAGCCTTACAGCCTGGAGGACTTAACACTGAGTTCTCCAATTTCAAATAACCCAACCATTCTCCGACTCCCTTTCTTGCCCCGCCTCCTCCTTTCCATTCCACTGACTGACCCTTCCTTCCAACAGCGAACCGGATTCATTTCTCCTATTGACCAACCAGGTTGTACCCACCACCTATGTTCACCTATCATGACCTCACCATTCCACTACTCTCCCCATCAAAAACCCTTCCCCACTCTCTTTATCTGTAGCTCCTCTTACGCCACCACCATCCCTGGTTACACCCGAAATATTCTCAGCCACCTGATGCTGCCTGGCTTGCTGAGTACTTCCAGCCTCCTGCTTGTCTACTGACAAGTATCTCATTGGCTACCAGGTAACTGAACAGCTTGTAGGTGTGTAAATGTTTGAGTAGAAGCCATTAGATTTCCAAAATGAGATAAACGTTCCTTTACTGTCAGTAAAAAACACCTCAAAGCCTGAAAAAATGCTATGTTATATTCTCTCATCAATTACTGGAAAGCCCCAACTAATTAATCAGAGACTTTATAAGTGTAAGCCAATATCTCGTGCCTCTTACAAGAAAGTGAAAGTACCTGGATAAGGGAGGTCAAGAAGTAGCCAGGCCTAACAAGCCAATAGATTAATCTCAGCAAATCCTGAGGGGCAGAGATGATTGAACGACCTGCCCAGTGTTCTCCACCACCCATAACACCCATGTTTGTGTCTGTCTTTATGTTTTTGTTGGGGGAGTTTTAAGAGGAGGCTTGTGCTTTAACTTGTAGAGTTTTATGTTGATTGTTCTTAGTTGTTTACGATTAGCTAGAATCTGTTTATTTATAATAAATAATACACATTGTTATGCTTCTGCTTTCTGTTAGTTAATGCTTTCTGTCAACCTGGATCCAAAGGACATGTGAATTTGGGAATTTTGCAAACTTTTTAAAAATGTTTAACTTTCATGATGACCCCAGGAATAGTGGGAACTGATTTGCGTCATGACAGCCCATCAAGGCATAACAACACCTCAACAGCTATATCCAACTTTGTGCTGTTACAATGTTTATGGCTACTACAAATTTTCTGGAAACGCTTGTCCCATTTGACCTTTCTTAAATCTGTGGGTGATTTCTTGGCTTGTGCAAATACACAATACGACACAGTACGCATTCAAATTGTTTGCCAAAGTAATTTTATTTGCCAAAGTATTTTTTTTTCAAACTGTTCATTGCTAGTATTCTGCTCATGTAGTTATAGTGGCAGAATTCACACTGTGAAACATTAACATTCGCACACTAAAGAGTAATCGGATTACTGTTACAATGATTTATAGTAGAAATATAACACTGGCAAGTACAGGATATTTTTGTCTTCCTTGCTTCTGGTAGCTTATCCTTTTAGATCTCGAATGATGATGTTCAAATTACACTCTGTGGTAAAGGAGGATCCACAGTGAAAAATAACGATGACGTTACCAATGGAAAATATGCATTTTGGACATTGTAGTAAAGTGTCCATGGAGGTTTGTGTTTACATAGCGGTGCTTCTGATTTTGATATGTTATGGTGTGTGCATGAAGGAACAGTGCAGGCATGATTGGTCGAATGGTCTCCTTTTGCACTGTGACAATTCTATGATTCATAAGGGACATGGATAGGATAAATAGACAAAGTATTTTCCCTGGGGTGGGGGAGTCCAGAACTAGAGGCCATAGGTTTAGGGTGAGAGGGGAAAGATATAAAAGAGACCTAAGGAGCAACTTTTTCACACAGGGGTTGTACGTGTATGGAACGGGCTGCCAGAGGGAAGTAGTGGAGGCTAGTACAATTGCAACATTTAAAAGGCATTTGGATGGGTATATGAATAAGAAGGGTTTGGAGGGATATGGACTGGTTGCTGGCAGGTGGGACTAGATGGGTTGGGATATCTGATCGACATGGATGAGTTGGACTGAAGGGTCTGTTTCCCTGCTGTACATCTCTATGACTCTATGACTCCAAGACTCCTCAGGGTGCAGGAACGTGCACAGCTCATGCAGCATCCTTCATCATTATCATCATAATGCACACATGGACAATGCAGGTCGGTGAATTTGACCTCTCCACTGAATATAGGTGAACCTGTATGGCATCTCTGAAAGTGGCACTATGCAGATTAAGTTATCTTCCTTCATACCCAAATAAACAATAAGTGGCTGATTGGTTAAAACAATGCAGCAAAAATTCTGATTTTTGGACAAACTTTGGCATAAATTTTCTCGGAATTCATTTACATTAACAGAGGTTTTGACTGCCCCATTTGAGGAAAGAGATTTTTTTTTCTACAGATTTAACAGGATCAAAGAAGTTGTGGCTTTGTGGATCAATAATTAGGTTAGGCATAGAAAGAAGTGAGCTATAATAAATGGTTGTTTTTTTGGACTTGTGAGAGATTTAGTGATTTTCCCTCAGGATCTGTATTGAGACCACGCCTTCTTGACATATCTTAAAAATATGGACATGGATATGCATGGAGGAATGTCAAAGTGTGTTGGTGACACAAAGCTGAGAAAGGTAGGAAACTGTAAGAAAGATGCTAACAGACTGAAGGTGCTCATGGACAGACTGGTGATATGTAGACAAAACTCAAAATGGACAAGTGCAAAGTGATTCCTTTCGGCAGAAAGAATGAAGAAAACACTCTCAACTAAACTAAACTGCACCATTTCAATGTGATAGCTGGAACAGAGCGATTCAGTCATGTTCATACACAGATCTTTTGAAAGTGTTGGACAAATTTTAAAGCTCAACCATAATGGTACACTAGATTGTTGTTAATTTCTAATCAGGGGTCATGGACTGGAATTCAGGACCAATTCCAGGTCCCAATTCCATACAACATGCTTAAAAAAAAACACCCCACCACACCCCTACCCTCACCCAAGATTTATAGGAAACCAGGCTGATTAGTATCAGGGAACAAGCCCACCTTAAATTAAGCATAGCAGGCCAGTGTAGAGATTGTAATGAGATCAGCCAGGTTGTCCTTGTAGAATTCTGGATCAGTGGTGCTGGAAGAGCACAGCAATTCAGGCAGCATCCAACGAGCATGAGTTCCCTGATTGGTGCTATTAATCTGGTCCAACAGGGATCTATAAATGGAGTGTTAGATATTCTGTTCACTCTGAGAACTGACTCTGAGGAAACTGGATCAGTGCCAAGGATTTCACATGTGTAAACAAAGGGTGACTTGGTGATGAGATAACAGCCTCTGTGGGGTTATTTCAGCCAGGTCCTGATGTTGGAAGACCACTGGAAAGATCCTTCAGAGTGGACACATTGTTACCCTCACTGTCTAAGTTGGGATCTGTTGTTTCATGATGGAGGGAGTGAGGGCACTCCAACATGGAGAACTCCTCTGAAAAAGTAGGTCAATCATTTTGAAAATATTGGAAGCACCGCAAGTTTTCTGGCTTTGATCATGTTGGGGACAGGGGGTGGCAGCTGTCACCCAATCACCATGCTTGGTGCGTGTGTCAAATTCTTTCATGGGTAGACATGCAGGCTGTCTTTTTTTCCCCAACATGTGTCTTGACCACCCCATGGTTTCCTGACTGAGATCAAAGCTGATAACTCTTGACTAAACCCTAATTGACACTAATTAGTCTCAGTTGGCTTCCCGGGACAAGTGGCCATTTTTGACCCTGAAATGACATTTCCATAAAAATAGCTCATAGTTAGAAACTCGGTGGTGAATCAACAGCATGGCCAGTGCCATGAAATTGTGGGCCTGATAAAGAAGGCCTAAGTTTTTGATTTTTGGAATGAGCACTCTGAGTGAGTGAATTTCAGCAATATATTTGAAAAGAAAATTGAATAAAAACTTGGAAGTCAGAAAGAATTCAGGGCTTCTGTGGAGTGATTGTCTTTTGAGGAGAGAATGAGTAGGCTGGGTCTCTATGTTTGGAAATTAGAAGAATCAGAGGTGACCTTATCAAACATATAAGATTCTTATGGGACTTAACAGGATAGATGTGGAAAGTCTAATTTACCTTGTGGGAGAGTCTAGGTCATAATCTCAGAGTAAGGGATCACCCATTTGAGACAGAGATCAGGAGGAATTTCTTCTCTCAGAGGGTACTGAATCTGTGGCATTCTTTACCAAAAGGCTGCAGAGGCTGGGTTCTAAAGTATATTCACAGCTGAGATGGAGAAAAGCAAGGGAAGACGGGTTGATGCATAACCAATCAGCCATTATCTCATTGAATGATGGAGCAGACTTGATAGGCTGAATGGCCTATTTCTACGCCTACTTATTATGATCTTATGTCTTTGGGAAAATAATAGTGCTATGGGTCTATAAAGATAGCTTTTTGAATGATTGAAGAGCTGCCCTCTATGCTATTTCAGTCTACAAGATGGGGTCACAAACATGAATTTGTATTAATTGAAAATGAATCATATTTTATGTATGTATTTGCAAATGATTTTTATTAAAAGACTGTGACTGTGATATCGTGACAACAATATCAACTTCTTCCATGTGATGCTGGTAAAACAGCTTCTGGCAGTTCAGTCCTCTCCTACTTTTGTTTTGTTCCTGTTATATTTCTCACTCTATCTATATAAAATTATTAGCTTGTATTTCAGCACAATCTGGCTGTCTCCCTGCTTGAGTATTGAATCATAACACTGCAGCGTGCTGTGTTTATAAAGGCACAATGACGAGAGAAATCACAGAGAAATCTTCAAATCTGAGAATGGAATTATTTTGAGGACAATTTGCAAGGTCCTTTACTGAATTCTTGAATAAGGCAAATACATAATTTGATTTCAGATTTGTACTGGTGTTCAGGCATTGTCTCTACTTTTAGGAGACAATGGAAAAAAACACAGCAAGTGGAAAAGTAGGAGAAAAATATTGAAATAAATTCTCACCACCAAAAAAATAGAATTTGAGGGGTGAAGCTTCCTCTTAAATGTATTTTAATATGCATTCCTAATATTAACAAGAGAGGAAAATGGCTCTAAAATGAAAATATAACTGAATCAAAATCCTATGAAGCTGGTGGGACTATAAAAAGGAAGGCACAGTTACCGCTTGTTAAATACCCTTCATGACAAATCATTGGTTATTCATGCAATGAGATTCTGGTTGAGTTGGAGCGTTTATTTATTTTAATCCATTTTCAATCAAAGTCAAGTAAGGGCCTTACACAGTTCTGTTGGTCATCCTCATCATGCCTCTGTCTAAATGCACTTAAAAAGGAAAACAAGGGGATGACGTTTTTTTGAATTGAGTTGAATTGAATTAGCTTTATTGTCACATGCACTCAAATGGATACAATGAAAAGTTTATACGTCACCACTTACAGCACTTTATTAGGTACAAAGGTACCTGGATAAAGCTTCTTTAGTTACAATATTTTGGAAAATAGAGAAATAAAATGTCTGGCATTGCAGAAGCACAAGTTCAGAACAGCAGTCTTCCAACCCCTGCCACGCCAGCACCTCGCCTCCAGTCCACACCGGGCCTTGGCTCCAGACTGTGCCGGGCTTCATCTTGAGGAAAATGAGGTTGCGAGATCGTTCTGGTATTGCTTCAAGACAGGGTGACCAGGCTTAAGCCATGCCAGGCCAAGAGACCACCACTGCTACATCACCATGCCAGGCCAGGAAGCTGCTATGTCAGGCTAAGAGGACCCATCGTCATGTTTGTGCTGAGGCCGGAAGAGATCAGGAGTCATTGGAAGCTGGGAGAGAAGAAGAAAAAGCTCAAGGAGGACAAAGAAGAAGAAAAATGGGTGGAGCAGACGAGCTCCAACTGAAGTGTCCTACATAGCAGCCATCTTAGATTTTACAGTTTCACCCCCTTTCCTCTCCTGGATGTGAGATTCAAGACATTTGGGAAAAGTGTAGAATGGAGTACTTGCCATGCCCAACTTCTCCAGTCCCCACCCACCGCCTTTACCCACAGTGGGAGGAGATATGAAGTGGCCACTTATCCAGAAGCTCACAGTCTGATAAGGATCTTCTCCAGCCACTGCTGAGATTTTTCTCAATGGGGAAAGCACCACATCCTCCCATAAAAATGTCCATGACTTGAGTTACACTGGGGGTGAGAGCTCAATTTGTCACCACCTCTTAATATTCAGGTCAAAGCCAGACATTTTCTCTGAAATACATCTGAGCTCAAGTTTAAAATTAAAAGCAAATTGAATTGAGTTTGCACTTTGGCTACAAATTATTTTCACACCTGTGGCCATTTTGAAAAAAAAAGATTTATTTGCCTTGCATGTCCTCTTGAGTCTTCTTGCATTATCATGAAACACAACCAATGCAACTGCGCGGAATTTTAAAATGCAGTTTGAGAAAATGTATTTTAAGTATTCTTTTGGTGAATTTAGGAATACTGCTCTTAAAAAGAATACATTTTAGAGTCATAGAGTCCTACAGCACAGAGACAGGGTCTTTGGCCCAAAATGTCCATCCACTCGAACCCCATTTCCCTGCACTTTGCTCATATCCTTGTAAACCTTTCCTAACCATGTATTTGTCCAAATGCGTTTTAAACGTTGTTAATGTACCCTCCTCAACCACTTTCATGGCAGCTCATTCCATTAGTGTATCTCCCTATGTGTAAAAAAAGCTGTCCTTCAGGTTCTCTTTTATTCTTTCCCCTCAAACTTTAAATTGATGCCCTCTAGTCTTTGATTCCCCAACCCTGTGAAAAAGACTGTGTGTTCACCCTACCCATGCCTCTCAGGATCTTATACAATTCTATAAGATTCCCCCTCAGTCTCTTACACTCCAAAAAAAAAAGTCCTAGCTGGTCCAACCTCTCCCCATAACTCAGACTGTTGAGTCCTGGCAGCATCCTTGTAAATTTCTTCTGCACTCTTTTGGATGTTAAATAACATCCTTTCCATAGCAAGGTGGCCAAAACTGAACTTAATATTCAAGTGCAATCTCACCAACTTCCTGTAAAACTGCAACATAACTTCCCACCTTCAATAGTCAATGTCCTGATTGATGAAGGCCAGTGTGTCAAAAGCCTTCTTCACTGTCCTGTCTACCTGTGACTCCACTTTCAGAGAACCATGTCCCTAAACTCTAAGGTCCCTCTGTTCCACTACACTTCTTAAGGCCTGACCATTCACCATGAAACTCCTACCTTGATTTGACTTTCTAAAATGTAAAACCTCACACTTATCTATATTAAACTCCATTTGTTATTTCTTGGCCCACTTGCCCAGTTGATCAAGGTCACGCTGCAATTTCTGATAACCTTCTTCACTGTCCACGATACTGCCTATTTTAGTGTTATCTGCAAACTCACTAATCATACCTTGTACATTCTATAGATAATAACAAACAGCAATGGGCACAGCACTGATCACTGAGGCACTCCACTAGTCATAGGCCTTCAGTCTGACAGGCAGCCTTTCACTCTTACACTCTGCTTCCTGCTATTAAGCCAATTGTACATCCAATTTACCAGCTCCCCCTGGATTCCATGAGCGCTAACCTTCCAGAGCAGCCTACCATGTGGAAGCTTATCCAAAGCCTTACTGAAATCCTCATAGACCATGTCCACCATCCTGCCCTTGTCAATCTTCCTGGTCACTTTGTCAAAGAACTCTAACAAATTTGTGAGGCATGTTCTCCCATGTGCAAAGCCATGCTGACTATTCCTAATTAAACCCTGTCTTTTCAAATGTATATATACATCTTATCTCAGAATCTTCTCAATTAACTTATCAATCGCAGATGTTAGGCTTACTGGTGTATAGTTCCGAGGCTTTTCTTTGCAGCCCTTCTTAAATGAGGGCACAACATTCGCTATGCCCCAGCCATCTGGCACCTCACCTGTGGCTAATGATGATGCACAAATGTCAGCCTGGACCCCTGTAATTTCTTCTCTAGCCTCTTTCCATGTTCTTGGATAAATCTGGTCAGAACCAGGAAATTTATCCACCTTCATACATTCTAATGGATCCAATATCTCCTGTACTGTCCTGTAGTGTTAAGAACTGTCCCCAAGATATGACTACTAACTTCCCCAAGTTCCCAAGTCTTTATGTCTTTCTTCACGGTAAACCCAGAGAAGAAATATTCATTGAGGATCTCATCCATTTCCTGCAGTTCTACACATACATGTTCACTTTGTTCCTTAAAGGGTCCTATTCTCTCTCTAATTATAATTTTTCTTTTAGTATACTTGAAGAACTTCTTTGGATTCACCCCAATTTTCTCAGCCAGGGCTATCTTATGCCCTCTTTTATCCTTCTGGTTTCCTTCTTCACTACCCCTGTATACTTCCATGATTCCCTTGATCCCAACTGCCTGTACCTGAGTTATACCTCCTTATTTTTTTCTGGTCAAAATCTCGATATCTTGTGTCATCCAGAGTTCCCTATTCCTGCCAACCTTGCCCTTCACTGTCACAGGAATATACCAACCTTGAACTCTAGCTATCTCAATTTTAAAGGCATCCCACTTGGCGGAGGTCCCTTTGCCTGCAAACAAATTAATCCAGTCAACCACTGCTGACTCCTGTGTAATTCCATCAAAATTCACCTTGCCTCAGTTCAGCACTTAAACCTGTGGACCAGTTTTGTCCCTCTCCATAACAATTTTAAACTTAAAAGTATTATGGTCCCAAAGTGCTCCCCCACTGTCACCTCCATCACCCGACATGCCCTATTTCCCAAGAGTAGGTTGAGTTTTGCCCCTTCCCGAGAAGGAACCTCTATGTACTGCTTGAAGAAACTTTCCTGAACACACTTAATAAATTCCACCCCATCTAAGCCCATAATGTTATGGCAGTCCTAGTCTATGTCAGGAAATTTAATATCCCCTACTATAACAACACTATTGCTCCTGCATGTCTCCCTGCATGTTTATTCCTCTAATTCCTGTTGACTATTTGGGAGCCGGTAGTACAACATCCACTTCATATTTCTTAGCTCCACTCACAGAGCCTCACTGGGTGTTTAAATAGAATATAGAGCACTTTAGCCCTCGAAGTTGCACTGACCTGTGGAAAAACATCTGAAACCTATCCATCCTACACTATTCTGTTTTCATCCATATGTTTATCTAATGACCATTTAAATGCCCTTAAAGTTGGCGAATCTACTATTGTTGCAGGCAGTGCATTCCACACCCCTATTAATCTCTGAGTAAAGAAACTATCTCTGACATCTATCTTATATCTATCACTCATCAATTTGAAGTTGTCTCCTTGTGCTCACCATCACCATTTGAGGAAATGGGTTCTCACTGTCCACCTTATCTAACCCTATGATTATCTTAAATATCTCAATTAAGTCACCTCTCAACATTCTTCTCTCTCATGAAAACAGCCTCAAGTCCCTCACTCTTTCTTCATAAGTGTTTCCCTCCATACGAGGCAACATCTTAGTAAATCTCCCCTGAACCCTTTCCAAAGCTTCCACATCCTTCCTATAATGCGGTGACCAGAACTGTGTGCAATGCTCTAAGTGCAGCCGCACCAGAGTTTTGTACAGCTGCAGCATGATCTCGTGGCTCCAAAACACAATCCCTCTACCAATAAAAGCCAACACACCATGTACCTTCTTAACAACCCTATCAACCTGGATGGCAACTTTGAGGGATCTATGTACATGGAGACCAAATCTCTCTGCTCATCTACACCACCGAGAATCTTACCTTTAGCCCAGTACTCTTTATTCCTGTTGCTCCTTCCAAAGGGAATCACCTCATTTTTCCACATTAAACTCCATTTGCCACCTCTCAGCCCTTCTCTGCAGCTTAGCTATGTCCTTCTGCAACCTGCAACATCCTTCGGCACTATCCACAACTCCAGCAACCTTAGTGTCATCAACAACTTTACTAACTCATCCTCTACGCCCTCATCTAGGTCATTTATAAAAATTAAAAACAGCAGTGGCCCCCAAAACAGATCCCTGTGGTACACCACCAGTAACTGAACTCCAGGATAAACATTTCCCATCAACCACTACCCTCTGTCTTCTTTCAGCTAGCCAATTTCTGATCCAAATCACTAAATCACCCTTAATCCCATGCCTCCCAATTTGTGCAATAGCCTACTATGGGGAACCTTAACAAATGCCTTACCAAAATCCATATAGACCACATCAACCACTTTACCCTCAACCACCTGTTTGGTCACCATCTCAAAGAACTTAATAAGGTTTGTGAGGCACGACCTATCCTTCACAAAACTGTGTTGACTATCCCTAAGCAACTTATTCCTTTCTAGATGATTATAAATTCTATTTCTTATAACCTTTTACAACACTTTACCCAAGACCAAAGTAAGGCTAAATGTCTATAATTAACAGGGTTGTCTCTACTCCCCTTCTTGAACAAGGGGACAACATTTGCTATCCTCCAGTCTTTTGGCACTATTCCTGTAGACAATGATAACATAAAGATCAAAGCCAAAGGGTCTGTAATCTCCTCCTTGGCTTCCCAGTGAATCCTGGAATAGATCCCATCCAACCCAGCGGACTTATTTATTTTCAAACTTTCCAGAATTGCTAACACTTCCTCCTTGTGAACCTCAATCCCGTCTAATCTAGTAGCCTGTTTCTCAGTGTTATTCATTGAGCATTTCTCCTATCTCCTCGGACTCCACACACAACTTCCCACTACTATCCTTGATTGGCCCTAACCTTTCTCCAGTAATTCTTTTATTCTGATATACCGAAAGCTTTAGGGTTTTCCTTGATCCTATCTGTCAACAACTTTTCATGCCCCTCCTGGCTCTTCTTAGTCTCTCTTTAGGTTTTTCCTGGCTAACCTGTAACTCTCAAGTGCCCTAACTGAGCCTTTACATCTCAACCAAACATAAGTCTTCTTCTTCCTCTTGACAAGAGATTCGACTTCTTTCATAAACCACTGCTCCCTCACTTGACCATTTCCTCCCTGTCTGACAGATGCATACTTATCAAGGACATGCAGTAGCTGTTCCTTGAATTAGTTCCACATTTCAATTGTGCATCCACTCCAATTTCCTTCTCCATCCTAAGCATCCTAAACCTTGTATAATTGCATCATAATTCCTTTCCTTCAGCTTGCCCTGCGGTATATACCTATCCCTTTCCATCACTAAAGTAAACATAACCGAATTGTGGTCACTATCGCCAAAGTATTCACCTACCTCCAAATCTAACACCTGGCCATGTTCATTACCTAGTACCAAATCCAATGTGGCCTCGCCCTTTGTTGGCCTATCTCCATACTGTGTCAAGAAATCATCCTGCACACGTTAGACAGAAACTGACCCATCTAACGTATTGAAACTATAGTATTCCCAGTCAATATCTGGAAAGTTAAAGACCCCATAACAACTGCCCTGTTATTCTTGCTCCTATCCAGAGGCATCTTTGCAATCCTTTCTTCTACTTCTCTGGAACTATTTGAAGACCTCTACAAAACTCCAAAAAGGGTGACCTCTCTTTTCCTGTTTCTTACCTCAGCCCATATTACCTCCTTTCTGCAATCTTAATACTGTCCTTGACTAACAATGCCACACCTCCCCCCTCCCTTTTCCCATCTTCTCTGTTCTTACTGAAACATTTAAATCCCAGAACCTGCAACAACCATTCCTGTCCCTGTTCTATCTATGTCTCCGAAATGGTCACAACATTGAATTCCCAGGAACCAATCCATGCTGCAAGTCCACGTACCATATTTCCGAAGCTCCTGGCATTGAAGTCGACACACTTAAAATCATCTTCCTGCTTGCCGGTGAACTCTTGAGACCTTGAAGCCATATTTCTGACCTCACTACTCTCAACCTCCTGGACACTGGAACTACAATTTAGGATCCTATCCCCCCTGCTGAATTAGTTTTAACCCTTCCAAAGAGCATTAGCTAACGTCCTCCCTGGGGGAAATTCTTCAGTTATTTCATCACTGATTATTGCTGTGATACTCCCCTTAATCAAAAATGCAGCTTCCCCTCCCCTCCCCTCCCCTCCTTCCATTACCTCTGTCCCACCTAAAGTACCTGTACCCTGGTACATTAAGCTGCCAGTCTTGTCCCTCCTTTAGCCATGTTTCTATAATGGCTATAATATCCTAGTCCCATGTTCCCATCCACACCCTGAGTTCAATGCCTTACCTGTCAGCCCTTTTGTATTGAAATAGATGCAATTTAATCCAACTGGAATTGCTTGCTCCCTATGATGTTCCAGCCTGACCTGTGTCTCCATTTTACTGTTTCTGCTTACTGTATTTCCTTCTAGCCTTGCACTTGCCTCCCCTGCTATTGAGGATCTCTTTTGTTGAAGTTTTTTTTGTCTTGCACTGATCACAAGAAATACAATGGGAAAGGGGCATCACCATTTTAAATCGTACAAGAAGTGCATTCTTTTTAATTTTAGAGTGAGAACTCATTGCCTTTCGATTAAAATAGCTAAATAAGAGTATCATAAAATGAGTTTTTAATGCCACTTTTAATCCAATATTTATATCCCAATTTTAAATGCTTGAAAAAAAATTGCAAAATATCCTGAACCACTTGCTGGTTAGATTGAAACAGTCTTCATTTATTTGTAATTTAAGAAACAAATAAATAGCTTTTAACAGGTGCTTACTCATGCCAATGTGCCCAAAAGATTATTTCTTGAGATTTCACAAATGCCTAACAATCAGCAGAATTCAAATTCCTGAGGTGATTAATTTACCCTGAGTGTATGGGCTGATTTCAGGTCTGCTTCTTGAATGCTGCTTCGTTAAAATACTGGTCTTTCAAAGGGCTGCAGGCATTTTATATATATTGAAATCAGCTTGCACTTCCAATCCTGCAATCTTCCTAGTGTGTTCTGGCAGAACTGCACTCAATTTGAGCACATACTCAAACCCTTGAGCTTTAATTAAGGTACTGCAATCATCTCGACTTTACAGGGATATATTTGAGGATTGGATATTAAGATGAGCAGCTAATGAAGAAACATCATTATAGACCCCCAGTTACTTGTGAGCAACTGCACCTGAGGTTCATTCTGAGTAGCTCCATCATGCAGGACATTGTGCAGAAATAAGAGGCAATCTTTTTACTCAAGGGTGGTTCATGTGTGGAATAAACTTCCCAAGGATGTAAGTACAATTACAACATTTAAAAGACGTTTGGAAAGAAACATAAATAGGAAATGTTTGGAGGGATATGGGCCAGGAGCAGGCAGGTGGGGCTATTTAGTTTGGGATTATATTCATCATGGACTGGTTGGACCAAAGGGTCTGCTTCCATGCTGTATGACTCTATAACTTTCTGACTATCAACTCCATGAAAGATGCTCTTTGGTCTCCCCTAAGTTTGTTATTCTTCCAGTGCAGAGTTGCCCTTGACAGTGTCTTATAGATTGGCACATTCAGAGGTCCAGGACTGCATGCTGAGGGATGCACAAAAATTTGGGGCAGCCACCACCTTGGCACATTAGGGAAGGACTATTGTCATAATGTACTCAGGGTCTGTTACTTATGGATGCCCTTGCAGCTTGTTTAGAATGTAAATAGTTTTCTAGACATATTTGGTAAATGTTCCAGTTTTGCATTTGGATAGAGACAGCTCAGAGTGCAAAATGCCCAATTAAAAATGGCATTTTGTTATTGTATTTCCTGTAATGACTTAAATTGTTTTGTCATGTACTTCTAGATAATTTAGGAATAAAATACATTTTTACAAAAGAAAAAAAAACAATCACCTGAGATCAGCTAGTGTCTTTAGTCATTAAGATGCTGAAGTTTGATTTTTTTGGTAGTGATGCAGTGATGCAAAACAGCTGACCGCTTCAGAATTATTCAATCTTCCAAATATTTAATCAAACACTATTCCTTTATTGAATAATGGGTTGTGTTTTCAAATGTTTCATTCTCTTTAGTCCAGTTTCAACAATTTTGCAAAAGAACAAGGACAAAAGAAAATTTGAGGATTTATCTTCCAGTCCTCATACTGGGAGGGCTGTTGCAAACCTCTTCACGACAGGATTAGATTAGATTATTTACAATGTGGAAACAGGCCCTTCGGCCCAACAAGTCCACACCGACCCGCCGAAGCGTAACCCACCCAGACCCATTCTCCTACATTTACCCCTTCACCTAACACTACGGGCAATTTAGCATGGCCAATTCACCTAACCTGCACATTTTTGGACTGTGGGAGGAAACCGGAGCACCCGGAGGAAACCCACGCAGACACGGGGAGAATGTGCAAACTCCACACAGAGTCGCCTGAGGCGGGAATTGAACCCGGGTCTCTGGCGCTGTGAGGCAGCAGTGCTAACCACTGTGCCACTGCCCCGCCTAGATATGGAGTCCTGTTCCAGTTCTTAAAGGTTGCAGCAGCTGGTTAATGAACTACCTCAATATGGCTGGGCAAAAAGTTTGAAAAGACTGGAAAATGATGAAAGACGTTGCTGCAATGAGTACGATGAAGAACGTTGGCTCCATTTGGAACCTTTCAAACCTATAACCTCTGCTTGGTGGTAGATGCTAAAAGCCATGCTGATAGTAACGTGACATTATGGTGCTTTAATCTGGTAAAAGAGGAGGAAAAACAGAGTGAACTAAATCAAAGATCAATCAATCAGTGGAATACTGGCAGTGCAAACAGATGAGAAAAATAGTTAAAATATTCTCACAAGGTTATACTGGTCAGTATTTACCTCTGTCAAGTAGACTTACATAGCATGTATAACTTTATCCTGTTATTCAGTGGTTGTTGCTAAACCATCAAGTAGTTCTTTCCAATTGAGATTTTGTTAGTGCAACAGGTAGTAATCCTGCTTCCAAACTAGGAGTACTGAGTTTGAGTCCAACTCAGGATTTTGATGACTGTGGCATAATGAAGTAAAACAGTTTGATTATCAACCTACTGCTACATCCATTGAACATATGGCAGACATTAAGAATGAGAGAATTTCATGGTCAGGCACAGCCATTGGTAGCTTGCCCCAATTTACTTTGACCACTCTGTTATTCAAAAGGCAATCTGCTTTCACCCTTTAAATCGACAACAATGCTGCTTCTACAGGTCCACAGACTGATGACCTTCTGAGAGACAACTTTGACAAAGTGAAACTCCTTTGGGTTTGTGAAGGCCATTACATCCTGTGCAGGATTTAGGAACTGTGAAATGGGAGGATTTAAGTAATGGCCAAGACTTTAGAGAGTCCTGCAATATGAAATTGCTGGGTCCCCCTCAGGCAGCTTCTAGATTTTCCCAGGGGAGCAATGACAAATCTGTTTCCCTCATGACTAATAGCCTCCTGAACAATAGTGGTATGTGCAATACATCTGTGTATGACAGATTGAATGTCGTTACTGATTGTAAAATTGGTCTTTGACAGGATGGAAAGTGGCAGATGGACAGTAAAACTGGACAATGAGTCATGCTCTCTGTTGGTTCATGTTTATTGTAACCACTGAAGACAAGACTAAGCCTCAGAGTTTTCAAAGAGAGATTGCCTCACACATGTTATATCTGGAGCTGTGGGTACTTCTGGAATCAGCATAAGGGCTGGTTTGAAGAACCGAACAGTGGTGTAAATGACCCTCACTTTTTTCTGACCTTTTCATCCACTTCTTTCATGTTCAAAAAATACAAAGAAAAATAATACTTATACTTCTCAATGTGATTGTGGCTATGATGAATATTGCTCTCAAAATTCTAGACAGTGATCTCAAAAAGAAGCAAACAAGAAAAAATAACAATAACCAAAGAAATTTTCTACTCTTGAAAATCCACACCTGAGGCTTTTCTTCATAGCTATTCAGGGTAAACTGATTTCCTCTTTCATGATTGACTTCCAGTCGGCTGAGAACGTTCTCCATGCTGATGGTCCAGTTTAAATGAGTGCTCTAAGCGCAGAGCTTGCTCCCTCTGAAAGAATAGCCTGTACTCATTTCCATCGCGTTAGCATTTATGTTAACATTGAAATGACGCTTGTGAAAGTTTTCATGGGAGGGCACTTTAAAATGGTTTAAATAGATGTAGATTCAAGCAAAAATGATTCATGTCCAATTTCTTTGTGCTCGATTGCCTGTCTTCAAAATTGGGATCTTGTCTCAGTTAACTAATCAGTGCTTAAAAATGATGGAGATAAATCTCTGTCAGCGTTCTCTCAGTTATCAGCAAAGTTATGCCTAAGTTGTTTCTTTGGATTTCCTCAGATACTCCAGCCAATTTACTAATATAACACCACTGTGCTGTCCCATTATTTATTTTAGTGTACATTTTTGCTCAAGGGTTTGAACCGTCTACTTTCCACAAGATTAGATCCAATCAGAAATATTTCCTTTCCTCGAAGAAGATTTCATGTGCATCCATGTCTTTCCTGAATAGTTAGATACTAACATTGTTGAAGATTGACATGTTTCCCTTTTAGGTTTTTTGTCAGTGTCCCAGGTGTAGCCAGGTACAACCTGGTGTCATGTGACAAAATTGTCAGTTCATGGCATAACAACATTTCTGTGAATATTTTAACAAGGAGCTTTGCTCCTGGCAGATGCTACCCACACCTCTACCCCATTCTGTTCACCCATTTCAATCTGTTTATAAGAGAGCAAACCACATTGGAATACACACAGGAGACATACGAAAATATGCAGAACTGCAAAATAGGGTCAAAAGGACAATTGCATAGATACACAACATCTTCAAATTCCTCAGAACCTGGACAGTGATGTTTTTCTTTTTATTACTTAAGTGTGAAGTGATTGTTTCATTTGCTTTCTCCTGTGTTTTGTGATCTGACAACCAGCTCAGAGATGCTGCTGAATGTGACAGCTGTTTTGGTCAGTCTGATGTCTATTGACTGTTTTGGGACTCAATTATTTTTAATAGGAATGTACTTATGGTGTGTTATAAACCTTTACTGGTACTTGTAATTTGCTGCATTTACACAGCTGTGCACTATTTCCCAGCATTAAATTTAACAAACAGCCCATGCTTTGTTGCTTTCTGCTAAATTAATCTTGACCTATTCTCCCACTTTGACAGGGTAAATTTCTGTAGCTTTATTAATGGACTTCCACAAAAAAGCAAAGATTGAAAATGCTCAGTTTGAGGCTAAAATTGTTCAAAGAAGGAGAATTTACTCATAATTTTTAATCAGAACTGAATTATTTGAGGTGATTCTGCCATTGTGAACTGAATGACACTTGAATGAAAATAGTAGCCTTATGTTGTTGCTTTTGTCTTTCTCCATTCTATTTCACTCTCATGGGTGATTCTTGTTTGCCCTTTGAAATGATGTGTACCATTTATCTCAAAATTCTCCAAGGTTCTGAGTTTCATCTTCAAATTAGACCTGAGTAAAGATGTTTCTCCTTATTTCCCTTTTTTTTGATGTTACAACATATTATTTGACAATTCTATCAAATTACTCAATATCAGTAGAGGTGCAAAAATGTTTACATAAACATAAGAATAATTACATCAGGCTACTGGCAGTGACAAATACACACCTTCTCCAGCTACACCTCCATCCTTCTGCCAACCAGATCTCAAGGAAGTGAATCAGTATCCTTCAGCCCAGTGGTGTTAGTAGTCCTGCACTCCATCCTGAGATACTATTTCAATGCTGCTTTCTTCTGAAAGAACAGCCTACTGTTAGCCTGACCTTGCTACTGGTTGGCTGACAAATTCAGTAGGGCATCTGACACACAAGACTCCGCAAGTGGCTGAAAGCTTGTAGTGATGTTTTAGCAATCAGGACATTTGATATTCACAAAGCAGGAGTTGGAGCTTTGCACCAAATGTTTCTTCTTGTGTTTCCTTTCCTTCTCGGGAGATGGATGCAGTAGATCTTTTGCCGGAGTTCTTGAGCATGGAAGTGTTCCCTTTTACCTTATTAATATTTGAATTTATTAGTGATTACTTTATATCCATGACCACCAATTTTATCTTGGAAATGATTCAGGGCAATCTTAGAATGGAAGAATGTGCTAATTTGGATACAGTTGGAGGGTGAAATACTGCAAAATTTCCAAAGCCAGACCCAAACTGTGACTTAAATGGGTCTACAGGTGAGCAGAAAAATGACCAATTGCCATTGCCAACAGCAACAGAGACTTGATGTTGAGATACCTGTGGATGAATGTCAGAGATAGAAAAAGCAAAGAGGTGCAGGTGACAGAAGACACTACACCTGACACACGGTCTACAAGCAGAGACTGAGTTCCCTTGACATGTTGAAATAGCAGTCCCTCAGGAGTTCGCCATATCTCAGAGTAGCCGGCTATTTGTATATTCTTTGTGGAGAACGAACTGCTTTCTGGGTCCAAGTATAATCAGCCACTGCTAAAATGACTACTCTCTTCAATATTTGTTTTTAGTCTCCCAAACCTTCCAAGCCTCTACTGGTAGGATGTGTAGGTTGGCAGCTCACAAACACATATGGCACATCTGATCTGAGTTTTTGGCAGAGCTGGCAATTGTGTTAAATTCAGCTGCAATGACCTCAGTCAGGATTAGCAGACGCTCAAGTTGTCAGTTCTGGCTGGGTCCTCACAGAAAGAAAGGTACAATTGACTACATATGCGTGGAGTATTTTTTTCAACATCAAGGCACTCCCTCTCCAATGCACATTTGGGGTGCAACGATATTTCTGCATGTGTGCACAAAGTTTCATGAGAGCTGCCATGATGCTTTCACTTTGTGGCAATCCACATGTTCCAAACTCTGTTAATATGTAAGAAAACTTAGAGTGGCTATTAGGATGCAAATATGGTTGACAAGACACCTGTCAAAACTGAATTAATAGAGTTTAGGATTGTAGTGAATGCCCTTTGAAAATCTTGCCATTGGCAAACTGAAAATGTGCTTCAAAGATGTAGACTAATCTGGGAGTGTTCATCCGTAGTCATCAGTCAAGTTCTTCAGAACATTTGTGGTCGCTTACAACATTTGCAGTAGCAAGATCGACCTGTTTGAGGAACAAGGCTCAGGGGATAGACCATTTCCAAGACGAATCCAGGAAGAGGAAGATAATGCAGAGAAAGCTAAGAACAGCACCAGGCTGCTCAGATGCCTTTATTCACTCAGCCATATGACTTTCCCAATGCCTGAATATTGTTTCGTTCACAGGATGAGGGCGTTACTGGTTAGACAACATTTGTTACCCATCATAATTGCCCAGAGAGAGGTAAGAGTCAACCACATTGCTGTGGGCCTAGAGTCACATTTAGGTCAGAACAGGTAAAGATGGCAGTTTCCTTCCTTAAATGCTATTAGTGAGTCAGATAGGTTTTTCCGACAATTGACAATGGTTTAATGCTCATTAATTCCAGACATTTTATAATTAAAATTCTATGATTGGTCATGGTGGGATTCAAACCCGGGTCCCCACAACATTATCTGGATCTCTGGATTAACAGTCCAGCAATAATACCACTAGGCAATTACTTCTAATAGTCATGCTTCCTGTTTCCAGCAACCAATGCATCTGACACTTATTAAACACACAAACTCCATGGCCCTAATATCCCATTAATTCATGCCTTCCTACTCGTTATTTAAAAGGAAGCTGCAATGTATGGCTACGGCCAGGATTGTACAGTGATGTAAAGTGATACATTCAATGTGACTTCATTAAATAATGGAAACTTCGAAACATCCCTGGTTCACATACACCTATGTGTGTAGCTTTGTACAACTGCAAAGATTAATTCTCCTTTTCTTACCAATTCTTCATGATGCTACCCCGTGACCTCAATAGAGTAGAGACAAGCAACAATAATAAATACTTGGTTCTTAGTCAATCTCGGGCAGCAATCTCAGCTTTTGGAGCAAGAGGGCATCTCCAAAGACTGTCCATCTGCATGTGTGCATGTGCAGGCTTGGAATGAGGCATAAGGCAGCTTCTGGGCTCCTGACTAAAGTTGGATCAAGGAAACAAGTGAGAAGGGGAAGGGCTTTGAGTGGAAATTTCCCTTTTCCATAATGTTTTGTACAATTATCCCTCTATTGGCCCATTCACAAGTAATTGCAACCATTGCAGTGGGTAACGTTTTAGTGCATATTTGTGCTCTTACTGGAAGGCCTAGGCGAAGGTTCTATTATCATATTTAAGGAGTCAGACATGTTGACACCCAGACTGTGTGTGGCTGTCAAGATACCTACATGAAGTCACTGGATAGTTGTCTTTGATATTACCTGATATTGTCCAACAAGGAGACCTTGTCACAATGCTCTGCAACATGAACACACTTATGCTTGAGACAGTTTGCTCTATCCTCTCTCCAGTAATACTCACTGGGATTTGAAGGCCTGTCATTGCCTTATCTGGTGCTGTTCAGTTACTCTCCTTTAACAGTATGTGTGTCCAGCTTAGTAGTTGATGTGGTGTAAGCAGAAACGTGAGTCAGAGGTTAGCCAGGTCAGTGCGGTAGTCAAGTAGTCGAGGGGTAGTTGAGTTGAGTCAGGGGATGTTTGAGGTGGAGGAAGTGGGTGGGTCTGGGTGGTAGTCAGGAGTTCAAACGCTGGTCGTCACTTGTTGGTTGGGTAGTCATGTGGTGGGGGATAGTCAGTTCAGGTTGAGAGGATAGATCAAGGATTTTGGGGGCTAGTGGGAGTGGGTGACTCCAAGGTTAGACTGGGGATCAAAGAATTGGTGTAAAGAAAACAAACAATTTTGTAATTGTAAGGATTCTGTTTGTAGTTGTAAATCTAACTTTGTATAATACTAACTATGAGGGGCTGTTTTATTTACTAAAATTTCCAGTGGAGCTTTTAGAGTAATGTTTCTCGAACTATTGAAATACTCATCCAGAATAGGCTCCTACATGAACCCGTTATAGCCATACTATTCTTTGCATGATAATGGTTTGTTTTTATTCTTAATATATGCATATGTGCTTTATTTTAAAAATAATTATATACTAAATGTATTCAGTGTTCCACACTTGGTGAACTTTAATAGCTGCACAAAATTTATTGAACAGCAGCCACCACTGGGAATAGGAACAACATCTTAAATCAATTTCCTGATTGAACACATATTAAATTATAGCCTACAGCCCAAATTTAATATGTCTGTGTCTTTGGTAGCTTGTCTTACAGATAAATCTGACAATGTCTAAGGAGCACAGATTCATCTCTGAGGCAAGCACTGCAAGGCAGTTTGTTAATTCAGAACACTCACTTAACACACTGTAAGGTATGGACTAGCTCAGCCACTGATCATTTATAACAGCAGTTAGGGATCAATATAACTGAGACCGACAGGCTGACCTCAAAGAATGCAGAAATCCTCAGTCTGTTAGGTCACAGCTCGGGTGTATGCTGTAACCAAGGTTGTGCAAAATTCATGTTTATTTTCAAACCAAAAATGAAGCAAGCACTTACCACCTCACCTCAGTCCTCAAGAGAAAAAATAGGCAGGATCAATATTAAGGAGCTGGTGTCTGCCCCTTTTGAAGGCTAAGGTTCCTTTTAAAAGCGCTGCATCCACAATTTTATGTCTGATATAACTCAAATGGTATCTATACAAAAATAAGAAGAACTTCTCATTGTTTATAGCTCAACAATTCTGACGTCTTAATGATTGCCCTTAAAAGCCTAACTAAAGCTTTGCACTTTGAGCAAGTGTGATTTAACCTAGAGAGATAATTGAATGCTAGATTTTCGTATCTGTGAACTTTATTTGATTTAGTCAGCACTAGTTGCCTAATGTAACTAGGCTAAATGGAACACACACCACAATTTCATCACTTCTGGGCTATAAAAAGAAGTAATTGTGTCATGATTTCCATTCCTAATTGTCATCTATTCAATACTGTGATCCATCATAAAAGTCAAGGCAAGGCCGATATTTTCTGCCCACCCCCCAATGGTCCTCTGAATAGAGTGGTTTGCTCAGCATGTTTTAGAGGGCAGTTAGGAGTCAACCATATTTCTTTGGGCCCTGAATTACATTCAGATCAGAACCAAATGAAGATGGCAGATTTTCTTGCCTGAAGAGTAATAATTGAATCAGGTATGATTTTTTTAAGCAACAGTAAAGTTTCATCATCACCATTTCGAAGTTTAGCTTTCCATTTCCAGACATTATGAAATTGTTGAAATTAAAATCCACCATCTGCCACAGTGGGATTTGAAACTAACCTACAGCTCATTAGCCTTAACCTCTGCTAGGCCAGTGAAATTAACATCATTTCCCTTTTCTCTTGGATGGGTGAGGATGTGATAGTTTCAATTTCATCCCTTTATCATAAGACAGGGAATTTGAAGAACTTGAGATATACTGAGGCCAATGTCTTACAAGCCAGATCTGTGTCCATTATTGCCTGAAACACAAACTATTTTAGAAGATTCCAACAGAGAAAGCTTAATTCCTTACTAATCTTACTACATGAGAACTTAATCGGCAAGATGACTTGCAGGTGGACTCTTAGGCGATTAGGCCCTATGACAGATAAAAATGGATTCAAATGTCTATTTTTATGGTGATTACAATTTTTTTTGTTAGTTCTTCTTTTATTCATACTTGTTATTTATTTTTAATTTTGCCACAGCTCACTTTTCTGGCACCTACCGGTATTTCCTCTGACTCAGTAGTTAGAAGAAGAGGAGGAGGAACTATGGAGGAATGTTAGGCTTGTTTGGCAGTAGCAGCAGCTCTCTGTACTCCATTAGCAGTTGCACGCTTGTATCTGCAGATTAGTTCACCATTGCAGATAACACACAACAACAGACTTTTGTTTCTCAGGGGAAACTGCATCTTGAAGTCTCTGCCAAATATTTGTGTATCTAACAATTGTGTTGGACTGTTTGCCAAACCAGCGCAGGTTACACTTGTCACGATGATCCATCAAAGAAAAAATGCGTAAGTAGTCAAGAGCATTGTCTATTTCACTGCAATGGCCAAAGTGCCATAAACTATTTCCTCAGAACATGGAACAATGACTTTCCAATGACTTTGAAAATTCGTCTTCTCTGAGCCTGGATCAGGGTAGCATCAGTTGTTGAGTCAAGCCAGCTGTCAGAAGGTACTGCTGCAACACTGGGTAGATATTAGAACAGAGGTGGTTAGTTTTGGCTTTTTTTTCTCATTCGTAAAGTCAGTTTTTATTTCCCTCTCCTAATTGCCCAGAATACAATTTACAGTCAACCAGATACCTGTGGGTGTGGAGTTACTGAGTGGGGATAGCAGTTTCTTTCCCTAAAAGATTCTGTTAAACCAGATGGATACTGCTGTCCCGAAACATGATTGACTATGGAATGATACGGAGATCATCATCCTTACAATCAACTACTGCAGCACTGTCTTGGATTTAGCATTCATCAAACAAGGGTATGAATGTTATGTTGCTCTGTCCCGTGTTCAAATTCACGTCTACATATTTTCATTTCATTTGTCTGTTACTTCTAAATGTCCTGCCCTATCAGCTTGGCGGAGGTGGTGACAGATCCGAACCTCATGAAGCTTTCTAATTTGTCACGTATCTTGTTTATATTCTTTTTTAATTTTGTGACAGATTTTGCCTTCTACAACCAATATCCCACCAAATCTCATTTCAGACAGCACCCAAGGTTTAGAATCATTATTCCAATAAGATTAGATCAGGGAATTGAATTTATTTGCACTTGACCTTTTGAACAGGGTGATGACCATTGCTAAATTGACTTAGACTTGTAGATAAAAATCAGTTCCAAAGCAGCTTTTGCAACTACACTCAGCACCTTACAAAATCATCTGAATACTGGTAGGGAAGCTACTGATCAAAAGATGGTAGAAATATCTGTCAGGGATAATTATAAAATTCCTTCCACTTAACTTTTAGAAGCTGGATTTTTTTAAAGAATTAAATAAAAAGAAAGTAAAATTTGCAGGGCATGTGGTCTTTTCCCAATTCAATTTTAGAATTCTGTCAAAATTCCTTGTTGCTGTGCTTGTGTATTCTACACAGTTTCTATGATCAATAGAAACAAAAAACCATAAAGTGCAACAATACATTTTGTAAGGTAAGTTATACAAACCAAATATTGTCAATCTGTATAATTTATTGGAACTTTCTTTTGTGAATACCCTTGACTTAAATGCAAGGAAAATTTGTAATTTTTTATAAATATCTGGGAAGGATAATTAAATTTAGCTTCAGCACCTCAGCTAATGCAATTCTTAAATATTTCAGGTGTAGACTTCTTCTTGCCAACCCACAATATGTATTGCTTGCTGGTCATAAGCCTATGATTTTCCTATGAGAATCATCAATCTCTGTGCTTACATTATGCTTACAATTCTGATTTATCTGAGCAATCAAAACTGCTGCAGTAATATGCGCAATTTCTGTACTGCTCAGGCAACAACTAATTTTAGGCCCCAAACACAAACATTGTAAACAAAGACTGAAAATACTAATTATCAAGTCCTCGAATGATAATTGATGAAGGCAGTGCGGTAGACGTTGTCAATATGATTTTCAGCAAAACATTCAAAAAGGTTCCACATGGTATACTGGTTAGTAAGGTTAGGTCATATGGAATCCAGGGGGACCTAGCCAATTGGATACAAAATTGACTTGAAGGTAGGAGACAGAGGGTGGTGATACAGGGTTGCTGTTCAGACTGGAAGCATGTGACCAGCAATGTGCCACAAGGATCGGTGCCTTGGAACTAAATATAGGAGGTATAGTTAGTACATCTGCAGATGACACTAAAATAGATGATGTCGTCGAAAGTGAAGATGTTTAACTCAGAGTACAACAGGACCTTGATCAGATTTGCCAATGGGCTGAGGAAGGCAGATGAAGTTTAATTTAGATAAATGTGAAATTTTGCATTTTGGCAAACCAGGCAAACTAGGGCAGAACATATCAATTAATGGTAGGGTCCGGGAACTGTTGCTGAACAAAGGAGCTTGGAGCTTGGGTGCATAATTCCTTCAAAGTTAAGTCATAAGATGGTGAAGGTGTTTAGCACATTTGCTTTTGTTAGTGGAACATTGAATATATGTTATGACTGTACTGGATGATGGTGAGGCCATTTTTACACTACTGCATACTGTTGACTTTCTATAGGGGGACTTTGTTAAACTGGAGGGGGTACAGAAAAGATTTACAAGGATGTTGACAGGACTGGAGGTTTTGAGTTATAGGGAGAGTCTAAATTGCTTTTTTTCCCTGGACCATCAGAGGCTGAGGGATGACCTTATTGAGGGTGATAGTTGAACTGAGAGGTATGTTTTAAGAATTTGCATTAATTGCAAAGTCATGATTTGTAATATTCTTGGATATTAAGATAAACAGTCAAGTCACACAGCAATTCTTCAAATAGAAGCAAAATCAAAGAAATGAAGTTAAGGTATGGAACCTGTGCAGCCAGAGAGAAAAACAAAATGGCAGGGAAAATACAAGGAAGGCAGATTTATATGGAAGCATAAGTGTAATAGAGTTCAGGGACAGGGATTGTGAATTGGATAATTTCAGTGTTATAGTTCTTCAGTTTTGCAGGAACTGACCAGGCCATTTCACAAGGTATGTTAAAGAAATTAGCTAAATGAGCCTTTGGGGAATCTGTTCCATCCAGACAGTTGTTAATCTAGAGATTCTGTAGGAGTGTATTGTTGGGAGCTACTGATAAAGTGACTCAAAGGCCTGAGTGAAAAAAAAATGTCGAATGCACCAAACCCCAAGTTGGAAAAACTGTGGGATTGCACATGGTGCCACTTTTGTGCAAAGAATGACAAGAATATTGTAATCTTGTGAGACACTGTTTATTGTATCTGCTACTCTATATATAATTTGTAGTATGTAATTATATACCCTGCATCATTTAATGGATTAATTAATTGTACCCCCAGTATTTTACACCTGACAAACACTACACTTCTCTCTTAACTTCTAAATAATCTACATTGATCATGATTTGTGTTCAAACAAGTTACAAAAGTAAAATTTTGTTAGCAATTTCTGCACTTGGGTGTTAATTGGTTAATCTGGTTATTTTAGTTTACAGTTACCACAGGGATCATAGTATTTCATATTATTGTGTTTAATTTGTGGAATGCATGCATTTTATTGGCTGCTTTCATCAATGAGAGGCTCACTTGTAAATGGCTAACACTTCTTAAAAGAAGCCTGTTTATCTTAATGGAGAGGTGCACTTTGGTTGCATAGATGAACATAGCAATAGCAAAGATAGTAGTAGGAGTAGGTGACTTGACTAATCAAGGTTGAAAAGTGTTGTGCTGGAAAAGCACAGCAGGTCAGGCAGCACCCAAGGAGCGGGAGAGTTGATGTTTCGGGCATAACCCTTCATCAGGAATGTGAGGAAGCGGGAAGGGGGCTGCGAGATAAATAGGAGGGTGCAGGTAGGGGTGGGGGAAAGGTAGATGGGATGGCAATAGGTAGATGCAGGTCTGGAATGATAGTGATAGATCAGAGGGGAAGGTGGAGTGGATAGGTGGGAAGGAAGTTGGACAAGTAGGACAGTTCAAGAGGGCAGTGACAAGTTGGAGGGTTGATTCTGGGATGAGGTGGGGGGAGGAGAGGAAACTAGGGACGTCGATATTGCACCACGTGGTTGTCGGGTCCTATTGAGAGCAACAGACACAGCAGATAAGGTGTTTGGATGTGCAGGAAAATCTCTGCTGGATGTGAAAAGATCCTTTGGGATCTTTGACAGAGGTAAGGGGATAGGTGTGGGCACAGGTTTTACACCTTGTGCGGTAGCAAGGGAAGGTCCCACAAGAAGCTGGAACAGTTCATCAACTTCATTAACACCTTCCACCCTGACCTTAAGCTCACCTAAACCATCTCGGATACCTCCCTTCCTTCCTGGACCTCTCTGTCTTTATCTCCAGCAACTGACTCAACACGGATATTTACTTCAAACCCACTTCTGTCACAGCTACCTGGACTAGACCTTCTCCCAACACCCACCCCCTCCATAAAAATGCTATCTCTTACATCAGAGGTGGATGAATTGGGAGTATCTGCTCTGTGGAGGAGCAATTCCACTCCACGACATCCCAGATGGCCTCCTATTTCAAGGACTGCAATTTTCCCTCCCACCTGATCAACAATGCCTTTCAGCACATCTCCACCACTTCTCACCCTCCATTCACAATAAGGATAGAACACCCCTTATCCTCACCTTCCACCCCACAAATCTTTGGATACTGCACATTGTCGGTGGCAGAAATGGCAGTGGATAATCAGATCCCACCACCAGAGATATATTTCCCTCCCCCACCCCCACCAGCATTCTGCAGAGACCAGTCCCTGTGTGATTCCCTTGTTAGGTTCCATCCCCCATCACCCAACCTTACATACCTGGCACCTTCCCTTGCCGCTGTTAGAGATATAAAACCTGCACCCACACATCCTCCCTCACCTCGATCCAAGGCCGCAAAGGATCTTTTCACA
This sequence comes from Chiloscyllium plagiosum, assembly GCF_004010195.1. Lineage (NCBI taxonomy): Eukaryota > Metazoa > Chordata > Chondrichthyes > Orectolobiformes > Hemiscylliidae > Chiloscyllium > Chiloscyllium plagiosum. The sequence continues at coordinate 97,714,346 of NC_057711.1, read as the reverse complement.
TCCGGTAGACATTTTTCTGCACATCCAAACATCTCATCTGCTGTGTCCATTGCTCTTGATGTGGTCCCCTCTACACTGGGGAGACAGGATGCCAAGTTACAGAACTTTTCAGGGATCATTTATGGCACTAAACAACCCCACCGCCCTGTGGCCGACCACTTCAAATCCTCCTCCCACTCCACCAAGGACATGCAAGTCCTGTGCCTCCTCCACTGTCAAATCCATGCCACCTAACAACTGGAGGAAGAACGCTTCATCTTCCACCTTGGAAGTCTTCAACTATATGGCATCAACATCAACTGTACTAGTTTCCTAATCTCCCCACCCCCACCTCACCCCTGAAGGGCTTATGCCCGAAATGTCAATTCTCCTGCTCCTTGGATGTTGCCTGACCTGCTTGCTTTTCCAGCACCACAATTTTTGACTCTGATCTCCAGCACCTACAGTTCTTGCTTTCTCCAATTTGGCTAATTAAGCCTGATCCACTATGAGTAATGTTATGGCCAATCTGATCATGGCCTGTAAACTACATTCTCGACTATCCCCAACACTCTTTGATTCTGTTGCCAATCAAAATCCATTTCCTCCTTCCATAAAAATATTCAATGAAACTGTTTCCACTGCACTCTGAGAAGACAGTTCCATAAACCCATGATCTTCTGAAAAAAGAACAATTCTCCTATATCTCTGTATTAAATGGAAGATTGTCAGTTTTGAATTGCAGATCCAATGTCTACAGCCTCCAACAATGATAGACACCCTCAGCTTTAATTACTCTCAAGATTTAATAGGCTTCAGTAAAATCATTCTTGATTCTTCTCAACTTCAATGAATATAAGTCCAACCTGTCCAAATTTTTCACTTCAGACATTCCAATCATAGAAGCTAACAGTTGAGTGAACCTTTATTGAACTGCTTTTAATACATGTGCCATTTCTTAAATAAAGAGATTAAAACTAAAGCAAAACAATCTTAAATGTCAATTGCATTTTTGTTGCAAGTAACAACAACATTTTATTTACCTTCCCAATCACTTGCTTGTATCCATATTCTAACATTTTTTTTATTCTTACACCAGAACACATGGATCTCTCTGTATGTCAGAGATCTCCAGTTTCTCCCCTATTAAATAATCTGATGCTTTTCCATTCTTTCTGCCAATGCTGACAAGCTCACATGTGCTCAAATTATATTCCATTTTCCAAATCTTTGCTCACTTTATGTATTTGCATCGCTTTGCAACTTGTCCTCTTCACCACTTACTTTCCCTCAACTTGTATCATCTGCAATTTTAACAACCATATCTTTAGTCTCTTTGTCCAAATCATTGATATAGACTGTAAGTAGTTAAAACCCAAGAACTGATCTTGGTGTATCTTTCCTCGGTGAGTCAAAAACTAGAGGGCATAGATTTAAGGTGAGAGGGGAAAGTTTTAAAAAGGACCTGAGGGGTAACTTTTTCATGTAGGAGACATTGCATGGACAGAATGAGCTGCCAGAGGAAGTGATGGAGGCAGATACAATTACACCATTTAAAAGACATTTGGATGGGTATATGAATAGGAAGGGTTTTGAGGGATATGTTCCAAATGCTAGAAAATGGGACTAGGTTGGATTGGCATGTCTAGTTGGCATGGACAAGTTGGACTGAAGGGTCTGTTTCCATGCTGTATAACTCTATAATTCTGTGATACATTTATTCTGACTCTTTGTATCCGACTAGCTAATCAAACTTCTATCTAATTGTTGGAGTCACTTGAAATTTAAATGTATAGAGAGTGCATTTAAGAATGAATGGACACATGATGATGAGTATAAATCTACTTGAGGTCTACATCATTCTGCTATAGCATAACAGTTGTGTTCCTCTGCAGCCTCTCACTGCAGAAAATCAGGTTATGGAAAACCGCCATAGAAAATCATGCTGTAGAAGCTTGTTAATAGAAAATCACTGCACCCGTTCAATAGAAAATTTTTGATATCTAAACAAATTCGCACTGATGAAACATGCCTTATGGCAGAATGACCTGTATTAGTGTAAGACATGAAAAGGAAGAGAGACATACAGTGACACTAGCTATCTGACAAAGGAGCAATGCTCTGAAAGCTTGTACTTCCAAATAAACTTGTTGGAGTATAACCTGGTGTTGTGTGATTTTTAACTTTGTCCATCTCAATCCAACACTGGCACCTCCACATCATGGCTAAGGGATCAGGCAGTCCCTCAGCTATATTCTTAGGAGACAATAGGAAGAAGTATCAATGGAATAAAGTCACAGAAGTGTTGTTTCAAGGGTATTATGCAGTACAAGATCTCTTGAGTTGTCAAGGTGAGTAGGTTCAATTTGTCAAGGTGAGTGGGGCTGCATGTTGGTTCAGGGGTGGCACAGTGGCTCAGTGGTTAGCACCGCTGCCTCACAGCACCAGGGTCCAAGGTCGATTCCTGCCTTGGGTGACTGTCTGTGTGCAGGTTGCACATTCTCCCCGTGTCTGCGTGGGTTTCCTTCGGGTGCTCCAGTTTCTTCCCACAGTCACAAAGGTGTGCAGAATAGGTGAATTGGCCATGTTAAATTACCCATAGTGTTAGGTGCATTAGTTAGAGGGAAATGGGACTGGGTGGGTTATTTTTCAGAGGGTCGGTGTGGACTTGTTAGGTCGAAGGGCCTGTTTTGACTTTGTAAAGAATCTAATCTAATCTATATCTTGCAAATTGCATCACCCACAGCTCAATTTATTCCATCTCCATGACCTACCAATTCATATTATTTATCTCACTTTCAGATGTAGGCTGTTGCAGAACTTTAACCTACAACTAGCATCTCATAGACGCTGGAAGGTATTCAATCAATCACTCAAACACATTGCCAGGCACTCACTGATACACTTTCCTCTTCCATATAAGAGCATGTGGCACATAACAAAAGGAAGCAGGAAAGTACTGCTGGAGCACAAGGGCACATCTGTATTCCAGCTCCTCCATGGATGAAACAGTGCTGACCATCTCAAGAATGGATTGGAATGATTAATAATAATAATAACTTTCTCTTAACCCACTCCATCATCCAATATCTGTATAAGCTCACAAGCTGAAAATTTGTTCACCACAAATTGACCTTTATCCCTTTTTCATTCCAGGCAACCAAGAACTAGAACATTCCCAGTCAGAAAAGGAAGATGAAAAGGCCAGTGAAAATGAAGAGACACGGTCACTCAGTTTTATCCACATAAACCAATGGTTCAGAGACTAGACACTGGGATAGAGCAGGAATTTGCACATGGTAAGACACTGGACATGCATCTTTGGCTACTGATGGGTCAAAGAGTGAGGTCACACACTAGCCTTGGAGGACTCGGGTGAGGACTTTAAAGGCCATTTATGTGGGAAGGGTGCTGAGATTGCACACTCAAATTTGTAATGAGGTGGAATTCCTGATGAAGAGCTTATGCTCGAAACATTGACTCTCTTGCTCCTTGGATGCTGCCTTATCAGCTGTGCTTTTCCCGCACCACACTTTTTGACTCTGATCTCCAACATCTGCAGTCCTCACTTTCTCCCTGAAAGTTGAGAAAACTGCTCTGACTTTGACAGAAGGAATGTGCTGCTAATCAGGCCCCATACCCATGAGCTGTACCTTTCGTGAATTTGATTCACATCACCAAAATGGCTAAAATGTTTCATGTTATCACTGTTATCCAGAACAAAATAGAATTTCATCAGGTTTCACCGAGTCATCAAATGAATCTTTAACAAAAGCACCAGTATTTTTACTGGTGTATGGCCATAGGTCCTGGTACACCCTCAGAATGAAGTCCTCTGAGGACTCAACAGTGTAAGTGGCCAAAGACTCCTTATACCATAGACATGGAAACCCAAAGAAAGAAGAAACAAATATGAATCACTTGTGGCAAAGTAACAATCTTGGCAATCACCATACTCAAACCTCTCATAGTTTTCAATCATTGATCAAGTAAAGTCAACATGTGTCAGAGGTTATTTTAAAATCTGCCAGCAGTAAACTGAGCTCTAAGTTTCTCTTGCCTGTGGGTTGACAGGGACACAGGATTGTGATGCATTAAATGCCAACTTCTCCCCCTTTGCAATCGGCGCATGAATTATATTTAGAAGCCCACTTGCAGTTCTTTCTCACATTCTTCACCTGCAAGAGATGAAAGAATGGGCCTGGGATTGCACTATAGATGCAGTCCATTTGCAAAAGGGTTAGGGTAAGGAACTATGGTAGATACATGGGAATGTAAAAAAGTATAGGTGAAATAAAATCGAGTGCTCATAAAAATTACATGTGAATGAGGAGCTAAAATTGATAAATGACACTAAAGTTGGAAGTATTGCCAACTGCAATGAAAATAATGATTCCTGATCAAGGGCTCCTGCCCGAAACATCGATTTTCCTGCTTCTCGGATGCTGCTTGACCTGCTGTGCTTTTACAGCACCACTCTAATCTTGACTCTAATCTCCAGTATCTGCAGTCCTCACTTTAGCCCTGCAGTGAAAATAATGTTAAGCTTCAAACCAATATGACAATGGCATATGAAATATAATTCAGAGGAGTGGGAGGCAATTTATTTAGGTCGAAGAGCAGGGAGAGGTGGTGTACAATGAAGGCGCTGCCTTCTTGGAGAGAGCAGGAGGCTTTATCTTCCAGTTGCTGTTAAAATTTGTGGCCCTTCCTCTATAGACTGCACCCTTCAATGATTTGAGTGAACCATCATCGAATGTATGTTAAACATCATCCATCTCCTTCAAATTCTATTTTCCCATTCAGCCTTTAAAAACATAACTCTAATATCACGTCAGTCACATGCACATCATACACACTGCATAGCTTGGAGATTTGAAGCCTGTGAGCAAAAAATGTAATAATTCAATTCAGCTTCTACTCAGAATCAGATCTATGAAGTATTTTTTTCAGTATGCAGTTTTCCCTTTTTCCAAAGCTATTTTTGGATTAACATTTTACCAAATGCATATAAGTGCTTAATACTATTGAGGTGAAGGCTTGGCCTTCAGTTACACTGGGAGCAGGTATAGGACTTGTATTAGAAATGGTCTTTAGGTTTGATGGGACTGTGCAAGGTGAGTTCATTTGGGTTTGGAGTTGGAGAGAATGGTGATAAGTTCAGTCTGACTGGTGAATAGTTGATGCCAACAATGTACTGAGAAGCATGGGAAAAAATTATGGCATGGATGTGCACTTCAGGCCTCAAACCGATCTCTACAATAATTGAATTCAATATTTGTTTTTGTTGCTGCACATGCATACCGCTTGGTGCATGCCCTGCCTCTCTCTCTGTTCTCTGTACCTTTTTGTCCTTCTGCCTGTTTATCTATTTTGCTTTGTCTGACTTTCTCTCAGTGCCTCAAAGTTTTAAACAATTGCACTTAATAAACAGCAAAATAAGTGATGGTAAGAACCTTTCCATTGGTTTGAGAGGTTTTTAAAACTCAGAAATCTTGGAAGAAATCAGGCTTAGGAAAAACAATCACTCTGATCTTTTATTCTGTCTCTCAGCTTAACTTTTCCTGAAGTTCATAAAATGTTTTAATTTGAACCTGAAAAAAAGCAAGTTTACAATCAACATAATCTGTCACACTTGAAACATATTTATTTCCTGTTGTCTCGCCGATGCCATTTTGAACAAATCAATTCACAGTTGATTTTGTCTGAATAAATCTTCTAAAGTAGAGTGCTGTTGTCCTCGACATAATTTTGAAATGCCAGAAAGATCATTTCGGGGATTGAAGAAAAGCATTTCACTGGTTATGCTAGCTTAAATGCTCCTGACACATCAGGGGACATTGTGCCTATTGTAAATGCTCTGACTGCAGCTTTCTCCTTCAGCGAGCTCTGGGCAAAATCATTAACTTAAAGCTCAAGCTGTTTGGAAAGACTGAGGCTTTTAAATATAACATTTAAGATTTTAAAAGGTGCCAAAGACAATTCACAGGACAAATTCATTATATTATCATAACCTACACAAATATTAATGCATTTATTTGGTTTAGAGTGATAGTTTAGATATTTGGACAGTTTAGATGACAGATGCAGTCCACATCTATTTGCAGTTAGGCCTGGTTGGCATCCGGGTGGGGCTCATAAGTGGGAAGTCATATTTGTGCCACACAGGTGCCAGACAATAATTATCTTCAACAACCGAGAATCTAGCCATCACTTCTTCAATGGAATTATAATCACTGCATCTCCCACATTTAACGTCTTGTGGCTTATCATTGACTAGAAATTTAACTGGACTGGCCATGTAAATAATGTGGTTAACAGCAGCGGAATTCTGTGGTAAGTAGACCATATCCAGATTCCCCAAAGCCTGTCCATGATCAACAAGGCACAAGTCAGGAGTGTGATCGAATACTCCCCACTTGCTGAAATGAGTGCAGTTTCAACAACACTCGAGAAGCTTGATGATCAATAAGGAAAGCAAAGAGTATTATTGACTTTTTCATAAGGGTATTTGAATGCAGGAGTAGAAATGTCTTGCTGCAATTGTATAGTGCCTTGGTGAAATGTCCGTTGACATATTGTGCACAATTTATCTCCTCATCTAATGTTCACCAGACTAATTCCTGGGATGGCAGAAGTATCTTTTGATGAACTTTGAGGAAACTGGGTCTGTATTCAAGAGTTTAAGCATGAGAGGTAGCCTCATTAAAACTTTAAAAATCCTCACATCATGGGATAGGCTGGATGTAGATAGAATGTTTCTGCCCAGCTGTTCAGTCCAGAACCATTAGACATAATGTCAGAATAAGGGGTGAGCTATTTAAAACTGAAATCCGGAGGAATTTCTTCATGTAGAGGGTGGTGAATCTTTGAAATTCTCTGCCCCAGATGAGGTGGTGGTTCAATCTTTGAGGAAGTGCAAAGCAGACATTAGATAATAATTGTACAATCTTGATTGGACTCTGGTGGCTGGTGAGCCTAGAGCAGGACTCTGGCAATGGCGGTGAGGAGGCAGGTAGCAGAGGGGTGAGCATGGGACCTGGACTCTACATTGATGGAGGCAACATTGGCGAGGTTGGACCAGCAGCAAAAGGTGGCATCTGAGAAGCAGCAACTTCGATGCTAGTCAGGTCTGGTGCTGATGGCGGCAAAGCAGTGGCAGAAAGGTTATAGGATCACCTGAAGCTATATCATTTTATTTTTTAATTATTCTTAAATTATTCAAAACTGTGCCAGATCATGGTGAGAGTGGGAGATTTTCACTGTATTTTTCAGTGCAAAATAATTGTGACAATAATAATCATTCATTAAGAGATCTGGAGATAGCACAGTCAAATTGATGTGGATGGTTGGCCATCTAATTGAATGACAGAACATGCTCACTGGCCTCAATGACTTACTCATGAGTATTTTTCCTCCATTCCCAACATCATTCAGGACAAGCCAACCCATTTTTTGGCACCCTACCCACACTCTAAAACATTCTCTCCTTCTGTCACTAGTCCATAATGGCAGCAGTGCACACCAAACGCATGACAGATATTCACAAGGACTTCTTCAAACAGCCATTCCAAGCACCTCTACTAACTGAGAAACAAGGACAGTGGGTACATAGAAACATCACCACTTCTAACTTCCCCTCAAAGCCACTTATCATTCAGACCTGGAAAAATATTACCATTCAGTGTTGTTGGGACAAAATCATTGATCTCCCTCTGTAACAGCGTTGTGGAGGTATCTGTATGAAATGGACTGCAACAGTTCAAGAAGGTGCTTACCACTGCCTTCTCTCTGGCAATAAATGATGACCCAGCCAGACATGTTCACGTCCTGTGAATGAATAAAAAAAAACATTTCAGTCATGGAAACAAAAGAGTGTCCTTCTTTTCCCAGTTTTCTTTTGAGAAATTTATTTAGTTCATTTTCTTTAGCTGAAATGTTTCTCAATGATTCAAATAGATCTTTAATAGTAACTCCCTCAGTTTACATGAAAGCTGTTCAAGTGTTTAAATTCCTACGTCACATTCATTCTTCTGATTGGCTTCTGCAAAAGATCAACAAATCATGAAAACAAAGTTAGAATATTTAGTGGAAACGGGAATTCTTATGGAATGTAAGACTTTGATTGCAGGTGTTTCCAGTTAGTTTCCTACAGGTGACTGGAAAAACATTTGGTATATTTCAGGTATCTACTCTACACATTTCTCAACTTCATGGTTTGAAAATCTGTAATTATGGGCGGCACAGTGGTTAGCACTACTGCCTCACAGCGCCAGAGACCTGGGTTCAATTCCCGCCTCAGGCGACTGACTGTGTGGAGTTTGCATATTCTCCCCGTGTCTGCGTGGGTTTCCTCCAGGTGCTCCAGTTTCCTCCCACAGTCCAAAAATGTGCAGGTTAGGTGAATTGACCATGCTAAATTGCCCGTAGTGTAAGGGGCAGGGGTAAAATGTAGGGGAATGGGTCTGGGTGGGTTGTGCGCCGGTGTGGATTGTTGGGCCGAAGGGCCTGTTCCCACACTGTAAGTAATCTAATTAATTCTAATAGGTCAGATGGAACTATTGCATAGAATTTCCTATGTAATAGCTGTTGCAGAAGAGTTTGGAAAAAGATTAAGAGCCAGATGTCAGTTTCTGACATTAGCTAATTCCCACCTAAGGGAATTAATACTGCTCCTATATTGTCTGGTCAGTTTTGGGATGGCACCAGTGAGTACTAAGCTGGCAGGCAGTAGTAAAGCAGATCAGGTCTGGGAAGAATGATGTAAAATTGGTTTGAGTCTGAAGTGGGGATCAGATTGTGGTTGTATTTGTCAGAAATCTGGTGGGGGTGATGCAGTGGACTGGTGTAATGGAGGTGTCAGTGGGTGAGGCAGGGGTCGGTTTAATTGCAACCCAAGAGCTACAGGAGAATGTAGCTTTTCCTGGATAACCATTAAACTTAAATGAATTGGAATTTACAAATTCTCTGGCTTTAATGAATTGAGAGTTCCAGATGCAGGGGTATAATCCATTGGAAAATTCAATTTTCTGGGAAATTTGCACAAAGTCAACTCCATGTGGGATTCTGCATAGGGCCATTCTGTGCTGTTCTATCAACTATCTGGCATCTGAATAAATGGGCCAAATAGATTTGTTTGATATTTTAGCCTTTTACTTAATGCAAAAATGTTTATGTCCAAACATTTTTTGCTTTAGAATATGTTTAAAAAGTACAAAGGATAAATCAGTGTATTTTACTTTCAATGCAGAGAAAGCAGTGTTAATATTTCAAGTCTAGTGACCCTTCTTCAGAATTAGTAGTAGCTAGGAAAAGGTAGTGTTTATTGTGAGAATAGGGGTGGGAGAGAAAGTGAACAGATAAGTGCAGATGGGTGTCGAGAGAGGGAAATAAAAGATATTAAGTAATAAGAAAGGGCTTATTGAAAGGGCTTAGTTGACACTAAGCCAGAGAAGAAGTAAATCTGATAATGGGGACTGTAAGTAGGTGAACATGAGTTGGCTATGCCCGAAAGCAGCCCTTGTGAATGGTAGAGCTTGGTGTGGGGGTGGAAAAAGGAATTGGAAGGAGCTGTAAACTCTCTAAAATTATTAAACTTGATATTCAATCCTGAAGGTTACAGGATCTCCAAGTGGAAAATGAAATGCTGTTCTTTCAGCTTGTGCCGAGTCTCACTGGAGCACTACAGCAGGCCCAATACAGAGATGTTGGCCACGACACATAGTGGTGTGTTGAAGTGGCAGACTGGAAGCTTTGTCATTTTTATGGACAGAATGGTGTTGTTCCACAAAGCGATCACCCAGTCTATGTTTTGCCTCTACAATGTAGAGGAAAACATATTGTGACCAGCAATTGAGAAGACAAAATGCAGTTTAGGTGACCACATTGCAGAACACCTACAGTCTCCCTGTAAAAATGAACACTTCAACCACAGTGTTCACTGGCCAACATTTCTGTTTGAGGCCTGCTGCAGTACTCTAGCCAGGCTTAGTCCAAGCTGGAAGAACCTCTTCCTCCTTGGGGATTCTGTGGCCTTCAGGACTCCATATCAAGTTCAATAATTCTAGAGCCTGAAAAACTCACTCCCTGTCCCACCCCCACACTGCAGGCCCTGTCATAAAATATGCTGCTTTCAACACAACTGAATAGATTTCACCAAGTTACAGTGCATTTGTTTTAATGCAAGAAGTGTACTAAGTAAGGCAGATGAACTTAGGGCTTGGATTAATACATGGGAGTATGATGTTATTGCTATTATTGAGACTTGGTTGAGGGAAGGGCAAATTGGCAACTAAATATCCCAGGATAGAGATGCTTCAGGCAGGATAGAGCGGGAAGTATAAGGGGTGGAGGAGTTGCATTACTGGTCAGAGAGGATATCACAGCTGTGCTAGAGGAGGGCATTATGGAGGACCCGAGCAGTGAGACAATATGACCAGAACTCAAAAATAAGAAGGATGCGATAGCAATGTTGGGGCTGTACTACAGACCTCGAAACAGCAAGTGTGAAATAGAGGTACAAATATGTAGACAGATTGTGGAAAGATGTAGGGGCCAAAGGGTGGTGGTGATGGGAGATTTTATTTTTCCCATTCACTTAGTCTTGGAAGCGTTGATGGAGCAGAATTTGTAAGGAGCATCCAGGAGAGTTTTATAGAACAGTTTGTAAATAGTTAAACTCAGGAAGGGGCCATACTGGACCTGGTGTTGGGGAATGAGCTTGGCTAGGTGGTTGAGATTTCAATGGGGGATTACATTGGGAATAGTGATCACAATTCCATAAGTTTTAGAATATTTGTGGTCAAAGACGCGAGTGGTCCGAAAAGAAGAGTGCTAAATTAGGGGAACACCAACTGTACCAAAATTCGGCAGGAGCTGGGGAAGGTGGATTAGGAGCAGCTGTTTGTAGGGATATCCATATTTGACATGTGGGAGACTTTTAAAGAGAGGTTGATTTGAGTTCAGTGGAGATATGTTCCTGTGAAAATGAGGGATAGACATGGCAAGATCAGGGAACCATGGATAACAGGTGAAATTGTGACTCTAGCTAAGAGGAAAAAGAAAGCATACATAAGGTCTAGATGACTGAAAACAGACAAAGCTTTGGAAGAAAATTGGAAAAATACAACCAATCTGAAACGAGAGAATAAGAGGGCTAAAAGGGGTCATAAAATATCTTTAGCCAACAGGGTTAAGGAAAATCCCAAAGCCTTTCATTCATATAGAAGGAGCAAGAGGGTAACTAGAGAAAGGACAAAGGAAGAAAATTATGCATGGAGTCAGAGAAAATGGGTGAGATTCTTAATGAGTACTTTGCATTGGTATTCACCAAGGACAAGGATGTGATAGATGTTGAGGTTAGGGATAGATGTTTGATTACTCTAGGTCAAGTCAGCATAAGGAGGGAGGAAGTATTAGGTATTCTCAAAGGTATTAAGGTAGACAAGTCCCATGGTCCGGATGGGATCTATCCCAGGTTATTGAGAGAAGCAAGAGAGGAAATAGATGGGACCTTAATGGATATCTTTGCAGCATCCTTGAATACAAGTGAGGTCCTGGAGGACTGGAGAATTGTTAATGGTATCCCCTTTTTTATGAAGGGTAGCAAGGATAATCCAAGTAATTATAGACCAGGGAGCCTGTTGTCAGTGGTAGGGAAGCTGCTGTAGAAATACTCAGGGATAGGATCTACTTCCATTTGGAACAAAATGGGCTTATCAGTGATAGAAAGCTTGGTTTTGTGCAGGGAAGGTCTTGTTTTACAAACTTAATAGAATTATTTGAGTACGTGACAAAGTTGATTGCTGAGGGAAGGGCCGTAGAAGTCATATACATGGACTTCAGTAAGGCATTTGATGGGGTTCCCCATGCTAGGCTGATGGAGAAAGTGACGTTGCATGAGGTTCAGGGTGTACTTGTTGGATGGATAGAGAACTGGCTGGGTAGCAAGAGACAGAGTGTCGTAGTGAAAGGGAGTTTCTCAAAATAGAGAACTGTGACTAGTGGTGTTCCATAGGGATCCATGCTGGGACCACTGTTGTTTGTGATATATATAAATGATCTAGAGGATGGTATAGGTGGTCTGATTAGTAAGTTTGTAGATGACACTAAAATTGATGGAGTAGCAGATAGTGAAGTGGACTATCAGAGAATGCATTAGAATAGATTAGATTTCCTACAGTATGGAAACAGGCCCTTCAGCCCAACAAGTCCACACCAATCCTCCGAAGGGTAACCCACACAGACCCATTCCCCTACATTTACCCCTGACTAATGTACCTAACACTATGGGCAATTTAGCATGGTCAATTCATCTAACCTGCACTTCTTAGAATTGTAGGAGGAAACTGGACCACCCAAAGGAAACCCATCCAGCCACGGGGAGAATGTGCAAACTCCACACAGACAGTTGCCCAAGGTAGGAACCAAACCAGGTCCCTGGCGCTGTGAGGCAGCAGTGCTAACCACTGAGCCATCGTGCCGCCCTAAATATAGATGGATTGGAGAGTTGAGTGGAGAAATGGCAGAAGGAACTCAGTGAGGTGATGCATTTTGGAAGATCAATTCTCAAGCAAACTATATGATAAATGGAAAAGCCCTCGGGAAAACTGATGTACAGAGAGATCTGGGTGTTCAGGTCTATTTTTCCCTTAAGGGGGCAATGCAGCTCGATTGAGTGATCAAGAAAGCATATGGCATGCTATTCTTCATCGGACGGGGTATTGAGTACAAAAGTTAGCAGGTCATGTTACAGTTGTATAGGACTTTAGTTTGGCACATTTGGAATACTGCATATAGTTCTGGTCACCACGTTACCAAAAGGATATTGATGGAGAGGGTATACAGGAGGTTCACCAGGATGTTGTCTGGTATGGAGGGTGCTAGCTATGAAGAGAGGTTGTGTAGATTGGGATTATTTTCATTAGAAAGATGGAGGTTGCAGGGGGACCGCTTTGAGATCAACAAAATCATGAGAGGTATAGACAGAGAAGATAGCAAGAAGCCTTTTCCCAGAGTGGGGGACTCAGTTACTAGGGGTCAGAAGTTCAAGGTGTGAGGGGAACATTTTAAGGGAAACATGTGTGGATAGTTCTTTACGTAGAGGGTGGTGGGTGCCAGTGAAGGTGGTAGAGGCGGGTACGATAGCATCATTTAAGATGTATATGGACAGATACATGAATGGACATGGAGCAGAGGGATACAGATCCTTAGAAAATAGGCAACAGGTTTAGATAGAGGATCTGGATCAATACAGGCTTGGAGGGCTGAAGGGCCAGTTTGTGTTCTGTACTTTTCTTTGTTCTTGCTCTTTGTTCTTTATCCCCACTATCAACTTCGCTTCCTTCCCAGGCTTATTATCATCCACCCCTTTTTATTGCCCAACTGCCCCCCTCCTTCCCACCAGTCCCTTGAACGCTCTGCCCTTTGTCTCCACCTATCTGCTCACTTATCGACCCCATCCTCTGTCATAGTAGCAAGGAAAAGGTAACATTTATGCTCTCAGTTCTAAAGGAGGGTCTCTGGACTCAAAATGTTAACAGTGCTTTCTATCCAAAAATGATGCAAACCTGCAGAGTTTCTTTAGCTCTGAGTTTGCTTTAGATCTTCAGCATCCACACTTCCCTATCTTGTTTTGCCATCTGACTTGTGGTCTGAAATTTCTTTAATGCTATGGCTGCTTAACCTGGTTAATGATCTCAGGGCTGTTAAACAGCAAGTATCCTCATAGTTGATGACAGAAACAAAGTAATGTTGCAGACAAAAAGTGAAATCCACACCACTGAGATCTCAAATCTTTGTGGACAGCTTTGATTAAGGTCGTTATTATTACTTCACCACTGAACACTCAATCTGGACGATACAACTACCCTCAAGTCATTGTCATCTTCACCTCCATCTTTGTCTTTCACTCTTCTTCTTTACAAGTGCTTTTATACTAAGCAATACTTGTGTTAGCAGTCCTTGCTTCCATTGCCTGGGGCTTACAGAGCTGGCTGCAAACCAAAGATAAATCAGCTGGATTCATTAAGACCATCTGCCAGCTAGACTTTGGCGGGCTGATGATGCTAGTGTAGGTCTTACTTGCACAAAAGCAGCACTACTGTTACCACAGAAGAAAATATGACCGTTAGGAAGCAGAAGATGCATCGACCCTAGATTTACGTAATTTAAGTAATGTGCTGCTTAAAATGCAAGCATGCATAGAAAAAAAAGTACACATCAGACTGAAGTTACCTTGTGTCAATTGAAAATAACTAAAGATAAATTAGTCCTCTTATTTACCTTCTTGAACGACTTCCAACATGTGTACATGCTGCCTTCCAACATGGCATATGGCCTGGCTGTCTATCCGGCTAACCTACTTTTGTATACCAGAATAAAATTTTGTCACTTTATCTGTCAATATTTAATGCTTTACTCACAATCAGCAAAGAACAGGTCAGCCTGCAGCTTGGGAATAGCTAAGCTCAAAGGTTCATGTTCACAATATTCAAGCTTGATTGAATGCATCCAGTTGGAAGGTGCTCACGCTTGGCTGTAATGATGCTATTCAAAAGAACTTGTACCAAAGGCTAATATTACATATGGAGTTAAAACATATTATATTATTTTTAAACATGGAGTTGCCATTGACTTTGACTGTTATAATATAAAGTAAAATGCCCTATTTCTTTCGTAAATTCTATATTTTTTTTCTGCTCAATGATGGTTTAGTCACAGCAAAAATAAGAGATGTCAGATTGGACAGAAATGTAATTGTGTTCGGGATGAGATGAACTATTTTTCATAATGACCATTAACTCTTTAAGAACTGCAGACCATTTCAACTCAAAATAATTGCTCTGGCAACTTTGCTGTTATTATATAAAGTAATGGTTCTTAAGTACTAATGTTTTAATGTCAGTGTTATATAGATTTCCCCTATCCTAATGATGTCACAGTTTCTGTGTGGAGACAAGGAATTCTATTATAGCATTTGGAAGAAACAAATGCAACTCCCTAAGGTCCTATTAATTATGCCTGTACATATTGCTATCACATAATAGACTTTCTTATGCCCTAAGAACAGTTCCTTTTCTGTTTATACTCTACAGTGGTGCATCCTCACCATCAGTCACTAGATAGGCTCATTACAAAATGAAGATAAAAATAAAGCAAGCTACCTCAAACAAGCAGTAGTGATCAAAACCAGGTGGACCTTGTTGATTATGAGGTTCATGATTGGGGTTGTTAACCTGGGCCAATCAGGAAGCCCTGCCCAACCAACAGTGGGGGCATGGTGTAGTGCAGTGGTAGTGTCCCTACCCCTGGACCAAGGGACCCAGGTTCAAGTCCCACCTGCTCCATAGGTTTACAATAACATTTCTGAACAAAGTTAAAAATCACACAACACCAGGTTATAGTCCAACAGGTGAGCTTCCGATTACACCCCAGTCCAACACTGGCATCTCCAAATCATTTCTGGACAAGGTGATTAGGAAAAAATAGGTTAATTAAAAAGTAGATAAATAAACAGCAGATTGTGTTTTGTTTCTCTTCCTGGTGGTGGTATACGAATAAAGCTTTCTGAACTCGATATTTCTTCACTGTTTCCTACACCTACACACACATGACATGGGAGCCAGGGAGAAATAAGCACTACCACTGTTTGGCAGTAGTGTGAGGAGGGGATATAAAAATAAAGTATAACCAGGGAATTAGAATCTCCTCAATTTTGGATAAAAGAAGAAAAAAAAGAAACATAAACAGGGTATTATGTTGAGGTCTGTTTGTCCCGAGAGAAGGAACACATGGTGTCTACCAATAGTTTTGAGGCCTTCAAGGAAGAGACCTTGTGGCGTGGAGTGTTTTACTACCCCCTCCAATTCTATTTTGATTGAATCCCTACTCTTTCCTTCACTTTTTTGATCATGTAGGCATTGCCTTCGAAGAGAAGGGTACTGCTTGGCACCGGCCACTTGAGTGTTACTTTTTCTTCCTGTTGGTGGATTATGAATAAAGTTTTCAGTACTTGATGTTTATTCACTGTGTCCTGCACCTTAAAAAAAACACAAACGGGATTTATTTTTCCTTCCTGGTAGTGGTATAATAATAAAATTTTCTACACTTGATGTTTTCTACTGTGCCGACGCCTACATGCACACAACATAGGTGCTGGGGAGAAATAAGCACTACTGCTGTTTGGCAGTAGTGTGGGGAGAGAGAAAAAAGAGAAAACAAAACATAAACATGGGATTTAGAATCTCCCAGGTTTAGCTGACTGACTCCAAGCTGGCTGGGATGGGATACCAGCCTTGGTGCAGTTATTTCAGTGACGATGGGAGAAAACAGTGCATGCCTGAAGAACATTTGTTCTCAACAGTTATCTTGGAGTTGGGGGTAAGCATTTCTGGCATCATCCCTTTATTTGAAAAACTTGACTTGTTTGATCCTGCCATCGAAAACTAGGCCCAGTATGAGGAAAGGATACAATATTTTTTCCAGGCTAATGACTTTGGGATAGATGAAGAGCAACAAGTAATTCTTCTGACTGCTTGCAGACCTGCAGCATTTTGGTTACAAGGGACTTAACTTTCCCAGAGGGACCAGACACTAAAACCTTCCAAGCGTTGACAGAGTTGGTTAAGGAATAATATAACCCCAAATGTCCACCTATCCTGAGATGCTATTGGTTTATTCAGCTATTAGAGAACCATGGGAATCCATATCAGGATTTTTGATGAGGTTAAAATGACTGGCAGAGGCATGTGATTTTTGGGCTAATCCTGAATGAAATGCTGAGAGGCCATTTGGTATGCGAGATTAATGACGTAACCATGCTGAAGTGCCTACTAGCTGAAACCCAAGTGGAATTCAAACAGGCAACACAACTGACTTTGTCATTTGAAAATGTGGCAAATGGAGCATAGGAACTACAGGGCATCCCAATGAAAGTGGCCACCCTCACCAGTCCAACTGAGCTTAGAGAACACCACATGAGTGTAGGCACATGAGGAGCCTCATGCAGAGCATATCCTTAGCACAGGCACCAAAGGGCAGCCCACAGCAGAACACTACAACAAAGCTGAACCTCGGCCAAATGGCTAAAAGGTTCTTCAGGGTGTGGGCTACCAAGACTTTGTGGTTGTTGCCAGTATGTGGACTTGAGACAGGAAGAGAGTCTTACAAAGTCTGACTTGAAGGGGAAAACGGAGGCTGGTACCTAGGAGAGTGCTCTGGAAAGTCCCTCTCCACATGGGTTAGAACAATTAAATTGCTTAGCGACATCCACATCAGAACTGATTAATGTTTGGTTAAATTGTCACCCAGTTCCCATGGAGATTGATACCGGTGCAGCTGTATCTATTGTTATTGCAGAATCTGTTTTTAACAAGATTCTCTCAAGCATCCAGCCCTTAAGTTTGTGCAAGACCTCAGCCAGATCGAGAACGTATATTCAGGAACTGTTACAGGTACAACTTTGATTCCAGACTTCTATGAGAAGCAATTGGTGCAGTTGCCACTGATGGTAGTATGAGGCTAGGGCCCAAGCCTAATATAGTGAAATTAGTTGGGAAATATTCACCTGTACTGGCTCAACATTTTCAGATTAAAAGATGGCTGCCTTGGTGAAGTCCCAGGAGGTTTTCAGGAGGGGATTGGGACTATCAAAGGGGCCCAGGCCAATTAACATGTTGACCAGGACACAATTCTGTGATTTTACAAAGTATGCCCAGTGTCACTTGCCTTGCAGGCATAAATGGAGACATAGTACAGGACTTGAACCCACACTGTTATTCTGCATTGGAAACCAGCTGTCCAGGCAACTGAGCTAACTGCTGGTACACTTGTCAAGACCACTTGGTGTGGATTAAAAATTTGGAAATTCTGAAGAAGTTAATGAAAATAATGAGGAACCAGATACTTCTCGTACCCCAGTGTTACACGGTTGGGAGGGTCAAACTGCTGTAATTGATAGTGAGTCAAAGTAGGAGTCGTGCTGGGGGGGCACGGTGGGTCGGGCGGCATCCGAGGGGTGGGAGGGTCGACATTTCGGGCAGGAACCCTTTATGAAGGGTCTTGCCCGAGGCATCGATTTTCCTGCTCCTCGGATGCTGCCTGGCCTGCTGTGCTTTTCCATCACCACTCTAATCTTGACTCTAACCTCCAGCATCACTTTCACCCAGCTGTACTTGATAGTTTATTGATGATGGACTAATCAATCTGGTGCTCAATATGAAATCATCGGGTCCAAAATATAAACTGCAAAAAGTAGGTGGTCTGATCAAAGACTTACCAGGAGGGGCTAGTCAATGAAGAAATGCAACCATTATAAGTAGAACCGATCTGTCCATCATCAGACAAGCTATCAGTTACAGC
Organism: Chiloscyllium plagiosum; assembly: GCF_004010195.1. NCBI lineage: Eukaryota > Metazoa > Chordata > Chondrichthyes > Orectolobiformes > Hemiscylliidae > Chiloscyllium > Chiloscyllium plagiosum. The sequence continues at coordinate 97,696,007 of NC_057711.1, read as the reverse complement.
AGTTTGATCCTCCCAGTTGTCCAGCATTGGGGTATGAGAAGTTGTGGCATAATAACATTTCTGAATGGATTGATTTAATAAAAATCCATCTGGCTCCTCATTATTTTCTAAGACTTTGGTAAGGCCACATTTGGAGTACTTGGAGACAGTTTCAGAATGTGGGGTCGGACAGTTAGGACTAAGTTGAAGAGAAATATCTTCACCCAGAGGGTTGTGAATCTTCCCATTCCAGGGGGTTTGCAGATGCTCCATGTTTGAACATACATTGAAGACCAAGGTCAGCCCAGGATCATATTGAACGCTGGACTAATCTTGATGGGCTGAATGATCTCCTCCTGTCCCGATTCCTTTTTCATGTTTGTAACACTTCAAAAGTCCTTCATCATTTGTGAAGCACTGTGGTATGTCCTTATGTACTGGAAGCAACCCTCACCATCCCATCAGCAAACATGCTGTTCATCAGTCAGGAAGACAGGGGACACCGGGCTGAATTCTGCCCTTGATACAGACAGGTGGCTATCTCAGCTATGAATAGATGTGAGGAAATTGGCACTGGGGATGCACTGGTGACACTGGGTACTATGAACATCAACACATCTCACCTGCAAGCTATTGCAGAGCCACATTACGAGTGCTGCTAACAGTGATTAATGTCGGAGATCAGCAACACATGCATCAGCTGCCAGAGACTTTAATGTCAACAGTCAAACCAGTATTTATTCCACAAATCCAAACTTTCTTCTCTTTAATGCATCACTGATATTGTGCTTCTTTCAAACATCTAAACTCATTTTTCCTGATTTGCTATTGTTCTTCCCCATATAATTTCCCCATTTCCTCGCTGTGAAATAGATAGTTGTCACAATATGCAAGAAAGCCAAGTGGCAGATGGAGTTTAATTTAGATAAATGTGAGGTGCTGCATTTTGGAAAAGCAAATTTTAGCAGGATTATACACTTAATGGTAAGGTCCTCAGGAGCGTTGCTAAACAAAGAGACCTTGGAGTGCAGGTTCATAACTCCTTGAAAGTAGAGTCGCATGTAGATAGAATAGTGAAGAAGGCGTTTGGTATGCTTTCCTTTATTGGTCAGAATATTGAGTCCAGGAGTTGGGAGGTCATGTTGCAGCTGTACAGGACATTGGTTAGGCCACTTTTGGAATATTGCATGCAATTCTGGTCTCCTTCCAATCGGAAAGATGTTGTGAAACATGAAGGGGTTCAGAAAAGATTTACAAGGATGTTGCCAGGGTTGGAGGATTTGAGCTTTTGGGAGAGGCTGAACAGGCTGAGGCTGTTTTCCCTGGAGCGTTGGAGGCTGCAGGGTGACCTTATAGAGTTTTGTAAAATCATGAGAGGCATGGATAGGATAAATTGAGAAAGTCTTTTCCCTGGGGTCGGGGAGTCCAGAACCAGAGGGTATAGGTTTAGGATAGGAGGGGAAAGATATAAAAGGGACCTAAGAGGCAACATTTTCATGCAGAGGTTGTGCGTGTATGGAATGAGCTTCCAGAGGAAGTGGTGGAGGCTGGGACAATTACAACATTTAAAAGGCATCTAGATGGGTATATGAATAGGAAGGGTTTAGAGGGATATGGGCCAAGTGCTGGCAAATGGGACTAGATTAGGTTAGGATATCTGATCAGTATTGACAAGTTGGACTGAAGGGTCTCTTTTCGTGCTGTACATCTCTATGACTCTATGACTCTAAATCAGGAGGCTAGACAATGAATGAACCATCAAACCAATGCAGTTTGCAGAATGACTCAGTTGACCTTTGTGAGGGAATTTTAAATAAAATGGTAACTGCTACTCACAGCTAGATAAACACCCAATCTCTTCCACAGAGAACATGTACACAAAGTTGGAGAGGGAAAATTGTCCTTTATGAAGCTGAACATGAGCCTACCTACATGCAATTGCAGCTGGATGCAGAGTCCCAGAAGTATGTCACAATTAATACCCAACATACAAGACTGTCATTTGGAGTATGATCAGCCTGTACCCTTTTCCATGGAGAATATTTTATTGGGTTTACTCCAGGTTGCCATTTATCTGGACGATGTACTAATAACTGGCAAGAGCAATAAAGAATACTTGGAGGACTTGGACATAGTGCTGAAATGTTTCTTCCAGGGGGATGTACACCTTAGAAAGGAAAAATTTGTATCCAGGCACCCCAAGTGACCTACCTGGGATTACCCGGGTTACACCAGTTGGAAAATGAAATGAGGGTGACCAAAGGACCCCCTACATCTTTCTTTGGGTTAGTGAATTGTAATGGAAAATCCATAACTAACCTGCCCTCCATCTTGGCACCTTATATCTGCTATTGAAAAAGGGTCAGCCTTGGAGATAGCCATTTAGGGAAATGGAAAAGCAACTATCATCATCTAAGGTGTTGGCTCACTATGATTCGAAGTGAGAGGTCGTGCTGACATGCTTTACCTCCCAATACAGTACCGCAGTAGTGTTGGCTCACCAGTGGCCCAGAGAGCAATGTTCAATAGAGTAAACTTCCAGGACTTTGGTTGATGCTGAATGCAAATAGGCCCAGATAGAGAAGGAAGGTTTGACAGTTGTCTTTGGTGTGACAAAGTTCCACCAGTACCTTTTACGAACTGGAATTTGTCATAGAAACAGATCACAAACCCCTGTTAGGGCCACTAGAGGTAGATAAGATAGTGCCGCCCATGGTTTCCAGTAGAATGAAGCACCGGGTCCTTATTTTCAGCGCATACAAGTTCAATTTAGAACACTGTCCAGGAAGCCAAGTGACAAATATGGATGCCTTGAGCTGCCTCCTACTGGCAGAGATTCCACCAGTGGTGCCTCCCCTGGTCCGTTCTGGACACGCTTCAGGTCACCACAGACAATATCCAACTGTGACACAAAAAGAATTCATCCTCACAAAACTAAAACAGCCGGTGGTAATGGGGGACATGGAACAGCCATTACAATCAGGACTGAAACCTTTCTGGACCTGGTGAAACCAGATCACTGTAGAGAATGGCATATTGCTTTAGGGAGCGAGAGTGATTGTCCCGAATAAAGGCCGCTGTGAGATACTGGCTGAACTCCACCCAGGTCATCCAGGGGGGGTTACCACAATGAAGAAGCCAGCAGGAAGTTACGTCTGGTGGCCAGGGTTGAATTGCAATATAGCTGCATTGGTAAGGCTGTGCCCAAAATACCAACAAGGACAAAAATTACCATCCATGGAAATGGTCAGGTAAACCTTGGCCTCAGTTACATGTTGACTATGCTGGTCCTTTCATGGGCTCAATATTCTATTGTGGATGTCCAAAGTGGTTGGACATGCAGAAAATCCATTCATCCAACTCAGGGATAGCAATTGAGAAGCTGCGAGTATTGTTCACTACACACAGACTCCTGGACTCCATGACTCCTGGTCATGGACAATGACATTTACCAACAGGGAATTTGAGTATTTCCTGAAGTCAAATGGCATTCGGTAATGAGGACAGCTCCATACCATCCATCATCCAATGGTTTGGCGAAAAGAATTGTCTAAATTGTCCAAATGGCTGGCTGAAAGAAGTGGTTTACAGCATCACTCAACACCAAATTGTCCCAGTTCCTATTTGATTATGGGACCACCCCACACTCAATAACAGGGATAGTTTCAGCAGAGTTGTGGATGGGAAGAAGACTCCACACCCGATTAAACTTGATATTCCCAGACTTGGGAGCGGGTGGGGGGTGGAGGTTTGGGAGAGGAGGGTGAAATGGCAGCAGAAACATCACTTCTGGCCACATGCCTACAAGAGACCATTCAATTCAAGGGACAAAGTTTGGTGTCGGAACCATGGAAATGACTCTGTATGGGTTTGAGGTGAAGTGGGCATGAGTTCAGGTCCCATGACTTACAAAGTTCGGGTAGGTGAGGCAGTCCTGAACAAGCATGTGGATCACTTGAAAGCTGCTATCTTGTAAATGGGGCAGGAGAAAAACAGGTATTCTGGCTGTTATGAAACCATAGGTATGTCAGAAACCATAGGTTCTCCCCTCCCACCTAGTGTTGAGGAAACATCAGATTCCAAGATGGATGCAGCCTCGATCCCATTGCTGCTGGAAGAAGAGGAGGAAACCCTCCTGAGATACTTTGGATGCAAGAGATGGGCTATGGTCCAATACATTCCACTCCTGTCAGGATCTGAAATAGAGGAACCAGACTTGGGAGTGAAAACATAGCACAGAAAGCTACAAGAGAAAGATTGGGCCTATATCCCCGGAGCTAGGGGCATGGGGAGGAAAGAAGGGTGTAGTGTTTGGAACCAGGTGGACCTTGTTGACTACGAGGTCCTTGATTCGGGTTGTTAACCTAGGCCAATCAGGAAGACCTGACCAACCACAATAAAAAGGAGATTCTTGGCCATAAACCAGTCCAGGCAGTGGGCCGTAGAGGGGGTCGTTAGGGCCGACTGCCTACCCCTCTTCCGCGGTTACGTTAGGGCCCAGGTGTCCTTGGAGAAGGAGCACGAGGTGTCCACCAACACTCTGGAGTTGCTCAGGGAGAGGTGGGCGCCGCAGGGAGTGGAGTGCATTATTTCCCCCTCCAATTCTATTTTGATTTCGTCCCTACCCTCCCCTTCACTGTTTGATCACACAGCGCTGTCCTTTGATGTGAAGGGCAGTGTTTGTCACTGGCCACCTGGGTGTTTTCCTATCTTCTGGTGGTGGAAATTGAATAAAGATTCGTGCACTTTGTGTCTTTCACTGTGTCTCACACCTGCACACACACACCATGGGTGCTGGGGAAAAAATAAGCACTACCGCACTTAGGTGGTAGAGTGGGGGTTAAAAAAAGGAAAAAAAAAATAGAAACTGCTTAAAATTTTTTTTAAAAAATAAACAGGAGATTCTTGGCCATAAATCAGTCCAAGCAGCGGGCCGTGGAGGGGGTCGTTAGGGCCGACTGCCTGCCCCTCTTCCGCGGTTACGTTAGGGCCCGGGTGTCCTTGGAGAAGGAGCACGCGGTCTCCACCAACACCCTGGAGTTGTTCAGGGAGAGGTGGGCGCCGCAGGGAGTGGAGTGCATCATTTCTCCCTCCAACTCTATTTTGATTTAGTCCCTACCCTCCCCTTCACTGTTTTGATCACACAGCACTGCCCTTTGATGTGAAGGGCAGTGTTTGTCACTGGCCACACGGGTGTTTTCCTATCTTCCTGGTGGTGGAAATTGAATAAAGATTTGTGCACCTCGTGTCTTTCACTAAAAAAAAAGATAAACAGGAGATTCTTGGCCATAAACAAGTCCAGGTAGCGGGCCGTGGAGGGGGTCGCTAGGTCTGACTGCCTACCCCTCTTTCGCAGTTACGTTAGAGCCCGGGTGTCCTTGGAGAAGGAGCATGCGGTCTCCACCAACACCCTGGAGTTGTTCAGGGAGAGGTGGGCGCTGCAGGGGGTGGAGTGCTTATTTCCCCCTCCAACTCTATTTTGATTAAATCCCTGCCCTCCCCTTCACTGTTTGATCACACAGCATTGCCCTTTGATGTGAAGGTCAGCGCTTGTCTCTGGCCACTTGGGTGTTTTCTTTTCTTCCTGGTGGTCGGAATTGAATAACAATTCATGCACCTTGTGACTTTCACTGTGTCTTACAAAAAAGGTGGGGGCCTGGGCTGAACGCTGCCGCAGGACATAGCGAGCAGGGCAGCGGTCGACGTCCGGTACGTGGCCACTGCCATCCGACGCCTCAAACCGATGGTGCTCAGACCCGATGTTGTGCACCAGTTGGAGGATGCTCAGGTGTGCGGTGTAATCCCATCTGCGCTTACCCCAGCCCGGACAGAATTTCACATTGCCCCCAAGGTCCCGTACTTCCCCCGGGAACCTGTGCCCCACAACCTGAGCTGCCTCTGGAACTTTAGTTTTGTACCTTTTAAGGACATAGAAAGGTGGGCCCTGTATCAACTGCTCTGCACACCGTCCACCTCTTCTCCCTCATCCACCGTCCGGTCATGCCTTGGCGTTCCCATTTGCCACCGGGCGGTGGGGCGGTTGGGATCCCCAGTGGAGTGCTCTTCGGGCACCTGGTACAGAGAGGGGAGGGCAGGTCTGAAGACCTCCTCGTGGGAGGTTCTGGGCCTGGCCAAACTGGCCATAAATAGGTCCAGGCAGCGGGCCGTGGAGGGGGTCGTTAGGGCCGACTGCCTGCCCCTCTTCCGCGGTTAAGTTAGAGCCCGGGTGTCTCGGGAGAACGAGCACGTGGTGTCCACCAAAACCCTTGAGCTGTTCAAGGAGAGGTGGTCACTGCAGGGAGTGGAGTATATTATTTCCCTGTCTAACTCTATTTTGATTTAATCCCTGCCCTCCCCTTCACCTTTTTGATCACTCAGCATTGGCCTTTGATGAGAAGGGCATTGCTCGTTACAGGCCACTTGGGTGTTTCATTTCTTTCTGGTGGCGGAAAATGAATAAAGATTTATACACTTGTTGTTCATTTACTGTGTCCAACACCTGCACACACAACGTCAGCACTAGAGCTGTTAGGCAGTAGTGCAGGGGTTATAAAAGAAAAAGAAAAAGAAGAATAGATAAACGGGGATTCTTAATGCCTTTAGAAAGGATGGACACTGTGGGAAATGGAGTGCTTTTTTCTTCTCCCTCCAATTCGATTTTGGTTTAATCCCTGCCCTCCCCTTTCACTTTTTGATCATACTGCATTGCCCTTTAGTGAGAAGGGCACTGCATATCATTGGCCACTCAGGTGTTTTCTTTCTTCCTGGTGGTGGAACATGAATGAAGTTTTATGCACTCATTGTACATTCACTGTGTCTGACACCTGCACACATGTGAAAGATCAAAGAAAAGAGTAGGAGTGTTAGACATCGTATACAAAAAAAGAAAAAAAAAACAGGGTAACTTTAGGGAGTGGTGGGCACTGCGGGATTGGAGGGCTTTATTTCCCCCTCCAATTCTATGTTTGTTTAATCCCTGGCCTGCCCTTCACTTTTTTGTTTGCTTAGGCATTGCTCTTTGATGTGAAGGGCACAGCTTGTCACTGGCCACTCGGGTGTTTCCTTTCTTCCTAGTGGTAGAAAACAAATAGAATTTCATGCACTTGATGTTTCTTCAATAAATTCTACACCTACACGGCATGGGGGAAAGAAAAACATATAAACAGGAAAAATTATAAATTGACTGGGAATTCTCGATGCATTTAAGGAGAGGTGGGCACAGCAGGAAATGGAATGCTTTACTTCTCCCTCTTCTTCACTTTTATCAAGTAAGCATTGTTCGCTGTTGGCTTTGCTTGTCACTGGTTCATTGGCCACATGGGTGAAAAACAACTGGAAGAAAACACAAACAAAATGAAAAAAAAATGATCAGGGATTCTCAATATCTTTTGGGAGAGGTGAGCACCACAGGGGGTGGAGTGTTTTATTTCCCCTTCCACTTCTACTTCCCCATGCCTCTCTATTCTTACCCCAGTAACGTGGCTAGTCCCAAGATGGCAGGACCTAGCTTCACCTATACCATGGTAATTGCGACCTTAGGATTAGCTGCCTCAGCCCCGGTTGTGACCCCTATGCCCCCTTAGGCTCCTGACAAAGGGCCGAGTGGTTAAGACTTACTCACGTCCCACCATAACCATCAAGGCTGCAGGAAGGCCATGGTCAGTGTTGTTGGCCTGCTAGCCATTGTAGCTGCTGCCAATATGTATGGGAAGGCCATATTTTTTCTTCGATCTGAGCTGGCAGTGCACCTGGTCGTTGAAAAGGGGCTCACTGTGGGCTGGATATATTTTACTCTCAGTCTTCTGGAGGTTACAGCCTAAACTTCATGTTCTTCATTGGCAGTGAGCTCCTCCTCTGCCATTTAAAATCACCCAGTCAGGTGTCACGCTGCTCCTGCTTAGACTGAAGAATCCGCCCTCAAAACATATATACTCCTTCCAGCACTGTTTGCTTGGCCTGGGAGGAAGTGAACAAGGGTTCATTTGCTGTGTTCCATGAGGACACAGTCCACCACATCTTGCAGATACCGTGCAGGACAAGCCGGAACCCCACGCAGACCATGGTACAAGCACTATAACTGTTAATCCAGCTGGATCATTGAGCAGTGGCAAGGAGGAAATTGTTTTCCACACTCCTCCCTCCCAGACTGTCGGGGAAGAGCTGGGCGGCCCAGTGTCAGGAGAGAAGCGGGGCTCCGAGTCTCTGCTGCCTGATGACACAGCCTCTGAGTGCATTGAAGATGTTCCTGCCAGTGATGGTCAGGATGGTGTCACTGGGGGAATGGAGCCAGCTGGGCCAAATCAGCCCCCATGCTCACTGGGCGGAAAGGGAGGGGAAGGCCAGCAGCCAAGGATGACCGGCCAGAGAGGGGGTTTGGGCTCGGCATTGGGCCAGAGAGGGGTTTGGGCTCCCTCTCATCCTCCTCAGGGAACTCTGGGAATTTATTAAGGCTGCTCGTGATTGCCTGATAGAATCTGGCTGCCTTTTGACTGCTGCAAAGATTTTGGGCTGGTCTTCTGATCCACCTGTGCTGTTCGCCACACACCCAGGCTGGCCCAGAATGACCAGTGGCAGATCAGGACATTCCTCCATGTACTCAAGGGGAGAGTGAGGGAGGGCAGTGCCACTCCCCTGTCCTCCCAGTAAGGGTTTGTAACAGTTTCACTGGTAGTGTTGCACATTACTATTGACAATGCAAACTACCATAGGCAGCCTGAACATCAACAGCAGAAGGGAGCCACAACACAAGTTCGAGAACTTCTCAGTTCTTCGGGATGGGAAGTATGCGGTATGCTTCCTTCAAAAACCCATTCTGCCCTGGGAGCCGAAGCCACCTGGCTCCTGGACTGGCAAGGAGGGGTTTACCCGCAGATCTGGCAAGGTGGCTATCTGATAGGCCCCACATTTTCAGCTGAAGATCTTGGAGGTCAATGGGCCTGTGCCAGGCCTTTTGCTTCACCTGATGGTGTGGCTGGCAGCGCGGTGCTTCACTTTGTGAACACCTACCCTCCCTTGGTCAGGCCGAAGCAGGTGCACTTCTACAAAGTATCCACTCATCTTGCTTCCATTGACAAAGGACAGTGAGTTTTCTTCATGATTTTAACTACAGCCATGAGGACAGAGACCATGGCAATGCCTGGTCTAGTTTGGCATCATGGAGAAGATTGGGAGATTTGGTCAGGTCCTTCAACCTGGAAGACTTCTGCCTTCACACTGGTGAGGCCTGGGGTCGCAGTGTCAAGGATCGACTGCCTGTACATTTGTAGGCATATGACACTTGCGTTCCAGCGGCCTCCATGTGGCAGGTGCTATTCATGCACCGTCACCTGGTGTGGGCATAACTCCTTCCGTTCAGCTCGGGTCCGTGTACTGGCAGTTTAACAACTTGCTACTGAAGAAGGATAATTCTGGGACTGATTTCGTCGGTTCTGGGCTGGCTGGAGAAGGAAGCTGGGGTGGGGGGAGTGTCTTCCCCTCCTTAAGGCTGTAGTGGTACGTGGGCAAAGCTCATGTCTGTACTTTGTGTCAGGAGTGCAGAAGGGGTTAACAAAGAGGCAGAAATCCAGGATCGAGGATTTGGAGAAGGAGGTGTTCTACCTGGAGTCACGTCTCGATCAGCCCGATTTGGATCGGTCCCTGAGGGAGGTGTACGGAAAGAAGGAGGCTGCGCTCCAAGACCTGCAGTTCGTCGGGTGCCAGCGCACATAAGTCAGGTTGCGGATCTGACTCCTCCAGGACCTGGACCACGGATCCCCCTTCTACTCATTTAAAAAGAGGTGCGGCACCCATCAGCAGCTCCATGTGCTGCTGGCTGACAACAGATCCATCATATTGGATCCAGACGGTATCAGGGTCCAGGTTCATGCATTTTACACAGCACTATTCTCTCCAGATTCATCCAGTGAGGAGTTCTGGATGTGGACCTGTTACAGTTCAGTCCAGAGGGATCCGGGGAGGGGGGCAGGGAGAATTGATGCCCCCATTATCTTTGAGGAGCTGACCGGTACCCCCACCTGACTTGAGGGGCAAGTCTCCAGGGCTGGACGGGCTAACTGGAGTTCTTCATGGCATTCTGAGTCATCCTGGAGGGTGATTACGTGCAGCTCCTGGGGGAGTGTCTTACTGCTGAACAGCTGCCCCTTTGTTGGCACAGGGCAGTCATCATCCTGATGCTGAAGGGGGACCTTCATACTTTTAAGAATTGGCATCCAGCCTCCCTCCTCGGCACGGATTATGACATTTTCGCCAGGGTGTTGGCTTCTGGCCTGGCTTCTGTGCTGGCCCACATGATCCACCCTAGCCAATCATACATGGTCCCAGGCCAGAGGATTCATGACAAGTCCGTTTGGTTGGGGACTTGATCTAATTTTTTGTCAACAGACTGGAACTTCAAGCACCTTCCTGTTTCTCGATCAGGAGAAGGCATTCGACAGGGTCACGCACGAGTATCTGTTCAGGACTCTGCGGGCGCTCGGGTTCATTTGTAGTCTATTGCCCAGATACAGGCAACAACAGGTCCCCTGTCCAGCCAGCTGTATTCCCTGTGCATGGATCCTTTCCAGTGCTTCCTGTGAAGGAGGTTGTCAGGGCTGGGCACAGGGTTGGTTCTGTCAGCTTGCACCAACAATGTGCTCTCACTTCCACTGATGAGGCTGCCCTGGGGAAGATGTATGAATGCCAGATGATGGACTCGGCGGCATCTTCCTCCAGAATCATTTGGGCTAAGTGTTCTGGACTCCTGGTTGGTCCATGGTGGGGGACTCTCTGCTGAAGGAGTTACGAGGGTACGGCTGGAGTACCACTCATCTCCTCTATCTGAGGGGCTACTTCAGCTCGACTGAGGAATCCTGGGTGGCGAATTGGCAGGAGCTGTAGGGCAAAATCTCTGCTCACCTAGGCCGTTGGGCAGGGCTGCGCCTAGTGCTGTGTTACAGGAGTTGAGTGCTGCTCATGAACCAGTTAGCAGCCTCCATGTTGTTATACCAGCTGTCCCTCCTTCTGGTATTGACATCCAGAGAATGTTGGTTCACTTCTTCTGGGACAAAAAGACGCACTAGGTTGCGGCACAGGCTCTGAGTTTCCCTATCGGTAAGGGAAGTTGATGGTATGTTTCCCTATCGGTATGTTTCCCTATCGGTAAGGGTTGTCAGTTGTTGGTATGTTTCTGCACCCTGGTGGCGATATTCTGCCTTCAGACCTTGCAGTGATATCTTTACATTGAGCCTTCTCCAAGGTGGTGTGCCCTTGTGATGTATTATTTCCCCCAAGTGCATAACCTCAAGTATAACACGCAGCTCCTGTTTATTGACTGAGGGTTTGCAAGTCACTCTCAGGACGCTGCCTGTCTTTTACCAGGACCTGATCACTCTCTGGGACATGGTTAACTCAGGCCGGGCTTACCTTTCGTCAGGAGTGCAGCCATAGTCAGACAGCCATTGCTCAGGAATCCGCACCTCTGCAATCGCAGGTTTGAATGGCAGTTGGAGGGGAGGGCCATGGCTGAGGGGGTGACCATGATCTAGGAGGTGGTGCGTGGTGGGGGCCTGGGTTGGATGCTGCTACAGGAATTGGTGCACAAGGCAACATAGATGGTGGCTCGCGCCCACTGCCATCCAACACCTTAAGACAGCAGCCCTCGCACCCAACATTGTGGCAGAATCCTATCTGCACGTAACCCAGCTCAGACAAAATTCCACATTAGCTCCAGTATCCCATACCTCCCCTGGGAGCCTGTGCCCTACAACTTGAGCTGGCTCCAGAATTTTTGTCATGTGCCTTTTCGAGAAGTGTAACAACAAGCCCTGTACAGACTACTGCTGCACACCATCCACCTCTTCTCCTTCTTCCACTTCCCAAACTCACCTTTGCATGTCGATTTGCTGTTGGGTGGTGGGGATCCACAGTGGAGGGCTGTCTATACTGTAGCCCTATCTCTTTCCTTTGGGGATCTGGGGTGAAGGGCGTTGCATGCAGCAGTCCTTTTAACCTTTGATGGCCGTAGTTCACGGACTCCCAGCCCATGCTGTTTGTTTTGTAGTGCTGTGGAGACCATGGACCATGTGAATATTGGGTGTGGACGTTTGCACCCCCTTTTCAGTTATGATTAGATTAGATTAGATTAGATTTAGATTAGATTACCTACAGTGTGGAAACAGGCCCTTCGGCCCAACAAGTCCACACCGACCCGCCGAAGCGCAACCCACCCATACCCCTACACTTAGCCCTTCACCTAACATTACGGGCAATTTAGCATGGCCAATTCACCTGACCTGCACATCTTTGGACTGTGGGAGGAAACCGGAGCACCCGGAGGAAACCCACGCAGGCACGGGGAGAATGTGCAAACTCCACACAGTCAGTCGCCTGAGGCAGGATTTGAACCCAGGACTCTGGTGCTGTGAGGCAGCAGTGCTAACCACTGTGCCACCGTGCTGCCCTAAGAACCTTTAGCCCCATGCTCCTGATATTTGGATACCAGTGTAGAGGGGTGTGGGCAGATCAGAAGATCTCCTTGTGGGTCTGCCACTGGGCCTGGCCAAGCAGGAGGTCATCTTGGCTGACTGCCGCCCCTCTTTCGCAGGGAAGTTTGAGCCTAGGTGTCCGGTAGGGAAAAGTGGGCACTGTGGGGGGTGGAATGCTTTGTTTCCCCCTCCACCTCTTTTGATTTGATCTCTACTTTCCCCTCCACTTTTTCACGTCAGCATTGCTTGTTCTGAGCTTTGCTTGCTTGGTCCCCTGGCCACATAGAGGTTTTTTTTTCCCTGGCAGTAGAAATGTTTAATAAACTTATCTTGCACATTGTGAAAAGAAGAAGTATAAACAGGAAAGTTCCAGGGACTGATTTCAAGCTGGCTGGCCATAGCCAGTGTACTGTGGACAAATGAAATAAAAGGTGACTTGGTGATGGGATACCGGCCTCCGTGCAGTTATTTCACAAGCTTTACCGAATATTACATGCTGCTAGCCATGGCAAATAACACAGGGTAATAGGAGCAGACATCTGACCACATCATTGTGATTGTGATCCCTACATGAAAAAAAGAACTCCAAAGACCCCAAAGAGAAAACACTTGAAGGAAGTCAGTTAATCACTTATAAAGAGCTAATGTCAGAAGAACTTCCTCCCTAATAGCATTGTGAATGTCAAATGGACTGCAACTGTTCAAGAAGTTCGCTCACCAATACTTTCTTATGGTTAACTAGGGATGTTGGCCCACCTGGCAATACCCATATCCTTGGAATGAATAAATACGAAAGTCATGAAACATGATTGCTGTTAGAAAGAGACACCAAAAGCCCTAGAAATAATAAAAATGGAAGGTTTGTACTCAAGACAACATGTATTCAGAAGTCGGTAACAAGCCTTCAAAGAAGAGCATTGGTTAAGAAAAGGGAGAAAATATAGCCACACTGAGGAAATGTATCAAGTTTACCATAGGAAGCTCCATAAGGAACAAGTTAAGGCTCCAGGAGTAACAGAGATCCCTACTGGAAAAGTAAATCATTTTATTTACAATGATAGAGGCTAGATAAAGGTGAGTGTGTGTAAAGGAGAGTTTTCACCTTTCATAATGTGCACTGCTGCTGTTGTTCTTAGGGTCCATAAAGTGATCATACAAAGGAACAGAAAAATGGTCATCAGAAACATTTAGACCAGGACTTAAAAATTGAAGCTCTCAGAATTGATTTCAACCAGAAATAACTTTTACAGGGATGTGGTGTAAGAATTTAGCAGAAGTTGATACGTCTGGAAATTTTAAATATTAAAAGGACCAGGACTTCATTGTTAAGCTATAATTTCAATGGAATTATTTCTGATAGCTGCAACTAATGAATTTATTTTAAAATTTCTAAAGGAGGACGTGCTTGGTTTTTCGATGAAGATAGATAGGTAAATGTGCATTTTACTCAACCAGCAGGAGAACTGTCTTGGCTTCAGATGAAGGAAAAACCCTGCAAACATTGGATAGCTCCTATTTTGATCTTAAAGTGGAAACATTCTATATGCAATACAAGGAGAGTTTTACAGTTAAGTTGATTCACTAAGCTTGAGAATTTAGTAAAGTAAGATTTACTTGGTGAGAAAAGTTTAATAAATAAAGGGAATGCTGCACACATATTCTAGCAAGTTATGCAGTAAATAAAATTTAGAACAGCTTTCATGAGTTGAAGAATACAAATTTCAGGAATAGATTACAAACAATATTGCAATCACAGATTTAAAACTTTACATGAGTAAGATTACTCAGCACAGAAGAAGTGAAAAAAGATTTAATATTTCTGAGCAGATTCAAGCTCAAAGCTAAATAATATAGAACATAACAGTGGACTTCATGGAGATGTTAGTTCTTAAGATAAAGAATTGCCTCAACATGAAACATTAAGGACAGATGTAGGTCACATTTATTGGTCTACAGATAAGGAGGTTGCACACAGCTCAATATGATTGAATAAACTCCCTTAATCAGATAGCAAAGATATTTGTCGGGAAAACCTGTGATCCCAATGACTCCGCATGAACAGAACATGTTTATGTCATACATTCAGTGTGGTACAGCATGGGAACTGGCCCTTCGGCCCAATCCATCCATACTGACCAAATTTCATAAACTGAACTAGTCTCATTTACCTTTGTTTGAGCCATATCCCTCAAAGTATTTCCGATATAATTACTTGTCCAAGTGTCAAATGTTGTAATTATTACCCACCTCTACCAATTCCTCTTGCAGCTCATTCCATATATGATCCTCAGGTCCCTTTAAAATCTTTCCTCTCTCCCCTTAAACTATGTCCCTAATTTAGGACTCTCCTATCCTGGGGAAAGGAACTTGGCTATTCACCTTATTTAGGTCTCTCATGATTTTATAAACCTTCCTATATTCTCATCCAAATCATTGATATAAATGACAAACAACAATGGACCTAGCATCAATCCTTGTGACACACTGCCGGTCACAAGCCTCTAACCTGAACAACAACCCTCTGTCTCCTACCATCAAGCCAATTTTGTACCTAATTGGCCTGCTTTCATTGCAAACCATGTGATCTAACCTTATCAGTCTACCATGCAGAGCTTTGTTGAAGGCCTTGCTAAAATCCATGTAGACTACACCTACTGCTCTTCCTTCATTTATCTTATTGGTCACCTCTTCAAAACACTCAATCCAATTTGAGACTCAATTTCTCATGCACAGAGTCATGCTGACTATCCACAAATCAGTCCTTCCCTTTCCAAATACACAGATCCTGCCTCTCAGGATCCCCATCAACAACTTACCCACCACTGACATTAGGCTCACCAGTCTAGTTCAATAGCTTTTCCTTGTAGCCTTTTAAATGGCACAACATTCACCACCCTCTAGTCTTTCAGCACCTTGCACATGGCTGTCAATGATACAAATATCTCCACTTGAGGACCTGTAACTTATTCCCTATCTTCCCACAATGCCCTGGGATGCACTTGATCAGGGTTTTTTCTTCCATTATGCACTTGAAGTTCTCCAGCATGTCCTCTTCCATAATGTGACTGTTTTGAAGGTCAGTATTTATTCCCCTAAGTTTTCTAGCTTCCACTGTAAATACTAAGAAATATTTGTTTAGGATCTCAGCCATCTCCTGTGGCTCCATACAGACAACCTTGTTGACTTTAAGATGCCAATTCTCTCACTAGTTATCCTTTTACCATTAACATTCTTGTAGAATCTCTTTGGATTCTCCTTGACCTGATCAGCCAAAGTAATCTTGTGTCCCCTTTTTGCCCCCCTGACTTCCCACTCAAATGTACTCCTATACCCTTTATTCTCCTCAAGGGTGTCACTTGATCCCAACTGTCTATACCTGACATATGCCTCCCTTTTCTTGACCATAGCGTCAATAATTCCAGCCATCTAGTGTTCCTACTCCTGGCATCCTTGCCCTTCATTTTAACAGGAACATTCTGGCCCCTATCTTGCATTTTAAAGCCTCAAACTTGCCAGATATCTCTTGATCTGTAAACAACCTCCTCAATCAACTTTTCCAAGCTCCTTTCTATTAACATCCAAATTGGGCTTGTCCCAATTAGAACTTTAGCTTCTGGACCAGGCCTATCCTTTTTTTAAACTATTTTCAAACTAATAGACTTATGATCATTGATCTCAAAGTGCGCCCACCATAACAGCTTAGTGACTAGCTGCCCCGCTTATTTCCTCTGGAGGAGGTTGAGTTTTGCCCCTTCTCCAGTTGGAAACCTACATAAGGAATGAGAAAATTTTCCTGAATACACTTAAATTCCTCCCCACCTAAGCCCTTAACACCATAGCATTCCCAGTCTATGTTCAGAAAGTTAAAAATCCTTCAGTGGGTGATCCCTCAGAAATATCCTCTCCAAGAGATGCCATGAGGTTTTCCAAAATCAAGGAGCACCATTCCCTCTCTTTTCATGCCTCCCTTTCTATCCTTCCTTGAGGATTTATACACTGGAACATTGAGCTGCCAGTACTGTCCTTCCCTGAGCCATGTTTCTGTAATAGCTAAGATATCCCAATCTTGCATTGAAATAAATGCAGTTTATTTCATCATTCTGCCTCATTCCCTGTTGTGCTCCCGTCTGCCTTGATAATGTAACTGGGTCTAAGTTCTGCATTAGCCTCAACTTTCTCTTTTCTCTCCTCATGGTTTAAGGTCCCATTTTCTTGCCAAACTAGTTTAAGCCATCACAAGTAACTCTAGCAAATCTTCCAACCAAGATATATATCCCCTTCCAGTTCAGGAACAACTATCACTATTGTACAGGTCATCTCTGCCCCAGAGGAGATCTAGTGATCTAAAAATCTGAATCCCTGCCCTCTGCACCAGCTCCAAAGCCATGTGTTCATCTGCCCTATTCTCCGATTTGTACTCTACTAACAAATGGTACTGTGTGTCATCCAGGGATTACTACTCTTAAGATCCTGCTTTTGAATCTCTTTCTTAAATCTCTTTATTCACCCTCATCCTTTTTCTACCTATATCATTGGTAACAATGTTACAACAAACTCTGGCTACTCACTCCTTGATTATGTGCTGCAACCACTCCCAAATATCCTTGGCAATGGTTCCAGGGAGACTACACACCGTCCTGGAAACTCACTTACAGCCACAGAAACATCTGTGCCCCTGACTAGAGAGTCAGCTATCACAATTGCCCACTTTGACTTTGCCATACCCTCCTCTACAGCAGAGCAAGTCATGGTGCAAACATCCTGGCTGCTACTGCTATTTTCCTCTCAGGGGTTATTTCCCCCAACTAAAGTATCCGAAACAGTATGCTTGCTTGAAAGGGGATAACCACGGAGACTCCTGCACTATGTGCTTGCCTATCTTTCCTGGCAGTTACATAAGAACAAGAACTGGAGTAGGCCATCTGGCCCTTTCTGCCTGCTCCGTCATTCAATAAGATCATGGCAGATCTTTTCATGGCCTCAGCTCCACCTATTCACGCACTCACTGTATCCCTTAATTTCTTTACTATTCAAAAAATTATCTTAGCTTTAAAAGCATTTACTGAGAAGCCTCAACTACTTCACTGGGTAGGGAATTCCATAGATTCCCAACCCTCTAGGTGAAGAAGTTCCTTCTCAATTCAATTTTAAATCTGGTGCCTTTAATCTTGAGGCTATGCCCTCTTGTCCTAGTTTCACCTGCCAGTGGAAACATTCTCACCACTTTTATTTTATCTATTCCCTTCAGAATTTTATATGTTTCTCTAAGATCCCCTCCATTCTTCTAAATTCCAATGAATATAGGCCCAGTTTATTCAGTGCCTCCTCATAAGCCAACCCCCTAAATGCCAGAATCAACCTAGTGAACTTCCTCTATACCCCTTCCAGTGCAAGTACATACTTTCTCAAGTAAGGAGACCAAAACTGCACAAGTACTCCGGGTTTGGCTTCACCAGTATCCTATACAGCTGCAACATAACCTCCCTGTTTTTAAAATCAATCCCTTTAGCAATGAAGGACAGAATTCAATTTGCCTTCTTAATTACCTGTTGCATCTGCAGAACGATGTTCTATGATTTATGCACAAGGATACCTATGTCCCTCTGCACAGCAGCATGCTGCAATTTCTTACCACACAAGTGATAGTCCTCTTTAGTTATTCCTACCGAAATGGATGACTTCACATTTATTAACATTGTACTCCATCTGTCAGACCTTTGCCCACTCACTTAAGCTATGTCCCTTTGCAATGTTTCAATGTCCTCTGCACACTATACCACTCATTTTTAGTGTCGTCCACAAACTTTGACACACTGAAGAAGGGCTTATGCCCGAAATGTCGATTCTCCTGTTCCCTGGATGCTACCTGACCTGCTGCGCTTTTCCAGCAACACATTTTCAGTAATTAATCCTTTATCCATGCTAATACATTGTCTGTAACATTTTTCATTTCTATTTTATGCAGCAGCTTTTTGTGCAGCACCTTCAATGCTTTTTGGAAATCTAGGTACACCCCATCTACTGGGTCTCTGTTGTCCATTATGTTCATACTATCTTCAGATAATTCCAGTAGTAAAGTTAAGCATGATCTGCCTTTCATGAACCCATGCTATGTCTGCCCAACAGGACAATTTCTACCGATCTGCCTTGCTATTTCTTCCTTGACAATAAACTCAAACATTTTCCTCATTCAGAAGTTAAGCTAATGGGGTAGCACAGTGGCTCAGTGGTTAGCATTGCTGCCTCACAGCACCAGGGTCTCAGGTTCGATTGCAGCCTTGGATGATTGTCTGTGTGGAGTCTGCACATTCTCCCCGTGTCTGTGTGGGTTTCCTTCCGCAGTCCAAAGATGTGTAGGTCAGGTGAATTGGCCATGCTAAATTGCCCATATTAGGTACATTAGTCAGAGGGAAATGGGTCGGGATAGGTTATTATTCAGAGGGTCTGTGTGAACTGGTTGGGCCTAAGGGCCCTTTTCTACACTGTAGGGAATCTAATCATAATTCTCCATCTTTTGTTTCCCTCCCTTTTTAAACAGTGGCATCACATTTTCTGTTTTCCAATCTGCTGGAACTGTTCCAGAGTCCAGTAAATTTTGGAAAATAACCAAAAGTGCATTTGCTAATTTTCCTGCCATCTCTTTTAGTACCCTGGGATGCATTCCATCAGGAGACTTATCTACCCTTAGCTCCATTAGCTTCCCCAATGCTTTCATTAGCTTTCATGATAATGTATGAATCTTGCCTCTCACTTCCACCCAGCCCTTACTTTCATCCGGTATATCTCTGACTCTTCATTACCCTTCCTCGACATCCCAGTCTCCATTTCTAAGGATAGGATGGCCAGCAATATTCACTACAAACCCACCAACTCCCACAGGTACCTGGGACTATATATTCTCATGCACCACTTCCTGTAAAAAACTCTTTTCTATTCTCCCAGTTATTCCTGCTTCTACAAGGAGCATCTGAAATGTCCACTTTTTTCCTGAACTGAGGATTCCTGACCAGTGTGGTTGACAGGACCCTCAGCTAGGTCTGACCCATTTCCCATACTTCAGCCGTCATCTTTCTCTTCCCTTCCACAACACCAAAAAGGTTCCCATGGTTCTCAATTACAACACCACCAGCATTCAGATTCAAAGTATTCTCAGACGTCATTTCAACCATTTCCAGCATGATGCCACCACCTCTCTCCTCCTTTGTCTGCCTTCTGCAGGGACCACTCCTCGGGCACATCCTAGTCTCCTCTTCCAGCTCCCCATACCTCCATGACACCTTCTCATGCAATCACTGTGGTTGTAACACTTGCCCATTTACTTCCTCGCCCCTCACCATCCAAAGCTACAGAAATACCTTCCAGGTGACACAGTGACGTATTTGCTATATTGTGTTCTTATCCACATTAAGGGGATGAAATGCATACTGGGTGACCACTTTGCAGATCACCCATATTCTGTCTGCTAAAATAACTCTGCTACTGGTTGCCTGCTACTTTAACACGCATCACTGTATTCCCTGGCCAACATCTCTGTCTCTGGCTTGCTGCAGCACCTGAGCAAAGCTGGGCAAGGCAAGACAAGCTGGAAGAATAACATTTCATATTCCACTTGGGGAGTCTGCAGGCTTCAGCCACAATATTAAATTCAATAACTTTTGGGCCTGAGCACCTTTTCCTATGTCTTTTCTCTTTCTCTAGGCTCCATCTCCACCTATTGGTTACTTCATCCTAAATACCAATATTTTCCGGGCTATAGTAAGTTCTGATGAAGGGTCACTATACTCAAAATGTTAACTTTGCTTTCTTTCGATAGATGAGCCAGACTTATAATTTTCTCCAGCAATTTCTGTTTCATTTTGGATTTCTAGCATCTATAATTCTTTGTTATTTTTTGTTACAAAGAATTATTACTACTCAAGAGCCGGCTGTCTTGGGAGATGAGCTGCTATCCCCTGTCTCGATCTGTTCACCCAACAAAATAGTGATTAGAGAGAACTCAGGTATCCTACACATCCTGCACGAGAGCCAAATATACTGTTGCAGATTGATGCCTCAGGTGACAGAGGCTTGGGTGAAGGTGGATGTGGTCAGTAGGGGTTGGATGAAAATCATAAATATTTCATGAGATTAACAGTTTTCAGAATGTGTGAACTTGGAGACAGATGTAGGGTAAAGGGTTAACGACACATCTAAACTAAAAACAACAACCAAGCATGTGCTTAAGGAGCTATGGTTTGGGACATTAGATCACCTGGAACTGGGATCTAAATGTGTTGGGTAACAGACTTGTTGTCTCTTACAATCTCTTGTATATAATTGCCTTCAATGAAGCTTTAATGCTTACTTACTTGAATGTAAATCTGATCTAACTACACGAAAGCCTGGAAGAAATCTATTTCAGAAGATGACATTAAATCACTACAAAATTCATCAGCCCTGCTAGATCACTCCTTGTAGAGTTTTCAAGCCTTGGTGAAATTATAGGAAAATTTTAGAAACACATAAAGTCATGTTAGCAGCCCAAAGAAATATTTCAACAAGTGAGCTCAAAATAGTTCATGATCCCTGTAAATGGGGATGGTGGAGATGGTACAATGGAACCCTTAACTTTGATATATGTTCAGTTGACTGACGATAAGGCAGTTCAAAGATTGGAGCATGGAATTTGAAACTGGCAGTGCTTGTGTCAACTACCCAGGGTTCATTGATTATCATCACTATCTCCCTGTTCTGCACACTGGTTTTGATGCATATGTGTGTGCACCTAAACTCCTGTACCAAGGTTGTTCTCAATAGATTTTCAATGGATATGTGCAACTTGGATCATATGATCAAATATTAGGTAGCAGTTTTATGTCGGTAAATTGCACAATACATCAATCATTTGTTTCTGTACGCACATCGGACTCTTCCTGATGGACGTACAGATCAATTTCTCTCCCAGAGAATCATCAATAATACCAAAACATTACTTGGATTTTACAGAAAGAGTAACTTTTTGATTCTATCAATATTAATGATCTTTGTATGATGACTTACTAGTTCAGTCGAAATGGAAGTGATAGTACCACATGCAGTTTGAGTGAGAATGAGTGCTATTGTTAATGAGTTTGGTCAGGTTCACAATCTTTGCTAATAACATGCTGTTCAAGGTCTGTGCAAACATGTTTAGTATAAGTAGCACAGTATTGCCAGTTTCATTTATCCAAATAACCTTGTTGTCCCTTAAAATGCTGCGTACTGAAATGTCTATCTGATGATCGGTTCTCAGCTGGAACTTCAGTTGTAGTTTTTCACAATCCTAACATCTGTGGTAGGTAAGTTACTTGAGAAGATTCTGAGAGCTAAGATATATATGCATTTGGAAGGACAGGGATTGATTAGAACCAGTCAGCACAGTATTGTGCATGGGAAATCATGCCTCACAAACTTGTTAGAATTCTTTGATGAAGTGACCAGGAAGGTTGATGAGGGCAGTAGATGCAGTCTATATAGATTTTAGTAAGACCTTCGATAAGGTTCCACATGGTAAGCTGCTCTGGAAGGTTAGATTACATGGAATCCAAGGGGAGCTGGCAAATTGGATACATAATTGACTTGATGGGAAGTAGCAGAGGGTAATAGTGGAAGGAGGTTGAAACTTTATTGCTGGAACAGCACAGCAGGTCAGGCAGCATCCAGGGAACAGGAGATTCGACGTTTCGGGCACAGGCCCTTCTTCAGGAATGTGCCCGAAACGTCGAATCTCCTGTTCCCTGGATGCTGCCTGACCTGCTGTGCTGTTCCAGCAATGAAGTTTCAACTTTGATCTCCAGCATCTGCAGACCTCACTTTCTCCTAATAGTGGAAGGATGCTTGTTGGACTGGAGTCATGGAGTCATAGAGATGTACAGCACGGAAAGAATGTGTCCATGCTGACCAGATATCCCAACCCAATCTAATCCCACCTGCCAGCATCTGGCCCATATCCCTCCAGATCCTTCCTTTCATATACCCATCCAAATGCCTTTTAAATGTTACAATCATAGTAGCTTCCACCACTTCCTCTGACAGCTCATTCCATACATGTACCACCCTCTGCGTGAAAAGGTTGCTCCTTAGGTCTCTTTTATATCTTTCCCCTCTCACCCTTTGCCCTCTAGTTCTGGACTCCCCCACCCAGGGAAAAGACTGTCTATTCATCCTATCCATGCCCCTCATGATTTTATAAACCTCTATAAGTGCACCCTTCGATGCTCCAGGGAAAATAGCCCCAGCCTACTCAATCTCTCCCTATAGCTCAACTCCTCCAATCCTGGCAACATCCTTGTAAATCTTTTCTGAACCTTTCCAAATTTTACACCACCCTTCCGATCGGAAGGAGACCAGAATTGCACGCAATATTCCAAAAAGTGGCCTAACCAATATTTCTGTATAGCCGCACCATGACCTCCCAACTTCTGTACTTGATAGTCTGACCAATAAAGGAAAGCATACCAAACGCCTTCTTCATTATCCTATCTAACTGCGACTCCACTTTCAAGGAGCTATGAATCCGTATTCCAAGGTCTCTTTGTTCAGCAACACTCCCTTGGACCTTACCATTAAGTGTATAAATCCTGCTAAGATTTGCTTTCCAAAAATGCAGCACCTCATCTTTATCTAAATTAAACTCCAACTGCCACTTCTCAGCCCATTGGTCCATCTGATCAAGATCCCCTTGTAATCTGAGGTAACCTTCTTTGCTGTCCACTATAGCTCCAATTTTGGTGTTGTCTGCAAACTTACTAACTATACCTCTTATGTTCACATCCAAATCATTTATATAAATGGCAAAACATGGTGGTCCCAGCACCGATCCTTGTGGCACTCCATTGGTCACAGGCCTCCAGTCTGAAAAACAACCCTCCATCACCGCCCTCTGTCTTCTACTTTCAAACCAGTTCTGTATCCAAATGGCTAGTTCTCCCTGTATTCCATGAGATCTAACTAGCTAACCAGCCTCCCATGGGGAACCTTGTTGAACACCTTACTGAAGTCCTTATAGATCACATCTACCGCCCTGTCCTCATCAATGCTCTTTGTTACTTCTTCAAAAAACTCAATCAAGTTTGTGAGACATGATTTCCCATGCACAAAGCCATGTTGACTACCCCTAATCAGTCCTTGCCTTTCCAAATACATGTACATCCTGTCCCTCAGGATTCCTGACAACAACTTGCCCACCACTGATGGCAGGCTCACTGGTCTATAGTTCCCTGGCTTGTCCTTACCTTCTTAAGCAATGGTACTACATTAGCCAACCTTCAGTGTTTCGGCATCTCACCTGTGACTATCAATGATACAAATATCTTAGCAAAGGGCCCAGCAATCATTTTCCTAGCTTCCCATAGAGTTCTACGGTACACCTGATCAGACCCTTGGATTTATCCACTTTTATGTGATTCAAGACATGCAATACTTCCTCAACCATAATATGGACATTTTTCAAGATGTCGCCATCTATTTCCCGACATTCTATACCTTCCATGTCTTTTTCCACAATAAACACTGATGCAAAATATTCATTTAGTACTTCACCCATCTCCTGGAGTTCGTTGACTAGTGAAGTCCCTCAGGGATTGGTGCTGGGCTCATTTCTGTTTGTTATCTATTTCAATAATTTGGTTGAGAACGTACATGGTGTGACTAGTAAGTTTGTAGATGACACTAAAATAGGCAGTATCGTTGACAGTGAGGAATGTTATCAGAAATTGTAAAATAGCCTTGATAAGCTGGGGAAGTGGGCCAAGAAATGGGAAATGGAATTTAATAAAATTCAGTATGTGGATGCACCTACCAGAGAAGGTACAAAACTTGACCTACTCTTGGGAAATAAGGTACAGCAGGTGACTAAGGTGTCAATGGGGGAGCATTTTGGGGCCAGTGACCATAATTCTATTAGTTTTAAAATAGTGATGGAAAAGGATAGACTGAATCTAAAAGTTGAAGTTCGAAGTTGGAAGAGGCAAATTTTTATGGTATTAGGCAAGAACTTTCAAAAGTTGATTGGGGGCAGATGTTCACAGATAAAAGAGTCATTGGGAAAATGGGAAGTCTTCAAAAATGAGGTAATGCTAGTCCAGAGACAGTATATTGCTGTTAGGATGAAAGGCAAGGCTGGTAGGTTTAGGGAGTGCAGGATGACAAAATAAATTAAGGTTTTGGCTAAGAAAAAGAAGGAAGCATATGTCAGATATAAACAGCAGAGTGAATCCTTTGAAGAGTATATGGGCAGTAGGAGTATACTTAAGAGGGAAATCAGGAGGGTAAAAAGGGGACATGAGATAGCTTTGGCAACTAGAGTTAAGGAAAACTCAAAGGGATTTTAGAAATATATTAAGGACAAAAGGGTAATTAAGGAGATAATAGGGCCCCTCAAAGATCAGCAAAGCAGCCTATGTGTGGAACCACAGGAGATAGGGCAGATACTAAATGAGTATTTGGCATCAGTATTCACTGTGGAGAAGGACATGGAAGATACAGGACGTGGGGAAATAGATGGTGGCATCTTGAAAAATGTCCATATTACGGACGAGGAGGTGCTGAATGTCTTATCACACATGAAGGTGGATAAATCCCTAGGGCCCGATCAGGTGTATCCTAGAAATCTGTGGGAAGCTAGGGATTGCTGGGCGCCTTGCTGAGATATTTGTATCATCAACCAGTCACGGGTGAGGTGCTGGAAGACTGGAGTATGGCTAACTTGGTGCCATTGTTTAAGGAAGGTGGTAAGACTGGGTATGCCTGACATCAATGGTGGACAAGTTGTTGGAGGGAAATCTGAGGGACAGGATTTACATGCATTTGGAAAGACAAGGACTGATTAGGGGATAGTCAACATGGTTTTGTGCGTGGAAAATCATATCTCACAAACTTGATTGAGTTTTTTGAAAAAGTAACAAAGAGGATTGATGAGGGTATGGACGTGGACGTGGCTTATATGAACTTCAGTAAGGCATTCAACAAGGTTCCTCATGATAGACTGGTTAGCAAGGTTAGATCTCATGGAATACAGGGAGAATTAGCTATTTGAATACAGAACTGGCTCGAAGATAGAAAACAGAGGCTGATGGGGAGAGTTTATTTTCAGACTGGAAGCCTGTGACCAGTAGAGTGCCACAAGCAATGGTGTTGTGTCCACTACTTTTTGTCATTTATAGTAATGATTTGGATATGAACAGAGGAGGTATAGTTAGCAAGTTTGTGGCTGACACCAAAATTGGAGGCGTAGTTGACAGCAAAGAAGGTTACCTCAGAGCACAACTGACTAGTGACTAGATGAGCCAATGGACAGAGGAGTGGAGATGGATTTTAATTTAGATAAGTGTGAGGTGCTGCATTTTGGAGAGGCAATCAGAGCAGGATTTATACACTTATTCCTAAGGTCCTGGGGAGTGTTGCTGAACAAAGAGACTTTGGAGTGCAGGTGCATAGTTCCTTGAAAGTGGAGTCATGTGTAGATGACACCCCGTGCTGGCCTCTTACCTGCCCTCGATCTCTTCATAGCCAACTGCCACCGCGACATTAACCGCCTCAACCTCTCCACCCCTCTCACCCACTCCAACCTCTCACCCTCGGAACGTGCAGCCCTCCACTCCCTCCGTTCCAACCCCAACCTCACTTTCAAACCGGCAGACAAGGGAGGTGCGGTGGTAGTTTGGCGCACCGATCTCTACACCGCTGAGGCTAAACGCCAGCTCGCGGACATCTCCTCCTACTGCCCCCTTGACCATGACCCCACCTCCCACCACCAAACCATCATCTCCCAGACCATCCATAACCTAATCTCCTCAGGGGATCTCCAATCCACTGCCTCCAACCTCATAGTCCCACAACCCCGCACCGCCCGTTTCTACCTCCTGCCCAAAATCCACAAACCTGACTGCCCCGGCCGACCCATTGTCTCAGCCTGCTCCTGCCCCACTAAACTCATCTCTGCATACCTTGACACAGTCCTGTCCCCCTTAGTCCAAGAACTCCCCACCTACGTTCGGGACACCACCTACGCCCTCCACCTCCTCAATTATTTTCGCTTCCCCGGTCCCCAATGCCTTATCTTCGCCATGGACATCCAGTCCCTGTACATTTAGTGGGCGGCACGGTGGCACAGTGGTTAGCACTGCTGCCTCGCAGCGCCAGAGACCCGGGTTCAATTCCCGCCTCAGGCGACTGACTGTGTGGAGTTTGCACGTTCTC
>NC_057711.1:97618100-97669028 GCF_004010195.1 Chiloscyllium plagiosum | reverse complement strand
CCTGACCTCAAATTTACCTGGACTGTCTCAGACTCCTCCCGCCCCTTCCTAGACCTTTCCATTTCTATCTCGGGCGACCGAATCAACACGGACATTTACTATAAACCGACCGACTCCCACAGCTACCTAGACTACACCTCCTCCCACCCTGCCCCCGTAAAAACGCCATCCCATATTCCCAATTCCTTCGTCTCCGCCGCATCTGCTCCCAGGAGGACCACTTCCAAATCCATACACCCAGATGGCCTCCTTCTTCAAGGAACGCAATTTCCCCCCAGACGTGGTCGTCGATGCCCTCCACCGCAACTCTTCCACTTCCCGCTCCTCCACCCTTGAGCCCCGCCCCTCCAACCGCCACCAGGACAGAACCCTACTGGTCTTCACCTACCACCCCACCAACCTCCATGTACAGCGTATCATCCGCCGTCATTTCCGCCATCTCCAAACGGACCCCACCACCAGGGCTTTATTTCCCTCCCCTCCCCGATCAGCGTTCCGAAAAGACCACTCCCTCCGTGACTCCCTCGTCAGCTCCACATCCCCCACCAACCCAAACGCCACTCCCGGCACCTTCCCCTGCAACCGCAAGAAATGCAAAACTTGCGCCCACACCTCCCCCCTTACTTCCCTCCAAGGCCCCAAGGGATACTTCCATATCCACTATAAATTCACCTGCACCTCCACACACATCATCTTTTACATCCACTGCACCCGATGTGGCCTCCTCTATATTGGGGAGACAGGCCGCCTACTTGCGAAACGTTTCAGAGAACACCTCTGGGACACCCGGACCAACCAACCCAACCACCCCGTGGCTCAACACTTCAACTCCCCCTCCCACTCCACCAAAGACATGCAGGTCCATCGCCAGACCATAGCAACATGACGGTTGGAGGAAGAGCGCCTCACCTTCCACCTAGGAACCCTCCAACCACAAGGGATGAACTCAGATTTCTCCAGTTTCCTTATTTCCCCTCCCCCCAACTTGTCTCAGTCAAATCCCTCAAACTCAGCACCGCCTTCCTAACCTACAATCTTCTTCCTGACATCTCCGCCCCCACCCCACTCCGGCATATCACCCTCACCTTGACCTCCTTCCACCTGTCGCATTTCCAACGCCCCTCCCCCAAGTCCCTCCTCCCTACCTTTTATCTTAGCCTGCTTGGCACACTTTCCTCTTTCCTGAAGAAGGGCTTATGCCCGAAACATCAATTCTCCTGCTCCTTGGATGCTGCCTGACCTGCTTTTCCAGCAACACATTTTCAGCTCTGATCTCCATAATCTGCAGTCCTCACTTCCTCCTCATGTGTAGATGGGATAGTGTAGAAGGCATTTGGTATATTTTCCTTTATTGGTCAATATAGAGGTTTAGTAAAATCACAAGGGGCATGGATAGGGTCAGTAGACAAGGTCTTTTCCCTGGTGTGGGGAGTCCAGAACTAAAGGGCATAGGTTTAGGGTGAGAGGGGAAACATTTGAATGGAATCAAAGGGGCAACTTTTTATGCAGAGCATGATGCTAGTATGAAATGTGTTGCCAGATGAAGGGAGGCTGGCACAATTACAACATTAATTGGGTGTAGGGAGGGTTTAGAGGAATATGGGTCAAGTGCTGGTAAGTGGGACTAGATTAGGTTAAGGTATCTGGTCGACATGTATTGGTTGGACCAAAGGGTCGCTTTCCGCGCTGTACGTCTCTATGACTCTATGACACAAAGTGTGAGGTCTTGTATTTGGGAAAATCAAATCAAGGTAAGGGATTCATGGTGAATGATAGGGCCTTAAGGAGTGTAGTGGAGCAGAGAAACCTTCGGGTTCAGGTGCACAGTTCTCTAAAAGTGAAGTCAAAGGTAGACAGGTCAGTGAAGAAGGCTTTTAGCACACTGGCCTTCATCAGTCAGGGCATTGAGTATTTAAGTTGGGAAGTTTTGCTGCAGTTGTACAGGACACTGATGAGGCCATACGTGGAGTGTTGTGGTCAATTTTAGTCCTCTTGCTTTCAGAAGGACGCTACTAAACTGAAAAGAGTGCAGAAGAAATTTACAAGGATTTTGCCAGGACTCAATGGTCTGAGTTATAGGGAGAGGTTGGACAAACTAGGACTGTTTTTTAGAGCAAAGGAGACTGAGGGAGAATCTTTTCGAATATTAGATTATGAAAGGCATGGATAGGGTGAATTCATTCAGTCTTTTTTCTCAGGCTTCGGGAATTAAAGACTAGAGGGCATCAGTTTAAGGTTAGAGGGGAAAGAGTTAAAGGGAACCTGAGGGGCAACTTATTAAATGAGGGTGGTATGCATATGGAATGAGCTGCCAGCCTAAGTGATGGAAACGGGTACATAAATACCATTTCAAAGGTTTTTGGACAAATAGATGGATAGGAAAGGTTTCGAAGGAGTTAGGCAAAGTGCAGGGATGTAGGGTTAGCGTAGGTGGACATTTTGGTCGGCATGCAACAGTTTGGGCCAGAGGGCTGTCTCCATGCTGTAGGACTCTATGACTCTGTGATCCATGACAAGAAAGAGACAAGGCAGCACAATTTACTGCTGATTTTGGCACAACATGAGATGGAAAAGGTGAAAAGAAATGTTGTGTGGTCCAGTTGTGACAATGTCCGGTGACAATCACTCTGCTGTGTTGCATGGGTATCCAGTGCATGTAGAATGGGCAGAATGTGATGTGAGTCACATGTTACACTCTGGGGGACATGGTGGCTCAGTGGTTAGCACTGCTTCTTCACAGCACCAGTGACCTGCCTTGGGCGATTTCTTTATGGAGTTTGCACATTCTCTGTGTCAGTGTGGGTTTCCTTCAGTTGCTCTAGTTTCCTCCTACAGTCCAAAGATGTGTAGGTTAGGTGGAATGGCCATGCTAACTTGCTTGAGAGTGTCGAGGGATATTCAGGTTTGTTGGATTAGCCATAGAAAATGCAGGGTTTTGGGAAGAGGGTCAGTTTGGATGGGATAATTTATGGGGGTTTGGTGTTGACTTGAATGGTCTCTTTCCGCACTGTAGGGATTTCCGGTTCTATGAGTCAGTATATTGTGTTGACATGGCAATGAATTTGCTGATTTGCTAACCTCACTGGGCTGGTTAGTGCCTTTTCTAATACATATGTACCTTGCCTTATCACTCTAAAACGCATGAGGACCACCTTCAGGATATTTTGAAGGTGTGCAGTAGTTTTTAAAATGATTTTGAATACATTAAGAGCTTCCGGCCCTTATTCAGAGATCCTCTTGTTTTGCAGCACAATGGGGAGATGAATCAAGTGTAGCAGAGAGAAGAAACTGTACAACATGGAGGAGAGGAGACTTTTTAGCTGGAGGCTGTACCTGCCTGACGTCTGCATGAAATTCTTCTCCCATCTGTAGCTCTAACAAATGTGCTTCACCAAGGAAGTGATGGTTTTGGTATTGGGAGATGAATCGAGCTTGGACCCGGAGACATAACCAATATATCTAATTTGATCATTTTTAATTGCATCCAAAAGATCACTCAGGACCACTGTACCATTGTGTTCTCTCCAAACAGGGAGAAGTAGGCTTTGGCAGGATGGAGGTCTTCACCATGTCTCAAGGTGCTAATGACTGTACTCATGTGTCTTTGCCTGCCCAGAGGTTACAGAGCTGAAACACTGGCCAAGATTGTACAGGTAGAGCCAAGCTGCTGTCACCAGGATGGAATCCCAGATCTGATTTTATTAAAGTTTATTAATCTGTAGGATGTGGGCATCACTGGCTGGCCAGCAATTATTGCCCATCCCTAGTTGCTCTTGAGAAGGTGGTGGGAGGTTTCGTGAAAAGCTGCAGTCCACCTGCTGTGGGTTGACCTATGATGCCCTTCATGAGGGAACTCCAGGATGTTGACCCAGCAACAGAAAAGGAATGGCAAACTATTTCCAAGTCAGGATGGTGAGTGGCTTGGAGGGAAGCTTGAATGTGATGGTAATTCAATGTATCTGTTGCCCTTGTCCTTCTAGATGGAAGTGGTTGTGCGTTTGTAAGATGCTGTCTGAGGATCTTTGGTGTTTCTGCATGAATTGTGTGAATTTGGTGAATGGCACTACCATTTGATGGCCAAATAACTACCACCAGGAAATGGGAGGTAGAGTTGCCACTGGGAGAGACCATGCTGGAACTGGTAATGGGCATTTAGTTGATGGCCATGATGGTGGCTGTACTAGCACCAAAGTTGAAGGGGTGTCACCACAAGAAAGTAACAGAAGCCTTCCCTAACTATACCATTACCCCTGCCCCCTGCTGCTGTATTCTATGATGAGGTTGAGGTTGTTGCAATGAGTTGTGGCGATGCTCCTGCCATTGCAGAAAGTGGAAGTTATATCTGATTGACAGCAATGGTCAGTACATGAAAAGGAGATATAGTAAACAAATATTAAGTATGAGTTTGATAATCAGGGCTTGTTGATAAGTAAACAATGAACATGTGAGGCACTGAGCAATATGTGGGGTTGATGGTGTAATTAGCAGGCAATGTTATGTGAAAATATATTCACTGTCCTTGACCACTCATCTGAGATGATTGTTTCTTTTTCTCGCACTGCAACCAGGTTCTCAAGACCAGCCTCTAGTTGACAGAGGTTATCTGCTTTCACTGTTATGCACTGTTTTTCTCGAGGGCCTCCTCTGCACTTTCTTTCCTCTGGAACACATCTGGGAACTTAAGTCCTTTCTTTAAGGCCTGCATCTCCAATTCATCCTTTGCAGACTTTCCAATGAAAAAATCTCTCTCAGTAATGCAAGTTGGCTTTAAGAAGTTCAGGCTAACTTTATTGAGTGCCAAGTTTGCACAGAGTGAGATTCACTATCAAGCATGCAGCCAATCAGCAGCATTGTGGGTAAATGCTTTCATTTTTCTTTACATTGTGGTACAAAATCACCTTAAATTGGATGGTGCATAACACCACAGTAGTACAGGAAGCTATTCAAGTGAACAAAGCAAATAGGAATGCAATGTTATTTATGAACCAACACAGTTCTCTGTCGCTGACAGCAAGTGTCCATATGACTGTATTATCCACTGGAGCAAGGGTTCAACACATCTGCTTCAGGCTTCAGAGAGGAACTTGCAGTTGGAGGGTAGAGATCCACTGGTCATAGTTCACACAGATACCAACCATATTGGTAGAACTAGGAAAGAGATTCTCTTAAAGGTTAAATTAAAAAGCAGAGACTGAACAGTAATAATGGCTGGATTGTTACATGAATAACATGTAAATTGGTGTAGTGTAAATAAGATTAGAGCGATGAATGTGTGGCTGAAACATTAATGTGAAGGAATTTGCTTCATGGGGCACTGATGCAAGTAGTGGGTAAAAAAGAGAGTCTACAGTAATTAAAACGAAGTTGACCAGGTGGAACTTGCTGAGAATGAGATTCTAATTGGGGCGGTTAACCCAAAAAGAAGAAAAAAAGAATAAATAAACAGGGGTCTGGAAACTGCATAAAGATTTGTGCACCTTGTGCTTTCACTGTGTCTCACACCTGCACACACACAATATGGGTGCTGGGGAAAAAAGTAAGCACTACTGCAGTTAGGCAGTAGTGTCGGGGTAAAAGGTAAAAAAAAAGGGTCCGAGGTTGTGTTCACTCTGAAAAAAAAACAGGGGTCTGGAAACTGAATAAAGATTTGTGCACCTTGTGTCTTTCACTGTGTCACACACACAACATGGGTGCTAGGAAAAAATAAGCACTATCGCAGCTAGGGGGTAGTGTGGGGGTAATTAATAAAAACAGAAAAGAGAAGAAAAAAATAAACAGGAGTGCCAGCTATCCTTTTCAAATGAAGAAGAAAAAAATAAACAGGGGTCTGTGGCCCACTTTCTATTTATGTGTTTAGGTTTCCTTGGGTTGGTGATTTCATTTCCTGTGGTGATGTCATTTCCTGTTTTTTTTCTCTGGAGATGGTAAATGGGATCCAAGTCAATGTGTTTGTTGATAGAATTCCAGTTGGAATGCCTGGGTGTCTCTGTTTAGCTTGCCCTCAGATGGCTGTGTTGTCCCAGTTGAAGGGGTGTCCTTCCTCATCTGTATGTAAGAATGCCAGTGAGAGTGGGTCATGTGGCTTGTTGATGTTCATGTATCTGGTGGCTAGTTTTCTGCCTGTTTATCCAATGTAGTGTTTGTTACAGTTCTTGCAAGGTATTTTGTAAATGACATTAGTTTTGCTTGTTGCTGTATAGGGTCTTTCAAGTTCATTAGCTGTTGTTTTAGTCTGATGGTGGGTATATGGGCTACCATGATGGCAAGGGGTCTGAGCAGTCTGGCAGTCATTTCTGAGATGTCTTTGATCTCGGGAGAGTGGCTAAGGTTTCTGGACATGTTTTGTCTGCTTGTTTGGGTTTGTTGCTGAGAATCAGCCAATGAACAAAGTCAGCCGATTTGATATTGCAAAATCTCCCGTGGGTAGTTGGTTTATCCAGAATAAAAATTAACAAAATAAAGGGGGGGTCTGCTTAGGTGTGCGGTGGAATCCTGCTTGTTCTGTGGTGCTGTGGAGTCCATAGACCATGTGTATGTTGGGTGTGGGCGTTTGCACTCCCTTTTTGATTTTCTTAAAAACCTCCTTCTCCGCTTTTGGTTGCACTTCAGTCCCACGCTCCTGATCTTCGGGCACCCGGTATGGAAGGGGGAAGGCAGGTCTGAAGACCTCCTCCTGGGTCTGCTCCTGGGCCTGGCCAAACTGGCCATAAACAGGTCCAGGCAGTGGGCTGTGGAGGGGGTCGTTAGGGCCGACTGCCTGCCCCTCTTCCGCGGTTACGTTAGAGCCCGGGTGTCCTTGGAGAAGGAACACGTGGTCTCCACCAACACCCTGGAGTTGTGCAGGGAGTGGAGTGCATTATTTCCCCCTCCAATTCTATTTTGATTTAATCCCTGCCCTCCCCTTCATTGTTTGATCACACAGCATTGCCCTTTGATGTCAAGGGCTTGTCACTGGTCACTCAGGTGTTTCCTTTCTTCCCGTTGTGGAAACTGAATAAAGATTCATGCACCTTGTGTCCTTCACTGTGTCTCACACCTGCACACAAAAATAAAAAAAAGAAGAAATAAATAAATTTTAAAAAGGGGTCTACTGTGTCTCACACCTGCACACACACAACATGGGTGCTGGGGAAAAAAAAACACTACCGCAATTAGGTGGTAGTGTAGGGGCCTTTAAAAAAAAAGGAGAAGGAAAAATAGAAACAAAAAAACAGGAGTCTCTGCTCCTGGGCCTGGCCAAATGGCCATAGACAGGTCCAGGCAGCAGGCCGTGGAGGGAGTTGTTACGGCTGACTGACTGTCCCTCTTCCGCGGTTACGTTAGAGCCTGGGTGTCTCTGGAGAAGGAGCACGTGGTGTCCACCAACACCCTTGAGCTGTTCAGGAAGAGGTGGGCGCCACAGGGAGTGGAGTATTTTATTTCCCCGTCCAATTCTGTTTTGATGTAACCCCTGCCCTCCCCTTCGCTGTTTGATCACGCAGCATTGCCCTTTGATGTCAAGGGCACTGCTTGCCACTGGCCACTTGGGTGTTTCTTTTATTCCTGGTGGTGGAAACTGAATAAAGATTTGTACACCTTGTGTCTTTCACTGTGTCTCACACCTGCACACGCACAACAAGTAAAAAAAAGAAAAAAAAAGGTGTGTCAGAGGTTCTGTTCACTCTGAGAACTGGCTCTGAGGGAGCTGGATTAGTGTCAAGGATTCTCCATGTGTATGTAAGGGGGGACCTGGTGATGGGATCATGACCTCAGGGTGATATTTCACTGGGAAAAAAAGTAAAAGAAAATAAACAGGAGTCGCTGCTTCAGGGCCTGGCCAAACTGGCTATACACATATCCAGGCAGCGGGCGTGGAGGGGACCGTTATAGCCGACTGCCTGCCACTCTTCCGTGGTTATGTTAGAGCCCTGGTGTCTCTGGGGAAGGAGCACGTGGTGTCCACCAATACCCTGGAGCTGTTCAGGGAGAGGTGGGTGCCGCAGGGAGTGGAGTGTATTATTTCCCCGTCCAATTCTATTTTGATTTAATCCCTGCCCTCCCCTTCACTGTTTGATCATGCAGCATTGCCCTTTGATGTCAAGGGCACTGCTTGTCACTGGCCACTTGGATGTTTCTTTTCTTCCTGGTGGTGGAAACTGAATAAAGATTCGTGCACCTTGTGTCTTTCACTGTGTCCCACACACATAACATGGGTGCTGGAATATTAAAAAAAAAGGAGTCTTGGTGGTTCACAGACTCTTTGCCCAACTACTTGTTCTATGGTGCTTTGGAATCCGTGGATCATGTCTGTATTGGGTGTGGACACATGCACTGCCTTTTTGATTTTCTAAAAACCTTCTTCTCTGTTTTTGGTTGCACTTCAGTCCCACGCTCCTGATCTTCGGGCAACCGATACGGAGGGCGGAGGGCAGGTCTGAAGACCTCCTCGTGGGTCTGATCCTGGGCCTGGCCAAACCGGCCATAAACAGGTCCAGACAGCGGGCTGTGGAGGGGGTCGTTAGGGTCAACTGCCTGCCCCTCTTCTGCAGTTACGTAGAGTCCGGGTTTCTCTGGAGAATGAGCACATGGTGTCCACCGACACCCTGTAGCTGTTCAGGTAGAGGTGGGCACAGCAGGGAGTGGAATGCATTATTTCCCCCGTCCAATTCTATTTTGATTTAATCACTGCCCTGCCCTTCACTGTTTGATCACACAGCATTGCCCTTTGATGTCAAGGGCACTGCTTGTCACTGGCCACTTGGGTGTTTCCTTTCTGCCTGGTGGTGGAAATTGAATAAAGATTTGTGCACCTTGTGTCTTTCATTGTCTCTCACACTTGCACACACGCAACATGGGTTCTGGGGAAAAACATAAGCACTACCGCAGTTAGGTAGTAGTGTTGGGGGGAAAAAAGTGTCGCTCAAAAGAAAAAAACAAAAAAAAAGATAAACCAGAGTCTCAGACATTCTCCTCACTTTAGGGGCTATCTCGCAGGTCAGAGTCTATTGACCTTCACATGTAAATAAATGATGACTTGGTGATAGGATACAAGTCTCTGTGCAGGTATTTCAGAGTTGTACTGTTAGAACAGGCTTTACCTGAACTATGCTAGCACTGGTGTTTTGGAGAATAATATAACCAAGGAAAGAGCTCTAAACTAAATAGGTGGAGAAAGAAATCTAGTGAGGGATGATGTGGTAAAGGTAACCAACAAAGCAATGGATCAGGGCAGCAATTTGGGTAATGTTTACCATCATGTGACAGAGCAGAAAAATATAAGAGTGCGCTAGTACATAGAGTCAGAGATTACAAACATAATAAAACAAAAATAATTTAAGGCCCTGTGTTTGAATGAACACAGCGTTTTGAATAAAAGGGATGAATTATTAGCACAGATGGACATAAATATGCATGATCTGATAGGTATTACAGAGAAATGGAGAAAAGGTGACCAAGGTTGAGACTTATATGCTCAAAGCCATTTGACAGATCAGAATCAGAGGAAGCTAGGAAAGGTGGCAGGGTAGTTCTGGTAATGAAGGACAGCATTAGTTCAATAGTGGGAAATTACTTTGTCTTGCGGATCAAGATGTGGAAGCAGTTTTGGTAGACATAAGGAGCAGCAAAAGTGTGATGTCACTTGTGGATGTAGTGTATAACCTTTAATAGTTGGACAGAACATACAAGAAGTAACAAATGGATCAAGTAAGAAATACCATGTAATATTCATGGGTGACTCTGATCTGCATGTAGATAAGAAGAATCAGATTGGAAAAGGTCTGGAAAATGAGATCAGAGAATTTTTTCAAACAATTTCTTAGAGCAGTATATTCTAGACCCAGCTAAGGAGCAGGCTATTCTAGAGCTGGTAATCTTTAATGAGATAGGTTAATCATTAACCTCATGATAAAGGAGTCTCTGGGTGACAGTGATCATGATGGATTCTCAGGTTCAGTATGAAAGGGTGCAGTGTAGGTCAATGACTAGTTATTTTAAATGAAAATAAAGGTAACTATAAGAGTAAGAGGCTGAGCTTTCTATGGTAAACTGGAATGCTAGTAGAGTTGCATGGCAGTCTTTTAAGAAGATAATTAATAATTCTCAACAAAGATTAATTCCTGTGCCAAAGAAAATCAGTTATGGAAGGAGGCTAGAGAAGGAAGTTCAAGACTGTATCAAATTGAAAGAAACACTATCTGGCCATTTCAGTTTCGTTCTTTTCTGGGGTCAGCCTTTAAAGCTAACCTTGTGGTTCCAAAGCATAATTCTACAAGTGTTCTCTCTTCTATATTGATCCACTTTATGGAGATTGATATTGATACAGGTAATTGAACTAAAGGGATCATTGCAAAAGGTGACATGCCAATGGGTCTTCAAACATTTCCCAAATGAAGAAAAATAACCCCATCCTTACCTTTAAACACTAGTTGCAAAGATGAAGCCACTGTGCTGCCAAATCTCTCTGGCTGACTAATTCTTGGCCTCTGAAATTAGGAAAGGTTACTTCAATTTTATCCCGCTGCAATTCATTCAAGACTCAAGTCAGAAAGTCTTCTATCCCTGCTCCGTTTTCATATCCATTACCTTATGTCTCTGCTTGGTCTCAGGCTAAGAAATTGAAAGATCGTTATATCTGCACAGACTGTTCTTGCAATACGTATAGAAATATTACCAGCAGCAATTCCCCTTCAAGTAATTCACAATCCTGAGTCAGAAATATATCACCATTTTTTCACTGTGCCAGGGTCAATCTCTTGGCACTTCCTCCCTAACAACACTGGCTGTATCTACACCAAATGAGTTACAGCAGTTCAAGAAGACAGCTCATCACCCCCTTCTCAAGGGATAGTCAACAAATGTAGCCCAACCAATTAAACCCACATCCTATGAACAAATACTAAAAAAAAATTGTGTGGCTACAACTGGCCTGTTTATTTGGTTATATAATTTGGTAACAATTTCTCATTTTGTTTGGTGTATTTAGGGCAGAATATTTAGTTTAGCTAAAAATTTTACAAAACTTCATAGTTTTAAGCTTATGGTGTGCCAAACACTTTTGTGTTAAATACTTTACGTTTTGATATGGATTCAACGAATCAGCTTTCAATGCTGATAATCCAAATCTTAATATCTTTAACTCCTTTGTGCTCAGAATAAACATCGGCTTAACCATTATAGATCATTGTTTATGAAGAGTGAAGATGTAACTTTCAACACTCAACCCATCCTCACAACTACCAGTAAAGAGAGTTATTTCCTTTTGAATTAGACTAGAGTTATAATTCTTCCCAATAATGAAATGTGTTTAAGGATTTCCAAGTCAGACACAGACTGAAAAAACAAGAAGTTAATAGCAGCAACACAACGTAATTGTTATTGGAAGCTGTGATGCAATGTTTCAGCTCTGTAAAAGAAGCTAAATGAACCTCCATGCATCATCTGGACAGTGATTGTTCAAGATTTTTATTTTGAAATCAGTATATATTCTTACTGACAGGCTCCCCCTTCTTTGTTTCAACTTCAAAGCACATCAGGTTTGGATTTAAGAACGATGCCTCACTAAAAGCTAGTGGTGCCGTGATAGATAAATGCTGCTTTTGCAATCCTTTTATTTGCAAATTTAGGAGCCGGTAAAACAAAGAAAAATAAATGAGATAAATATAGCATTGAAGAAAAAACTGCATTAACTGGATGAATTTTTTTATTAACTGTACAGATAAATTATAGGGTATGTTTTGAATGTTTCGACGTTGAGTCGTCCATAGCATGCCATGATTTATTGTACTCAAATCTCTGAGAGAGTAAGTGCTGTCATTGTAATTAATGGTTTTACTCACTTCTGGAGTTTGCAGTATTAATTATCACGATGAGACTGCCACTTCTGTTTAAGCAAAAGCATATGATACATTTGCTTGTTAATGTTACCATGTGAATGGTCTCAAGTAACAGAAATATCCCAGGCAGTGAAGTAAAACAGGGAAGGGGCTAAATTAGATAAAGTTAAAAAATAGGTGCTAGATCACAGTTTACTATTAACCTGCATCTGTACATTGCACTGCAGATGGCAAGTAAAGTTCATACAGTTTTCTGACTCCTATAATTTCTACAATTAACATGTGGTATTTGTGCTGTTCATTGGTAGCACACAACAGTAGGAGCATATTGTGCATAATTAGGCCTAACTTAAAGGCACCTGGACTTCTTACAAGCAAAATGGATTGTGGCCATTGTTAATTCATTTTAAAGAATCCAATCAAAGTGCCTCAACCTATGAGAGAGCATGTTCTGCAAGTTTTCAAATGATTTGTTGATAGTCTTAGTGAAAGAGATGGGAGAAGAGGGGATATCCTATTATCTGGGGGTGGAATGTAACCCCTGAGACATTTGCTTAGAAAGCACTTGGAGAAAGTTATGGCAAACATTAATAACAGGATTGCGGCTCCAAGAACATGAGTGTGGTACAAGAAGTTTAAGATTTTATAAAACTTGTCAAGGTGAGAAAGCTCAATCATCAAATGGCATATCTGATCAACTACACTGCTAATCTGATCCATCACCATCATCCACCCATCAACAATCTCAGAAAACCAGCAGTCAACCCTCAAATTTATATTCTTTATCTCACAATCACATGCTTGGCGCTGGTCCAGGCCTCATGCTCACAAATGATAGCTAAGAATAGGGACTTAGTGAAACACTGTGAATGTTTGCTTTCTTCTGATGTGGAATTGCTGGTATTGGACTGGGTGGACAAAATCAGAAGTCACACGACACCAGATTATAGTCCCACTTCATCTGACAAAGTAGCAGTGCACAAAAAGCTTGTGATTTCAAATTAACCTGTTGGACTATAACCTGGTGTCGTGTGACTTCTGAACTTGTTTTCTTATGTAATATGTTAATCTGATTGCAGTATTTTTTTTAGATTAGATTAGATTAGATTACTTACAGTGTGGAAACAGGCCCTTCAGCCCAACAAGTCCACACCGACCCGCCGAAGCGCAACCCACCCATGCCCCTACATTTACCCCTTGCCTAACACTACGGGCAATTTTGCATGGCTAATTCACCTGACCTGCACATCTTTGGACTGTGGGAGGAAACCGGAGCACCCGGAGGAAACCCACGCAGACACGGGGAGAACGTGCAAACTCCACACAGTCAGTCGCCTGAGGCGGGAACTGAACCCGGGTCTCTGGCGCTGTGAGGCAGCAGTGCTAACCACTGTGCCACCGTGCCGCCCACAAATGAATAAAATTTATCTCTCCTGCAATGATTATCTGAAATAATTTCAATTACTGGCAGTGCAAACATAAATTATTTTCTGTTACTGGAGCTAAGCTCGGAATCTTCCAGTGATCCTCTCCAACCTTGGCATCGAACTTTACTGAGATTAGGAGTTTGCAGGAACTGATTCAAGTGGTCATTAGTGTGAGAGTAAACAGTCCCAATTATTAGATTACTACTTTGGGTTGGTGGCGGTGAGTGCCACAGATCAGGCAAATTCTATCCTCACCAATCATTTGTTTTTTTGATAGAGTACCAATATAATCAGGGTTGCCAAATCTCCTGACTTTGGTGGAAGACTGGGAGTAAGCTAATGCTCTCCCAGACACTGTTGTTGGCATTCTGGGAGAAAATGACTTTGCTACTTGCAAGTTAGAGGTGAACCCAAATTGTTGTCAAGGAACTCAAAGTAAAAATTCGATATAGCCCAGATGGCAAAACTGCACATAAAATAAAATGGGAAATAATGTTTCAAACTCTCTCAAGTTTACAAATGTAGTTGGTAGTGGTGACATTATTTGTGGGTTTCTGATGCCCTGCCCAATACCAAGTGTACATGAGTTTTTGTTTCCTTTTGTTATTTCAGCATCTGCATTGTATGAATGAACATTGTTGCTACACAGGATTTACAGCATGCTATACTATGTCCTAATCACTTATAAAGAAATACTGTGCCCAACCAAAGAAAGGTCAGATGCTGAATTTAATAATTAGTTCCACAGCTAAACACAGCCTACTAAGAAACGGCTGAAGGCACTGGATACTGCAAAAGCTATGGGACCTAACGGCATTCTGGCAATAGTCCCTGAAGACCTTTGCTCCAGAGCTTGCTGCACCCCTAGCATAGCACCTCCAATACAGTTACGACAGTAGCGTTTACCCGACAACATGGAAAATTGCACAGGTGTGTCTGCGCACAAAAAAGAAAATCAAATCCTACCAAGCAATTCCCACCCTCATCAGTATATTCTCAATCATCAGCAACATGATGGAAGAAGTTGTTGACAGTGCTATCAAATGGCACTTCTCCAGTAATAAGCTGTGTACTGATGCTCAGTTTGGGTTTCACCAGGGTCACTCAGCTCCTGACCTCATTTCAGCCTTGATTCAAACATGGACAAAAGAGTTGAACTCTTTTGAAGGTAAAGTCCTGACATGACAACAGCAATTAAACTTTGAAAGCATGCCATTTGTTGTGGAGTGCTCTGGGACATTCTGAGGTCATATAATTACAAGACTTTTGTTTCTTTAGAAATGAACAGTAGTTGTATAAAAGGAACATTTTAGCCAATAAGAACAGTTGACAGTGAATGAAAACCATATCCAAGCATTCTCAAAATCAACGGGTGGTGATTTGGATCCCTAACATTGCACTTTGAAGAGGCTAAGCTCTGTACAATAAATATCAAATAAAATATTTAAATTATATCAATATGTTATATCAATATGATCTCAATACGTTTGGTCGGCGTGGTGACTCAGTGGTTAGCATTGCATCTGACAGCACAGGGACCTCAATTCAATTCCAGCCTGTGCGGAGTTACACATTCTCTCCTTGTCTGTGTTGGTTTCTATTGGGTGTTATGGTTTCCTCCCACAGTCTAAAGCTGTGCAGATTTTGTGGACTGGCCATGCTAAATTGCCCCATAGTGTCCAAGAATGTCCAGGCTAGGCAGATTAGCTGTTATAAATGTGGAGTTATGGTGATTGGATGAGAGGGGCTGGGTCTGGGTGAGATGCTCTTCAGAGGGTCTGTGTAGACTTGAAGGGCTGAATGGCCCCTTTTGCATTGTTGGGATTCTATGATTCTATAATTTTATTCTGAAGTGGTTGTACAAGTACCAACTCAGCATATCTTCCTAAACTGTATTAGAATTGTTTGCTATCGTATAACAAGTTAAGATCATGTTCACTTCTAAAAAGATGACTTCAGTACATTAGAAAAAACACAAAGCGTTATGGTACCTAACCCTTACTTTTGCCATGTATTGACAGAATCTAATTTCAATTGATAGTTAATCCCAGAGAATCATTGCACAGAAAATTGTACTGGCAATAAAACTATCCTGAGCTAATGCATGCATGTCCGAACTTGAAGCAAAGGTGTTTGGATATTGCATAAGTCTGAGCATAGCCTCGCTGAAGTTTTACCCCAGGTGTACTAAAATTATTATTTATACATCAACTGGGTAACTTAGTGTAAATCAGGAATTGAACTTAGATCTTTCTTCATCTATAAAGCTTAGTAATAATTTGAAGATTGACCCATAAGGTGAGCTCACTTCATCATTGCTGTAACTAAGACAAATGTTGTCTTACTGTTGTTGCCACTGTACTCTCTCATCTTCCCAGTTAAAGAGTTATGGGGTTGGAGCTTCTACTCAATTAACTGAATGTGAGAGTTGTCCCCAATTTAAGAAAACCTGAAATTAATTTCTGATTTGATAAAAAAAAGTTACAATAACAGTGTAAGTTGTACAACAGTCTTTCTTTAATTACCTGCTAACAGGCTTTTCTTGAGGCTATGTAATGGATCAAACAACCTTCTGTATAGATTTATGACTGTCAATTTCACAGAGAAGTGAGCATTCAGCTTGCTGATAGCATTCCCTCCTCTGAGGCAGGAGGTGTAGTGTTCAAACACTGTTCCAGACAAGGCCATCAAGTGCTGAATGACTGTGCCTTCTTAAAGCCATAATGCTGTTAAAATGGTAAAGTTGCTTGTTTACATTTTTTTCTCCTTCGATGTCTTCTGGATCTCTTCTCCTTGTGGTTAAGGTCAGAGCAACATCATGAAACGATGTGGCATTTTCCCAGATGACCACTGCTAGTATTTGTCACCATTATCAGTGAGTGGGTACTCAGTAACGGTTGTTTGAAGTAATTTAACTCCTTGAACTCTCCTTTGTCTTTGCTTTGTTATAATTCTTCCATGAGGTTAGTGATAATGGATATAATACAGTGGAGTACTTACAGAGGAGGCACTATTCTTCGATAACAAGAAGTTACATTGTATGGTATCAAGAGATACCATAATATTTGAACTGATATAATTACTAGGAACTTAAGGATCTGCCATAGCTACTTCTGCTTCCTCTGAGAGCTGAAATAGACCTTTTTGTTCAAACCCACGGTATGTGTGACATTAGTGGAATGGGTAGTGTTAATGTAACATGAACATTAGTCCCTTCAGAACCTCATACCATAGAGTTGTCAGAAAGCTTAGTTTAAAAGTTGAAAGCAGTTTATCATAGATTCTCTAGAGTGTGGAAAGAGGCCATTTAGCCCACTGAGTCTGCACTGTCCTTCTGAAGAACATCCAAACCAGACCCAGATCTACACCCTATCCCCATAACCCCACCTTTAGCAAGGATAATCCTCCTAACCTGTATACAATTAAGCAATTTAGCATGGCCAATCCACCCAACCTGCACTTCTTTGGACGTGGGATGAAATTCAAACACCCAAAGTCAGGAGGCATGGGATAGAGGGAAATTTGGCCAATTGGATAGAAAACTGGCTAACCGGTCGAAGTCAGAGAGTGGTGGTAGATGGCAAATATTCAGCCTGGAGCCCAGTTACAAGTGGAGTTCCGCAGGGATCAGTTCTGAGTCCTCTGCTGTTTGTAATTTTTATTAATGACTTGGATGAGGGAGTCGAAGGGTGGGTCAGTAAATTTGCGGATGATACGAAGATTG
This sequence comes from Chiloscyllium plagiosum, assembly GCF_004010195.1. Taxonomy (NCBI): domain Eukaryota; kingdom Metazoa; phylum Chordata; class Chondrichthyes; order Orectolobiformes; family Hemiscylliidae; genus Chiloscyllium; species Chiloscyllium plagiosum. The sequence continues at coordinate 97,652,064 of NC_057711.1, read as the reverse complement.
ATGGAGTTGTGGATAGTGAGGAGGACTCTTGTCGGCTGCAAAGAGACTTAGATATGATGCAGAGCTGGGCTGAGGAGTGGCAGATGGAGTTCAACCCTGCCAGGTGTGAAGTTGTCCATTTTGGAAAGACAAATAAGAATACGGAATACAGGGTTAACGGTAGGGTTCTTTGCAGAGGAGATTTACCAGGATGTTGCCTGGAATGGAGAGGAAGTCGTACGAGGCTAGGTTGAGAGTTCTCGGCCTTTTCTCGTTGGAACGGTGAAGGATGAGGGGTGACTTGATAGAGGTGTATAAGATGATCAGGGGAATAGATAGAGTAGACAGTCAGAAACTTTTTCCCCGGGCACAACCGAGTGTTACAAGGGGACATAAATTTACGGTGAAGGGTGGAAGGTATAGGGGAGATGTCAGGGGTGGGTTCTTTACCCAGAGAGTGGTGGGGGCCTGGAGTGCGCTGCCTGTGGGAGTGGTAGAGTCAGAATCTTTGGTGACCTTTAAGTGGCAATTGGATAGGTACATGGATGAGTGCTTAAGCTAGGACAAATGTTCGGCACAACATCGTGGGCCGAAGAGCCTGTTCTGTGCTGTATTATTCTACGTTCTATGTTCTATGTTCTATGTTCTATGTTCAAAGGAAACTCACACAGACACAGAGAAGATGCAAACTCCACACAGATTGTCACCCAAGGCTGGAATTGAGCCGAAGTCTGCCCAAGTGCTGTGAGGTGCAGTGTTAACCAATAAGTCATCATGCTGCATCATGCCTCAAGAAAAGATTGTTTAAAGAAATACATAATCAGGATTAATATGGAAGACAAGTTGTCATGAAGGGTGAGAATGTGTACTAATCCTGGGTCAGACAGACAGACTAGCCTAGTCTCTGCTGCCTGCCTCAACAATCTCATACACTTTTTTTGAAGTTGACCAGTCAACTGAAGCTTCTAAACTTTAACAGCCTCTTCTCTTCATCAACGTTTACTCCTTCTTGACTGTGTATATCCTTTATTTTCAGATACACTTGGGCACTCATGACAATCATTTGTTCAATTGCACTTTTACACACAATTTGCAATTAATGTAGCTGGGATAGCCAAAATATATACCTGTGCTCCCCTGCCTCCTCTGGCTCCCAAGTCACCTTCTTGCTAATCTATTTTAAGATCATTATTTTTATTAATTTGTATAGATTTATTTGACATGAAGATCCATTTAATCGGGCCCAAGAATATCTACATAAAGGTCCATACCTGAGGGAGCCACGTGATAAATAATGGCCTCCTGGAAAACACTTAACAATTAACTATGCTATATCTGTGTTATTTCCAACAGTCTAGAACTTGAATTGGGACACAAATGGATAGAAAGAGAGAAAGAAAACTTATTGTTAGCAACCACAGTCTCAGCATTTCATCTACAAATATTATTTCTAGCAATTGTATAATATTCTCATAAATGTTGTTGGTTATAGAACTACTCCTGGAATTCCATTTCTGTAAGGTTCCACATTAATATTTGCTCAATGTTGTGTCTCTGGCTGTGCAGGGAAGCATTTTGACTGCTGAATTCCCCACTTTATAATGTGAACTGATTGTCAGTTTCTGCAGGCAATGACTTCCTACAGTGTAGCCTCCTCAGCTGAGTTGCTGGCATGCTGACACAGGGTGATGCCCTTACACTATTCATGAGATCCGTTGTGATCCCAGAAAAGAAGATTAAAAATTCATTTTAATCAAATGCTCTCTGATGACAGGTGGGGAGTCACTGCCCCTGCAATCCTTCCTCCAGAGTGAAAAAAGGGAAGCAGAAACCGATCAAATATTTGAAATTCATCACCGAAGCTATTCCCCAACCCCTTCTCCCTGCCATCGCTGTCTCCAAAACTATCTCCCAGACCCTGTTTTCTCTACCCACCATATGTTGATGTCATGAACAGGCCAGAATGAAGTCTGTGGGAATATGAGCGTGAATACTCACTACCCTATGAACCATGGCTATGGCCATAGAAGTGGTGTCCATGTCGCAGCCCTTCACATATTTAATCAATCTGCAAAAACCTTCTACTTCATACTATTCTCTTAAGTGTCAAGATGTCCAAGACAACATTTCACAGAAATCAATTCAAAAACACACAGCTCAATGTGAATTCGTGGGAAGTTTGATTCAGAAACAAGTACCTGGATGATTAACTAAGAATCTCTGTTTCTTTGAAGATGCATCTCTGGGGAGGATGATGTAGTCACATTCAGTGCAATGAGACTTACATTCTTAGTATACTGCCCCAACTACACAAAGAAGTGCACAACATATGTTTATATAAAATACAAAATATACTTTAAATTAATCAGATAACAGCACAAACACTGATTTCATTCTCCTTTTGAAGAAATGTTCTTTTGGTATAATTACGATGAAGAGCAAGGGACACAGCAATTTCCAAGATTTTAATAATATGATTCAGAGCATCTTTATTAAACCAAGCATGTTCAAGTTCATTGCTTAATTTCAAACTGAATAGTTGTGATAATTAATAGCTCACATTAAGATACTAGATAAACTAACTTAGATAAAATGAGAGGAAAACTGATTGCATTCTTGAGTGATAAGGTGACAGAATCTAAATAATGTGTTAACTTTATTTATGAAGAAACAATTAGAATTTTGAAACTGCACATTTTTGAATTCCAGGAACTTGTTCATTCAGAACTCCTTTTCACAAAGAAAAGGTAAATTGCACTTGAGGAGCAATGACTTTCAATCACATCATTCAAACTAGTCAGGCCATGTAACTCAGATGGATGACAGCAGTCTGCCAAAAGAATGCTGTTTGATTGAAATCTGGTTCTTGGCCTCCTGGGTATTCAAAAGCTAGGTATGATGACTGCATGAGATTAGACTTACAACCGTTACATTGCTCAAATTGGTTTCAGATTATTCAAGACAAAACATCACGGAAAAGATCAATTCTCAGTCACCCTGCCTGCCATCTTCTAACACCAAATAGTCAAATGCTCTTGAGAGCATTGTGATACGGCTGCCTGAGATTACATAGCTTTCAGTGTATAATTGAAGTGTAATGTTTCAACCTTGTAATTCATCAGCAAGATTGTATTTCTAATTGAGAAGAATTGGGAGAATTTGAGCTCCATAACCTGATGAGTGGAATTCTATGGAAAGTAGCAATGCCTCTCCCAAGGTCTCCCTCCCACATATACATGTCCAGGAATATGCAAACAGATTTTTTAGCTGTCCAATTATAAAATAGCTATGAGATCACAACATTTAAGAACTATTTAGCTGAGCATATGAGATGCCAAAAACCTTAAAGTTACAAGGCAAGTGCTGGAAATTGGAATTAGAATAAATGAATGTTTGGTGACATGTGCAGACATGATGGGCCAATGGGCTTCTTTCCATGATGTAAAAACCTCTGTGGCTTAGGTTAAGACTTCTATCCCTATCAGAGAGGATGCTCTGCCAGAGAGTTGCTGGCCAATCAAATTGCTGGCAGCTTTCCACTCCAAGCAGCACCCCAGGAAATGGTGGGCACTGGGGGGAATTGCATCCAATCTCAATGACAACTACGGTTGGTGCGAGACACAAGGCCAAGTGAAGCTGACTCCAGTGAAACTGGCAGGGTGGGCCACCATCATGTGGGCATAGGGAGCTGCCTCCACAAGAGGAAGGAACAAGGCTGCCAGTTTTCACCTTGCCAGGTGATATGGGTACACACCTCCACTCATTGGAAAGAAGGCAGGCAATGGCTAACCCTCCTGTTGGTGGTAAAATGCCTGTGACAGCATGTAGCCAAAATACATAGCAATGCTGTCATGTCACATGATGTTGCATACAATCTCATCTCCCAGCCTGGTCCTTGAGCAGTTTGAGGTGGTGTTGTAAACTTCCACCTGATATCATGTCAATGGATTGGCTTTTATAAGCATTTTATCATTATGAACAACTTGAAAATTATAAAGTAACACATCACAAAGCAGGAAAATGATCAAAAAAAGTGTATGACTAGATCAAATAAGGAACCATTTATATAGATAACCAATTATTTAAGTCAAAAAGTGAGATCAAGGAGATATTTTAAAGCATAAGCAAGAGGGGTTTCGAGAGGTAACAAGTTTTAGCAAGGAACTTCCAGAATTTCAGGCCTGGGCAGTTAGAAGTACAGCTTCAATGATGGCATATCTAAAATCAGCGTTATCCAAGTGATCAAAACTAGAGGAATGCAGATAACTTGGAGAGTTAGGGGTGATTACAAGGATGGATTGGATTTCATTGAAGGATATGAAAACAAGGATGAAACATTTAAGCTGAGGTGTTGTTGGACTGGAAGCCCATGTAGACCAGTGAACACAGAAGGGTGGAAGAACTTCATACAAATCAAGATACAAACAGTGGAGTTTTGGATGGGCTAATGCAAGGTGGAAGGTGCAAACCTGACTGGGAAGATATTGGAGCAGTCAAGTCTAATGGAGCAAAGGCATGATTGAGAACTTTAGTATCAGATGGGTTGAAGCAGGAACTGAATAGGTGATATGACAGAAGTGAGAATAAGCAGTCTTGGTGATGAATTGGTAACATTGGCAGGATTACAAACAATCCAGGTCAGTGTTAAACAATTGCCTGCGATAAAAATGAAATTTGAGACAAGGATCTAAATCAAAGATTATATGAACATGTAGGTAAGTGAAATTGATGCAAACATCAGATCAAATGTCTTTGTGGGATACATGGAGCATTACTTTTTCCAATCCTACTCTGGCCTCCACCTTAAAAACCTTTCTCTGGTATATTGATGACATCATTAGTGCTGCTTCCATCCCTTGTCTAGAATTGAAAAAGTTTGTCAATTTCATTTCCATTTTCCACCCTGCTATCCCATTCAGGTGAATATCTGATTCCTCTCTTCTCTTCCTCAACATCTCTAATTTAATTTCTGGTGATAGGCCGGCCACCAAAATCCATTACAAATCCACTGATGCCCATAATTATATTGATTATGCATGCTCACACTCTGCTTCCTGGAAAGATTCTATTCCATTCTCCCAGTTTCTTCAACTGCACCTCATCTGTTTTGATGAAACCAGTTTTGATAAGGGGATGTCTGAAATGTCCATCTTATTCCTCAACCAATGATTTCCCACCACCATGATTGACAGGTCCCTTAGCTGTACCTGGCACATTGCCCATACTTCAGACTTCACCCTTTCTCTTCCCTTTCACAACAGTGATAGGGTCCTCCTGACTTCAGTTATCATCCCATCAGCAACAACATCCAAAGGATCATTAGCTGCCATTTCTGCCACCTCCAGCAGGATGACACCACTATTCCCCTTTCATCCCTTGTCAGCCTTCTGCAGAGTTTTCCATCACAAACACCTTGGCACAGTCCTCCTCCACTCTCAACACATCCTCATATCCCCATGGCACCTTCTCTTACAATCTAAGAGGTGTAAGTCCTGCCCATTTACTTCCTCTCCCTTCATTATCCTAGGACACAGACACACCTTCCAGGTGAAGCAGCAACTTACTTGCACTTCACTCAATCTAGTTTACTGTATACACAGCTCACATCACAATGTGGTCTCCTCTATATTGAAGAGGTAAAATGCAGAATGCTTATGTTCTGTCCATAAAAGAAAACTGAGATTCCATTTGCCTGCCACTTTAACATACCAGTGTTCCCTCACCAACATTTCGGTCTTGGGCTTGCTGCAGAGCTCTGGGAAAGCTCATTGCAAGCTGGAAGAATAGCACTCATTTTCAACCTCTGGGGACCCGGCAGCCTCTGTACTCAAGTTTGGGTTAAATAATGTTCAGGCCTGAGCACATTTTTCTATGTCCTTACCCCCAACCTCCATATACCAAGCTTTGTCATCACAAGGGCTGCAACCTCAACCAACCTATTGTCAGCTATTAACAGTCCCCAGTAGCATCTATTGTTTATGCCAGGCTGACCTTTGCCGATTCATTTGCCTGTCCAACTGTTGTTCTCTTTATTTCTGAACTTCTTCTCCACCTATCATTTAATCTTCTCTCCTCCTCCTATTCCATCCTGAGCATATATACCAATATTTTGGCTACAATTAGTTCTGAAGAAAAGTCACTGGACTCAAAACCCTTGTTTTCTGTCTACCAATTCAGCCAGACCTGCTGAGATTTTCCAATAATTTCTAACTTTGTTCCTGATTTCCAACATCTACCATTTTTTGATTGTTTTTTTCATTTAATCCATGCTTGGACAGTTGTCTTTGTGAATTGATCATTGAGGTTGTAGCTAGGACTTAAATCTAATTCGAGGGAAGAAGATTCAATTGAAGAAAAGTTTAAAATACCAAAAGGAAAAGAGAGAACAGAGGTGCAGGGTAGTGAAAAGATGAACAATATTCAAAACATGACAGCAGAATCAGAAAAGATAGACAGAAAAATGTAACAGAACTTAGAAGCAAAGTAAGTAATAACAGTAAAAAAGTCAATGCTTAAGGCTCTTTATCTGAATGTATGGTACCAACAAGATGGATGAGTTGATGGGACAAATAGAAGTAAATTGCTCTGACTTTGTTAGATATCATGGAGACATGTTTATAGCGTAGCCAAGACTGGGCACTCAATGTTCAAGAACTTTTGATGCCTCAGCAGAATAGGCAAAAAGGAAGGGAGGTAAGGTCGCTTTGATAATAAAGGAAGGTATCAGTTCGGGTGCAGTAGATTGTAATGTATAATCAGATGGGTGAAAATAAGGAATGACAAGGAAAATAAATCACAGATGGCTTCAACTTTAAACTGCTGAAAAGTTGTCTCATTGAAGGACAATGCATAAATCATGAAATAATGGAGGCCTTTAAGAACGGGTTTACATTTGTGATTTTAATCTTCATATTGATTAAATAAATAAGATGGGCATACTAATGTCATGCGGAAAGCATCAGGAATTGTTTCTAAGAGCATTTCAATGTGGCAGCACCTATCCGGAAACAATTTATTTTAGATCTAGTAATGTGCAATGAGGTAGGATTAGTTAGCAGCTCCTAGTTAAGGATCTTGTACAGGATAACGATTTCAAATTTAGTTTAAGGGAAACCAACACGGTTCTCAGATCAATATTAACAACTTAAATTTGGGTAATCACAGCGGTTTAAGGATAGAATTACAACATAGAACTAGAACTGTAGAGCACACAAACAGGACATTAGGCCACAAAGTTGTGCCGAACATGACGCTGAATTAAACTAATCCATTCTGCCTGTCCCTGGTCCATATCCTGCCAATCCTTGCATATTCATGTGCTTATTTAAAAGCCTGTTAAATGCCCTAGTGTATTTACCTCCAAAACCACCATTGACTACTAGTCCCAGATCCCTACCACACTTTGCACAAAACAAATTGCCCCTCACGAGTCCTTTGAACTTTCCCCTCTCACCTAAAATGAATACTCCTAAAGCAAGCTGAGAAAATAGACTAAGGAGGAAGTCAGTAAAAGAGCAGTGGCATATTTTTTAAGCTGAGATTTTATACCACAACAACAATCTATTCTGGTCAAGACTGTAAGAAAGATGGTTAATAAAGATAGTCAAGGAGAGGATCCAATCAAATGCCAAGGCATACAAAGTGACAAAAAAACGTATGGTAGGTGAGAGGATTGGGATTTTCTTAAAAGTTAGCAGTGAATGACTGAGAGGTTAACAAAGAGTTATAAAATTGATTATGGAAATAAATTGACAAAAAACATTTTTTAAATGAGATTCTATGGTTATATAAAAAGATGGAGAGAAGTGAAGGTAGGTTTGTGAGTTTTGGAGGCTGCAACTGGAGAATTGACTGCAGGGAACATGGAAATGGCAGATCATTTAAACCAGTATTTTGCATCAGTCTTCAAGATCGAGGATACCATCAATATCTCAAATGTAACAGGCAAGCAAGATGCTAATAGAAGGAAAGAACTCATAACAGTCTCTATCATGAGGGATTAGCTATTTGAAAAATATATTGGGACAGAAGGCAGACATTTTGCCAGGATCTGATCATTTGTACACAAGGATTTTAAAGGAAGTGACTAAAAGTAAAGGAGGTTGTCGAGGAGAGTTTGTCTACTGAGTCATTATGGGCGGAAGCTAGAAACAGGAAAGAAGTAGTCACTTTATTGGGAGTTTTGTATCGAACCCCAATAGCAACAGAGACATGGAGGAGTAAATTCATTGAATCCTTACTGTGTGGAAACAAGCCATTAGGCCCAACAAGTCCACACTGACACTCCAAAGAGCAACCCACCCAGACCAATTCCCCTATCCTATTATTCTACAATGATCCCTGACTAATGCATCTAACCTACACATCCCTCAACATTATGGGCAATTTAGTATGGCCAATTCACCTAACCTGCACATCTTTGGACTGTAGGAGGAAACTGGAGGATCTGGAGGAAATCCAAACAGACACGGGGAGAATGTGCAAGCTTCACACAGTCTCCTGAGACTGGAATCAAACCTGGGTCCTTAACACTGTGAGGCAGCAGTGCTAACCACTGAGACACTGAGCTCTTATATTGGGAGGCAGATTTTGGAAAGATGCAGAAGTAAAAGAGTTGTTGTCATGGATGACTTCAACTTCCCTAACATTGATTGGAACTTCCTTAGTGCAAATAGTTAGGACAGAGCAGGCTTTGTCTGGATTCCTGACTCAATATGGAGATAGGCAAACTAGAAGGGAGGCTATATTGGATTTGGAGCTTGACCACAAATCACGCCATGTGTCAAATCTCTCAGTGGGAGAGCATTTCAGTAATAGTGATCACAACTTCCTGACCTTTACAATTGTTTTGGAAAGGGATAGGAGCAAACGGTTTGAGGAAGTATTTAATTGGGGGAGGTGGAATTACAATGCTATCAGGCAGGAAGTGTGGAGCATAAATTGGGTACAGAAATTCTCAGGAAAATGCACAACAGAAATGTGGAGGTTGTGTAGGGAGCACTTGCTGCGAGTGCTGGATAGGTCTGTCCCACTGAGACAAGGAAGGGATGGTAGGGTGAAAGAACCTTGGATGAGAAGAGATATGGAACATTAGTCAAGAGGAAGATGGAAGCTTACTTAAGCTTGAGGAAGCAAGGATCAGCCTGGGCTGTAGAGGGTTACAAGGTAGCCAGGAAGGAACAGAAGAATGGACTTAGAAGAACTAGAAGGGGGCATGAAAAAGCTTCGGCAAGTAGGATTATGGAAAACCACAGAGTGTTTTACATGTATGTGAGGAACACGAGGATGACCAGTGTGAGGGTAGGGCTTATCAGGGATAGTGGAGAGAACTTGTGCCTGGAGTCAGAGGAGGTAGGGGAAGTCCTAAATGAATACTTTGCTTCAGTATTTACTAAAGAGAGGGACCTTCTTGTTTGTGAGGACAGTATGAAACAGGCTGACACGCTCAAACAGGTTGATGTTAAGGATGAGGATATGCTGGGAATTTTGAAAAACATGAGGATAGATAAGTCCCCTATGGTAGACGGCATGTACTCTAGGTTAATATAGGAAGCGAAGGAAGAGATTGCTGTGCCTTTAGCAATGATCTTTGTGTCCTCACTCTCCACTGCAGTAGTACCAGATGTTGGACAGGGAAAATCTTATTCCCTTGCTCAGAAAGGGAATAGGGACAGTCCTGGGAAGTACAGACCAATCAATCTTATGTTGTTGGTGGGTAAGTTATTAGAGAGGATTCTGAGAGACAGGATTTATGATTATTTGGAATAGTATAGCTTGATTTGAGGTAGTCAGCATGACTTTGTGAGGGATATGTCATGTCTCGCAAGCCTTATTGAATACTTTGAGGATGTGACAAAACATATTGATGAAGGTAGAGCATTGGTTATGGGATACATGGATTTTACCAAGGCATTTGATAAGGTTCCCCATGGTAGGCTAACTCAGAAAGTAAGGAGGCATGGGATATGGAGAAATTGGGCTGCTGAGATACAGAATTGGCTGGGCCATAGAAGACAGCGTGTAGTAGCTGATGGAAAGTATTTAGTGTGGAGCTTGGTGACCAGTGGTGTTCTGCAGGAATCTGTTCTGGGATATCTGCTCTTTGTGATTTTTTATAAATGACTTGAATGAGGAAGAGGTCAGTGAATTAGTAAGGTTATCAATGACACGAGGTTGGTGATGTGGCGGATTGCGTAGATGGCTGTTGCAGGTTGGAATGGACATTGACAGAATGCAGAATTGGGCTGAGAAGTGGCAGATGGAGCCCAACCTGAAAAAGTATGAAGAGATTAATTTTGGAAGTTTGAATATGAATGCAGATTGCAGTATTAAAGGCAGGATTCTTAGCAGTGGGGAGGAACAGAGGGATCTTGGGGTCCACGTCCATAGATCCCTCTAAGTTGCCATCCAAGTTGATAGGGTATGTTCAGAGGCATTGGCTTTTGTTAGCAGGGGGATTGAGTTTAGGACCAATGAGGTTAATATGTGGATCTATAAAGCCCTGGTTAGACCACACTTGGAATATTGTGTTCAGTTCTGGTTGCTTTAGAGAGGACACAGAGGAGATTTACCAGAATGCTGTCTGGACTGGAGGGCATGTCTTATGAAGAAAGGTTGAGGGAGCGAAGAAGGATGAAAGGTGACTTGACAGAGTTGAGACTGTGGTACTGGAATAGCACATCCGTTCGGTTAACATCGGAGGAGCAGGAGAATCGACGTTTCGGGCATAAGCCCTTCATCAGAAATGAGGCTTATGTGCCGGGGGGTTGTTGATGGAGGAGGCCCAGGACCTGTATGTTCTTGGTGGAGTGGGAGGAGGTGTTGAAGAGTTCAGCCACAGGGTGGTGCAGTTGGCTGGTGCAGGTGTCCCAGAGATGTTCTCTAAATGATCTGCAAGTTGCCGCCCTGTCTCCCTCAGGTAGAGACCACATTGGGTGCAACGGATATAGTAGATGACATTGGTGGATGTTCAGGTAAATTTCTGTCAGAGGTGGAAGGATCCTTTGGGCCCTTGGATGAAGGTGAGAGGGGAGGTGTGAGTGCAGGTTTTGCATTTCCTGCGGTGGCAGGGGTAGGTGCCAGGAGCGTGGTGTAGGCTGGTGGGGGGAATGGATCTGACAAGAGAGTCGCAGAAGGAATGGTCTCTACAGAATGCTAATAGGGGTGGGCAGGGAAATATATCCCTGGCGGTGGGGTCTATTTGTAGGTGACAGAAGTGGTGGAAGATAATGCGATGTGTACAAAGGTTGGTGGGGTGGAAAATGAGGACCAGGTGGTTCTGTCCTTGTTGCATTGAGAGGAATGGGGTTCAAGGGTGGAGGTGCAGGAAGTGGAAGAGATTTGCTGGAGGGCATCATTGACCACATGAGAGGAGAAATTGCGATCTTTGAAGAAGGAGGCCATCTGGGATTTTCTAAGGTGGAAGTGGTCATCCTGGGAGCAGATGCGGTGGAGGTGGAAGAAGTGGGAATAAGGGATGGCATTTTTACAGGAGGCAGGATGGGAGGATATGTTATCCAGGTAGCTGTGGGAGTCGCTGGGTTTGTAGTAGCCGAACACCTGTTGTTGGGAAAATCCTAGAGTCCATTATTAAGGAAGAAATAGTACGTAATTTCGAAAACATGGTTTTGTGCAAAGGGCAATCATGTTTGACAAATTTTCTCAAGTTCTTTGAGGACACAACAAGTGGAGTTTATAAAGATCATCGAGTAGATGTAACGTATTCTAAATTCCAGAAGCTACTTATTAACATGCTACATAAAAGATTATTGCACAAGATAATACTTCATGGTATTGGGGGTAATATGTTAGCATGGATTGATGATTGGTTGGTAAACAGAAGACAAAGTCAGGATTAATGGGTATTTTTCAGATTGTGAAGATTGCCACAAGAATCAGTCCTAGGGCCTCACTTATTTACTATATACATTAATGACTTGGAGGAAAGGGCAGAGTGTAATGAATCTAAATTTGCTGATGATACAAAAATGGTTAGGAGGGCATCTTATGATGAGTACGTAGGAAATGCAAAAAGGTATAGATAGGTTGATGAGTGGATTAAAGCATGACATGTAGAGTTCAACATATTGTGAAGTCACGTGCTTTGGTCGATGATGTGATTGGAACCATAACCAGGTGGATCTCATGACTATGAGATCCTTCATTGGGATTGTTGACCTGAGCAATGTTCTATGTACTATGTTTAAATCAGTGAGTTCTGGTTGACAAATATAAACAGGAGATTCAGAAGGTAGCCTCAGCCTCGGGACCGGCTTTGAGCTGGCTGGTCATAGTCCATGTATGGTGCACATGTAAATAAAGGGTGACTTGGTGCCAGGATATCAGCCTCTGTACTGTTATTTTAGTGGGAATAATTCAGAGTCAGACTATTATTTAAATATAGGGGCACTCCAAATAGTGCAGGCCAGATGAATTGGGGTGTTTTTGTGCATAAAATACAACATGATTGCATGTAGGTGCAAGTAATTAAAAAAGCAAATGGAACTTTGGTCTGTAATGCTTGGGAATGGACTTTAAAATTAAGGAAGGCTTATTACAACTGTCCAGGTGACCAAATTTAAAAAACATATATTGGTACTGGAGGTATTTCAAAAAGAAATTCATGATACTTATTACTGAGATGAAACAGTTATCAAAAACTGTTTGAAACTGCCAACAAGTTAGATATTTATTGAGTAGAGTTTAGACAAAGGAGGGATGATCTTATTGAAACATACTAAATTCTGAGGGGGCTTGACAGAGTAGATGTAAAGAAGATATTTCCACTTCCCCTTCTGCAACATGTTCAAAATCTATCCTTGACTGACCAGGCACCATCAGAATGCCAGTGCACATCCAGGTATACAGCAGCTTTATAAAGATGGTGCAGACACAGAGGATGTCAATCTTTGGGAAGATTGCTGGTGAGTGGTGAGTTCTTTCTAGGAACGGCATATGGTAAGGTGGGGCTAAAAACAGATGTGATAAAATCATAGGGACAGGATAAGCAATTAATGTGTCTGGTTCGGTAAGATGTGGCACAGAAAGGCATTAAGCCTCACAGTAGAAATCCTTCCAAAAACCTTGTCACAACTCATATCCAGCCAAAAATTATGTAACGTTCAGCTCAAAATTTGTAGCCCAAGCCTTGCAGTTCCGAAGAAGAGTCATACTGAACTTGAAACTTCAACTCTGTTTCTCTCTCCACAGATGCTGCTAGGCTTGCTGAGTATTTCATGAACTTTGTTTTTCGTCTACCTTCAGGTGCACAACAGTCATTTCCATAATGAGATACATAAGTTTACAATGCTGCTGTATAACTAGTTAATCAAGCATCCCAATCCATGCTGTTTCTGGGGAAAACAACTTAAAACTCATGGAGATTAGACTGGGAAATGAAGTTGCATTTAGTGAATGAAAGCAGAATTTGATTTGTTAAAGAAATTCATGAGACATACTCCTGGGATGAAGCAGCAGGCTGTCAAGAACTGCTAGCAGGTTAGACCTTTATTGAGTAGAGTTTAGAAGAATGAGAGATGATCTTATTGAAATATACTCGATTCTGAAGGGGCTTGACAGAGTAGATGTTGAGAAGATGTTTCCACTTCCCCTTCTGCAACATGTTCACAGTCTTGTCCTTCACTGGGCAGGGCAGGATCAGGATGCCAGTTTTATAAGACTCTTACATATTCATGAATATATTTACCTGTTCTAGATGTTTTGTTTCTATTGTGCTTGTAACAAGTCCCATGATTACTTTGCAAAACCAGGGGGAAAATGATGCAGAAATACCCGAGTAGAGATCATAAGAAGGAAATAGTGCACACTCCATATTAAAATTCAAGTGGATGGCTTACTGGCCTTTTCTTATTTTACAAATCTTATATAATCTGATTGATGGGCTCAGATTGCATTATGCACTACTGCAGCAACTTTTGATCTGTTTATATATATTATATCAAACTCTTGATTAAATTACTGCCTTGTTGTTACAACTATCTCTTCATTATTTATGATAGGTTCTGGACTGCCCTTCTTTTGTCAATGTTACTGACATTGCCTGTGGCTTTGTAGCTGTGAGCTGTGTTTCATGTCAGCATTTGGCAATTGCTTTTATTTTTGGTTCTGAGGATGTTGGATAAAATACACCCTCTCGCACTAATGGGTAGGATAATAAACTGGGAACCGCTGAGTTAATTTATTTATTTACTTACTGATGTTTATATTTTCCAGTCCCTTGTTTATTTCAAATTTACAGCTAAATAATTGATTATCAGAGTATCGGGGATCCAATTTATATTTTCTTGAGAATACCAGAAAGTCAGGAGTGGCTGCAGGGCAATAATCTCTACCTGGAATTGTGATGATGATATAAACTGTAACATATTTATGTTACTTAGAGCAATCACTTTGATCCCTTAATGAGATCAGTTTGTAGTCACTCTGGTGAGCCAATTATTCTTTATGGAGTGGAGGTTGGGCTTCTTTTTTAACATTGATAGTTCACATAAAAGACTGCTAATAATCATATTGAATTTGTTATTGTGACTCAGCTGAAGCACAGTGAACATTTGGTTCCTCTATAGGTTCGCAATAAGGAACCAAACAATAGTGTTATATATAAGACCAGAGGATGCAGAGCCAAAGGAAATGCAATTGGATTAACTACTGGCTGCTTAAGAGAGAGATGTTAAATGGTAGCTATTCATAATTGTGGAGCAGAAGAAGTGGAGGATCAGTGCTGGGCCCACTGTTGTCCACAACTTGGGTTTACAGTTCAGACTTTGAAATCACAAACATAATTTCTAAATTTTTGGATAACTTTTGATTGGAAGAAAGATTTGAAGAGAACTGCAACTAATTTCAGGAGAACACCAAGAATGTTGTAGAGTGGTTATATATTTTGCAAATGAAGTCCATTGTAGATACTTGTGAAATATTACGTTTTAGTAAGTGAAAAAAGAAAATTGCATGTTATGTGGGAATTAAAAACAGTACAGTTTCCATTTTGAACTTAAAGTTATTTTATGGCAGAGTTGGATCTTTCATGCAGGCAGCTGTCTTAATCACTGACACTGAAACCATACATGTGGGCAATCCAACAACATTAAACACAGTCAAAACAGAAGGAATACAGCCCCAATTGTTTACTGTAGTACCAAATTCCACAACTTCACAATACGAGAGTTTTCTTCCGAACTCCTAACTTGGTTTCACCACTGAACTTTCATATTTCTTATGATGGAGGAAAGGTGATTGAAGAATGAACTGAAGATGATTGGGCATAGGATACTGACCTGAGGGACTCACACACTGATGTCCTGTTACTGAGCTGACTGGCCTCCAACAACTAAGAACATTATACTTTCTGCAAGCTATGAACCTAACCAGTTGAGACTTACCTCCTTCATTCTCATCAAATTCAGTTTTAGTAGACTTCCTCGATGCCACATTCAGTCAAATGGTGTTTCGATGTCACTCCCTCCTCACCTCTTGGATCAACTCATTTTTCCATGTTTGGACTAAGGTGTGATGAGATCCGGAGCCAAGTGGTTTTACCAAACAGAACTTCAGTTAACAACTCATGAGTAATTTGCTTTTGATCTCACTATCAACTAAACCTTCCATCACTTTGCTGATGTTAGACAATAAACTGATGCATTTGCGAGATAATCAGATTAGAACAGTCCTGCTATTTTGTGAACGGGAAACATTAAGTCATTTACTTTATTTTTAAATTTTGGATAGGAGCAATTATTGCAGCTAAATTGGAATAGCTTGGTTCAGTACACTGTTGGTTGGGAGAACAGGTCTTCAGTAGTAAAGTGGAATGTGGTCACCAGAGCCTTTGTATTATCCAGTAGTTTTAGCTATTTCTTGATATTACTTGCTGTTACATCCAGTGAAGGCATATCCGAATCATCAATGTAAAGACGGATTGTGTTTGTATGAAACATTCTGGAGCTGTCTTTTTAAGTTTTAAAGTGCCATGAATCAGATGCCTAGAAGATCATCAAGGGAAAGTGGCAGTTGCAAATTCAATCCAGGCTACCTGAAACATCCAGGAAGTTTGTAATTTTCTTGGCCTGTGAGGGTGCCACCTTGTTGAACAGACATGCCAAGGCAAATATCATCTGAACAATTGACAGTTGCCATTGCGGATTTACCCAAAATGAAATTCTGACTTTATGTTTGAGAGTGAGAATCTTAACAATGAGAGGTGTACAGAAACCAATTCATCCAGAGTAAATTATTGAACCTGTCCATTATTTTCATTGCATTGTTTTAAGTTGTGACAATAACAGTCAGTCGTGTGACTGAACCTAGCTGGAGATGATAAGTTTTGTTATCTGATGCAGGAACGAAAAGGTAGTGGGCAGAGAACAGCAAATGTTACTCAAGGGTATATAGTTAAAAGGCAGTGCTATCGTTTTCTTGAGGAACCCAGAGGCTGTCAACAAAAATCTTGATTCTTTTTCTCTCATAGGTCTACCTGTATAGACTGTGATCTCCTGGTAAAGTAGTCAGAAGGAACAAAATTTATAATCGTCTGAAAAGTCACCACATTTAGGGATTCCTGCAATAGTCCTGATATCTGACTCCAGCCACTTGAATGAAGCTAACCTGTAATGCAAAACTAGAGAAAGGTGTCTGAACAACTGTCTACATGTAGCCAAACATGTGAATTATAAACTATTCCTTTGGTTTATGTTACAATTCACTTTAACTCAAAATGTTACAGTTCTATGTCTCAGATGTCTATTCCTTCACTTCATTCATCACACAGAAATGTCAACAGTTGCCATCAAGGAGTAAGACATTTGGGGTGAGTGCATTGAATAAATAATCCCTAAATTTAAAAAAAAAAATCAAAAGCTTGCTGCTGTTATTTCAATTGACCACATGCTCCAAGAGCAAAAGGATATACACAGTCCCCTATTTAAACCTGGATTGATTGCAGATAATAAGGAATGGAAATTAGAGAGTGTTAGTTTATCTCTCCTCCCCTGTCAGTAACATTTGGAGTGAAATGAAATGTATTCCTGCACCATTTTCACAACCTTTCCATCTCTAATTGCCAAAAATCTTAGAAGTTTCCAACTTTTAGGACAACTTGGGTAATCTGACCTCTAAAGTAGACATTTATTTTCGGGAACTGACTATCTAGCCAATGTGGTTAATGAATGTGAGATGTTGGAAAATGGAGAGATTCTGCCCAGAAACAGAAAACTCTAGATATTTTGGGCCGAGCAGCCTCTCAGCGTTCTTATGTGAGATCTGTAACCTTTAATCCAAACTCAGTCATTTATTTTAGAGACGTTTTTGGATGAAGTTGGTCTACCTACATGTCAGATACCAGATTACCAAAAAAAGTTTTGCTGCCCTTCTGTCTTACATATTACCTGTTTGTTAGATATTTTAATGTTATATGAGTTAGAACTATGGCAGTCCAGTTAGGCAAAATAATTTATTTATAGAATTATTTGAGCTCAATATATTGTGTGAGTACGAAGTTACTTGTGAGGATTTCTGAAAATGGCACAGCAATATATAAAACATGAACTTAGCTTACAGAAATACAATATTTAGAACCATTAAGCCTGGTTGCACTAACTTTCTTTCATTTTTCAGTAGTAGATAAAGTACTGAGCCCTCAACAATATAGTAAACTGTTATTCAAGGTTACAGTTTTACTTGCACAATTTAGTTATTTCTCTACATTTAAAACTTTACAATTCTAGGTCTCGAATCTCTATTCCTTCACTTCATTAATCATGCTTTGCATGCTATGTCAACTGTTGTCATCTACTATGGCCAAAGAGAATATCTAGAATCAAATAATACCTATCTTTCCAACTTGATATCTCCATGGATGGGATCTTGAATGCTAACCTTTTGTAGAAGAGACTTAGCAATTTTTCAGTGTCATGGACAGAATTTTAATGTTCACTTCCTCTGCAGGATCAACATGTTTTGTGAGGAAAGAGGTATGTCTTTTTGTACTTCAGTAAGCGTATCGTAATTAAATGATACCAGCAACAAGCTATAGTGTGTTTAAAGATAAAGAGTGTGATTTATTATCATATACAGGTACACAACCCTTTATCCTAAATCCTTGGGGTCAGTTGTTTTTCGGATTTTGGAATTTTTTGGATTTCAGAATAAATGACAATTTTATTTCAGTGAAAAAAAAAGAAACTTACCAAACAGCAGACCCATGTGTGGCTGTATAAGCGCTGAGACACAATTGACGCCAGCCAGTTCTGGGCCACGCTGCCACATCACATCTGAGTGACGTGGGTCGAGTGGGTGTAGAGTTGGGTCACCTGTTCGCCTGCCAAACAACCTTTTTATGCAGAAAAAAACTTCAAGAGAGAAACATTGGATTTCAAAGCTTTCAGAATTTTGGATAAAGGATTGTGTACGTGTACTCTGAATTAAACAGCATCCACCCCCACACAATCTCACAGGCACAAAGATAAGATTAAACAAAGGTAATATACTGTTTTAGAATATAATTACTACAGTTATTCTACAGACTTTCTAACTTTCCTCATGCTTCATAGTTGAAGTGAGATTCCTGTAAAACAAAAGGTTCTTGGCAGGTTGTGAAATTTCTTGTACTGAAATTTCCAGGAGGTTGAATCTCAGATGAAACTGAAATTGGAACAAGTTGAGTAAATCCTTTTTTTTGTTGAGATCTGCTGCTCATTGTTAATTATTTTTACTGTTTGGCAACTTGCAACTAATACATGGTCTGACATTCTGACTACCAAAGTGTTGTTCAACGTCTTTCTGCTAGAACAGTCTGACAATGGTCTCAAGCTGATTTAGTAATAGACAACAAAGTGACTTTCTCAACATGTAATTTTGTGCAAGTTTGAAGTCCTTGTGAAATAAAGTATTTGTGTTCATGCAGATTCCAATGTCTTGTGTTGTGGTTTATCACCTGAAGTGTTTGAGGTTATCATCATGATAAATAGGATGATTGATAATGTCATTCACTTCCGTCTGTCAGCAATTGAGTTTCAATGTCCTCTGCAATTTAGAGGGAACAAAGCCTTAACCAGTTTGTAAATTCCAACCCATCTTCAGGCAAACAGATGTGAGAATTGTCTGGGTGGCTTCAAATGTATTTGGTATGGACGTGTAATGTGCAGTGTGTGCAGCACAATTGCCAAAAATTGCATAATTTTCACAGCCATTTCAATCGTTTGTTTGTGTAAGTTGTTACATTGTAATAAGTGAAAGCTCATAGTATACAGGAACATGACACCCAGATTATTTATGAGTTTAATATTATAAAAAAAGGTATATTGACTAGATAGTAATAATGTCTGTTCTTCATTTCTACATCAGGGCTTGGGTCTCTGGAAATATGCATGCAATTGATAATGAACTGTATACGCTTGGTCATTGATAAAATGTCTTTACTTGTCATATCTCTTCTATATCAGGTGGGGGCAAAGTGCATAAAAAGTAATACGAGCCTCAAGATATTCTTGGGGATGATTTAAATGCTTTACATTTCAGTTTGTGGATGAACCAAAGATGATGTTGTGCTCACCACCCAAATGAATCCTGCAGGTTGGCATGCATCCACCAAAAAGCTGATTTAATGTGGAGATCTTGCATAGTTTTCTGGAAGTGGTAAGTGAGATCACATGGCTTCCATGCTGCTTTTATGCCCCCCCACTCTGTTCTATGTCATTTTATTAAAAATATACATTTGGTACTGCTCAGACTGAACATTACTCAGCAAATATGCCACTCATATAAGTTCAAAAGGAGCACATGAGTACAATATCTAAATAAACTAAAGAACAACATGCAAATAATATGCTGCAAATCCCATGGACTGAACACAAAAACTTCATGTATTCACAGGAATTAGGTGTCACTGGCTAGGTCAGGATTTATTGCCCATCCCTAATTGGTCATGGGCAATTAAGAGTTAACCATGTTGCTGTGGGTCTGGAGCCACATGTCGGCCAGACCAGGTAAGAATCCCTCCATAAAGGACTTTAGTGAACCAGACTTTTTTTTTTCCCCAGCAATCAACAATGGCTTCATAGTCATCAGTAGATTCTTAATACCAGATTTCTTAAAAAATTGAACTCAAATTCTACCGTCTACTTTGGCAGGTTTCAAACCTCGGTCCCCAGGACATTAGGTACGTTTCTGAATTGATAGTCTAGTGATAAAATCACAAAGCCATTGCCTCCCTGAATGAAAAGTCATCATTAGGTATTGGAAGGATTAATGCCACTTTTGAACAGGGAAGTTGTGTTATAGACCAGACCAAACTCTCTGCTAATGTATCTAGGAGATAGCTTGGACCCTAACTTTTATTTTACTTAAAGGCAAATGTGAGATGCTGTGTTCCAGATGTAAATTGGTTGATCCCACCACTTGGTTTTAAGCAAACCACAATTTATTCTTACCTCATTTAATATACACACAAAAGAAATAAGAATGGATATAACTTCAACTGGATTCTATGATTCTATTGGAAAACTAATAGAATAATTGATATTAAACTATCAAATAGCAGGGCGGCTCAGTGGCTCAGTGGTTAGCACTGCTGCTTCACAGCAGCAGAGTCCCAGGTTTGATTCCACCCTCAGGCAATTGTCTATGTGGAATTTGCATGTTCACCCCATGTCTGTGTGGGTTTTCTCTGGGTGCTCCGGTTTCCTCCCACAGTCCAAAGATGTGTAGGTCAGGTGAGGTGCTAAATTGACCATAGTGTTAGGTGCATTAGTCAGAGGGAAATGGGTCTGGGTGGGTTACTCGTTGGAGGGTCAGTGTGGACTTGTTGGGCTGAAGGGCCTGTTTCCACACTGTAGGGAATCTAATCTAAAACTGTTCCAATACATTAACATCCCATAAATATGCCTTTGGCAAAGGTAAAGTCAGTAAAATCACACATGATTCTGGCAGCAGAAAGAGAATTAAAAGTTTTCGCTGTGACAGAGAGAGAGAGACTGCTTCACTGCCAACATCAAAACCCCAACAATTAGATTAGATTACTTACAGTGTGGAAACAGGCTCTTCTGCCCAATAAGTCCACACCAACCCTCCGAACAGCAACCCACTCAGACCCATTCCCCTACATTTACCCCTTGACCTAACACTACGGGCAATTTCGCATGGCCAATTAACCTGACCTACATATCTTTGGACTGTGGGAGGAAACCGGAGCACCCGGAGGAAACCCACGCAGACGCGGGGAGAATATGCAAACTCCACACAGACAGTTGCCTGAGGCGGGAATTGAACGCGGGTCTCTGGCACTGTGAGGCAGCAGTGCTAATCACTGTGCCACTGTGCTGCCCAATTGCTGAAAGCTAAACGAAAACTCTGGTTTTGTAGGAGCCTGACTCCACGCATCATGCTACTTCTAACGTTCCAATGTTAATGTTTAATGTTCCAACGTTAAAAAATAAATGACGGCCTCACACGACGTTTATTGGCTCAGACCAGACAGTTTAGGACCTATGGCTTAGAAGATCTCTGATAAAAAAGGACGAATTACACTTCTTAAAGCCATAGAAAGATATTTTTAAAAAGATGCATGAGAAGGCCTAACTGCTCTTCAAGCCTGCAACACCATTCAATATGATCGTGGTCATGGCTGATCATGCAATTTTTGTATTCTACTCTCACTTTCTCTACATACCCCTTGATCCATTTAGTTGCATGGGCCACATTCAGCTCCCTCTTGAATATATCGAACAAACTGGCCCCAACAGCTTTCTGTGAGAGAGAATTCCATAGATTCACAACTCTCTGAGTGAAGAAATACTTCTCTATCTCAGCCCTGAATGGCTTACTCCTTAAACTTAGATTGTAACCCCTAATTTTGGATGTCCCCAACATTGGGAGCATTCTTCTTGACCAGTCACACAGTCACATCAAGAATTTATATGTTGTTATGAGATCTACACCACCCCCCCAACCAGTTCTTCTAAATTCCAATGAGTACAAGCCCAGTCAATCCAATCTTTTTCATATTTTAGTTCTATTCTTCCAGAAATTAGACTGGTGACTTTCACTGGACTCTCTCAATAGTAAGAATGCCCTTCCTCAGACTAGAATACTCTGCACACAGTACTCAAAGTATGGCCTCACTAAAGCCCTGTATAACTGCAGCAAGACATTCACACTCCTATACTTAAATCCTGTTTGCAAGGAAGGCCAACATGCCATTAGCTTTTCTCTCTGCCTACGGCAGCTGAATACCAACCTCCAGCAACTGTTCCACCACATTCAACCTCACATTTATCCAAATTTACCAAGTATTTTCCACTCAGGCAGTCTGTCCAAGTCATCCTGCAGCCTCTTAACATCCTCTTTGCAGCACACACTGCCACCCAGCTTCGTGTTGTCTGCACTTTTGGAGACATTGCATTTAATTCCTTTGTCCAAATTGTTATTGTAAATTGTGAGTCAAGAGTATGATGCTGGAAAAGCACAGCAGATCAGGCAGCATCTGAGGAGCAGGAGAATCGAAGTTTCAGGCATAAGCCCTTCATCAAGAATCATTCAAAAGGTCCTGTTTATTCCAAATCTCTGCTTCCTGTCTGCCAACCAAATCTCTATCCACATCAATACATTGCTGATACCATGAGCTTTAATTTTGCTTACTAATCTCTTTGCTTACTAAAACCTTGTCAAATGCATTTTGAATGTCCAGATATGCAACAATTACTGATTCACCCTTGTCTACTCTACTAGTCACATCCTCAAAAAATTCCAGAAGTTTTGTCTTGCATGATTTCCCTTTAGAGGGATCAATCCATGCTGACTTGGAATGATTCTGTCACTGTTTTTTAAATGCTCAGTTATTATATCCTTAATAATTGACTCCAGCAATTTCCCGACGACCGATCTCACGTTAACTGGCCTATAATTCCCTGTTTTCGCTCTCCCTCCCTTTTTACAAAATAAGGCTATGTTAGCTATTCTGCTATCCATTGGAACTCTTCCAGAGCCTGGAGAATCTTGGAAAGTGATCACCAATGCATCCACTATTTCTAGGGCCACGTCTTGAAGTACTCAGGGATACAGAGCATCAGGGCCTTGTGCCTTTGTGGGTTTTAATCCCATCAGTTTCCCCAATACCATTTCCTGACTAAATGTTATTTGTAGGAGAAAGTGAGCACTGCAGATGCTGGAGATCAGAGCTGAACAATGTGGTGCTGGAAAAGCGCAGCAGGTCGGGCAGCATTCAAGGAGCAGGAGAATCGACGTTTCGGGCGTAAGCCCTTCTTCAGGAATGAGGAGGGTGTGCCAAGCAGGCTAAGATAAAAGGTAGGGAGGAGGGACTTGGGGGAGGGGCGTTGGGAATATGATAGGTGGAAGGAGGTTAAGGTGAGGGTGATAGACCGGAGAGGGGGTGAGGGCGGAGAAGTCGGGAAGAAGATTGCAGGTCAAGAACGCGGTGCTGAGTCCGAGGGTTGGGACTGAGATAAGGTGGGGGGAGGGGAAATGAGGAAGCTGGAGAAATCTGCATTCATCCCTTGTGGTTGGAGGGTTCCTAGGCAGAAGATGAGGCATTCTTCCTTCAGGCGTCATGTTGCCATGGTCTGGCGATGGAGGAGGCCAAGGACCTGCATGTCCTTGGCGGAGTGGGAGGGGAGTTAAACTGTTCAGCCACAAGGCGGTTGGGTTGGTTGGTGCGGGTGTCCCAGAGGTGTTCTCTGAAACGTTCCGCAAGTAGGCGGCCTGTCTCCCCAGTGTAGAAGAGGCCACATCGGGTGCAGCGGATGCAGTAAATGATGTGTATGGAGGTGCAGGTGAATTTGTGATGGATATGGAAGGATCCCTTGGGGCCTTGGAGGGAAGTAAGGAGTGAGGTATGGGCGCAAGTTTTGCATTTCTTGTGGTTGCAGGGGAAGGTGCGGGAGTGGAGGTTGGGTTGGTGGGGGGTGTGGACCTGATGAGGGAGTCGCAGAGGGAATGGTCTTTCCGGAACGCTGATAGGGGAGGGGAGGGAAATATATCCCTGGTGGTGGGGCCAGTTT
The DNA here is from genome assembly GCF_004010195.1 of Chiloscyllium plagiosum. NCBI lineage: Eukaryota > Metazoa > Chordata > Chondrichthyes > Orectolobiformes > Hemiscylliidae > Chiloscyllium > Chiloscyllium plagiosum. The sequence continues at coordinate 97,628,056 of NC_057711.1, read as the reverse complement.
GGAGGTGGCGGAAATGACGATGGATGATGCAATGTATCTGGAGGTTGGTGGGGTGGTAGGTGAGGACCTGTGGGGTTCTGTCCTGGTGGTGATTGGAGGGGCGGGGTTCAAGGGCGGAGGAGCGGGAAGTGGAGGAGATGCGGTGGAGAGCATTGTCAACCACGTCTGAGGGGAAATTGCGGTCTTTGAAGAAGATCTTTGAACAACATCTCTTTCCAATCCTCCCACTTCCTCCAAACCAAAGGAGTAGCCATGGGCACCTGCATGGGCCCCAGCTATGCCTGCCTCTTCGTCGGATATGTGGAACAGTCCATCTTCTGCAGCTGCACTGGCACCACCCCACACCTTTTCCTCCACTACATCGATGACTGTATCAGCGCTACCTTATGCTCCCACGAGGAGGTTGAACAGTTCATCCACTTTACTAACACCTTCCACCCCGACCTCAAATTTACCTGGACCGTCTCAGACTCCTCCCTCTCCTTCCGAGACCTCTCCATTTCTATCTCGAGCGACCGACTCAACACGGACATTTACTATAAACCGACCGACTCCCACAGCTACCTAGATTAACCTCCTCCCACCCTGCCCCCTGTAAAAATGCCATCCCATATTCCCAATTCCTTCGCCTCCACTGCATCTGCTCCCAGGAGGACCAGGAGGACAAATTCCAATATCGAACAACCCAGATGGCCTCCTTCTTCAAAGGCCTTCCCCTGCAACTGCAAGAAATGCAAAACATGCACCCACACCTCCCCCCTCACTTCCCTCCAAGGCCCAAAGGGACCCTTCCATATCCGTCACAAATTCACCTGCACCTCCACACACATCATTTACTGCATCCGCTGCACCCGATGTGGCCTCCTCTACACTGGGGAGACAGGCCGCCTACTTGCGGAACATTTCAGAGAACACCTCTGGGACACCCGCACCAACCAATCCAACCGCCCTGTGGCTGAACAATTTAACTCCCCCTCCCACTCCGCCAAGGACATACAGGTCCTTGACCTCCTCCATCGCCAGACCATGGCAACACGACGCCTGGAGGAAGAGCGCCTCATCTTCTGCCTAGGAACCCTCCAACCACAAGGGATGAATGCAGATTTCTCCAGCTTCCTCATTTCCCCTCCCCCCACCTTATCTCAGTCCCAACCCTCGGACTCAGCACCGCCTTCTAGACCTGCAATCTTTTTCCCGACCTCTCCGCCCCCACCCCCTCTCCGGTCTATCACCCTCACCTTAACCTCCTTCCACCTATCGCATTCCCAACACCCCTCCCCCAAGTACTTCCTCCCTACCTTTTATCTTAGCCTGCTTGGCACACCCTCCTCATTCCTGAAGAAGGGCTTATGCCTGAAACGTCGATTCTCCTGCTCCTTGGATGCTGCCTGACCTGCTACACTTTTCCAGCAATACATTTTTCAGCACTAAATGTTATTTGTGTTGTCCTTAGTGAAGACAATGTTTTTGTTCAACTGGTCTTTGTTGTCCACTATGGAATTGCCTGATTCGCCTGATTCTTAGTCTACATTTGCCTTCACAGTCTTTTTCTTTTCACCTACCTATAGAAGCTTTTGCAGTCAGTTTTTATGTTATCCGCAAGCTTACTCTTGTATTCTATTTTTCCCTTCTGAATTAAACCCTCTGTCCTCCTCTGCTGAATTTTAAATTTCTCCTCGTCCTTAGGTTTTTGCTTTCTCTGGCCAATTTATATGCCTCCTCTTTGGCTTTAACCCGATCCCTGATTTCCCTTGCATAGTTAAGCCACCTTTCCTGTTTTACTCTTATATTTGCCGTCAACCCCTTATGTATCCTTGGCAAGCTTATCCCAACCAAAGAATGCCTCATACAATCAAAGTTATCTTTCTTCAAGTTCAGACCCCTCGTCTCAGATTTAACTGTATCACACTCTATCTTAATTAAGACTTTTACCATATTATCTTCACTCTTCCCCAAATAATCTCTCACCACAATGTTGCTAATTAATCTTTTCTCATTACACAATACCCTGTCTAGGATGGTTTGCTCTATAGTTAGTTCCTTGACATATTGGTCAAGGAAACCATCTGTCACACATTCCAAGAACTCATTCACCATTGCATTGTTACCAGTTTGGTTAGTCCAATCAAAATGCAGATTGAAGTTACCCATAATAACTGCAGTACCCTTACTGCACATATTTCTAATTTCCTGTTTGGTGCTATCCCCAACCTCACAACTGCTGTTTGGTTGTCTGTTCAACTCTCACGAACATTTGTTTTCCCCTTTTGTTTTCCTGTAGCTGCACCCAATGAAATTCCACATTGTCCAATGCCCTTCCTTACAATTGTGTTAATAACATCTTTAACGAGCAATACTACCTCACCTTCCTTTCCTTTCTGCCTATCTTTCCTGAAAATAGAATACCCTGGACATTGAATTTCCATTCTTGGTCACCCTGGAGCCAGGTCTCTGTGATCCCAATTACACCATATTCATTAATAACTGTCTGCAGTTACTTCATCCACCTTATTACAAATGCTCCTCCTATTGAGACACGGAGCATGCAGGCTTATTTTTAAAAAAAACTTTCATTGCCCTTTTTGATTTACGATGGAAAGTGGCCTTTTTTGAGTTTTTTCATTTGGTTTCTATACATTGCATAATATCATCACCGTTGCAATGTATCTTGCTGCCATCCTGTTTCACAGCCTGAGACCATAAGATGTAGGTGTTGAAGTTGGCCATCATCTCATTGTGTATGTTCCACCATTTAATGAAATTGTGTCTGATCCAATAATCCTCAAATCCACTTTTCTACCTTTTCCTCATAAACTTTGATTGTCTTACAGATTAAAAATCTGTCCACCTCAGCCTTTAACATAATTTACAACCCAACCTCAACAGTCCCTGACTGTATCGATTCCCACAGATTCAATCCCCTTTGACAGAATAAATTCCTCCTCATCTATTTCTTAGATTGAGTGAGTTCTAAAATTGTGCCCTCAAATCCAAAACAACCTTTGAGTAAAATAGTTTGAACAAGATATTCCTACTTTTAAAGATGTGCTGGCTTTGGAAGGGGCCCAAAGGACCTTTACGAGAATGATCTCAGTAATGAATGGCTTCTCACATGAGGAGTGGTTGAAGACCCTCTGGATCTGTACTTGATGGAGTTTAGAAGGATAAGACCAAAGTTCTTTTTGCCCTTTCTATTACATGCCCAACTCGGATGCTACCTTTTTGTGATTCATGTCTATTCACTGTGCCCTTCTCTTTGTCAGATTTCCTGTAAATGGCAATGGATACAAACTGAAAATTACAAGTTATCAAATTTCAGACCTTTTCTCTTTATTCATGTGAGATGAATCACTACTGCCTGGGCTGATACTTATTGCCAATCATGTTTCTCCTGAGAAGGTGGAGCTAAACTGCCTACTTGAACTGCTGTAGTCCATGTGCCGTTTGATATAGCCCACAATACTGTAAGGGAAAGAGTTCCAGGATTTTTGACTCAGTGACACTGAAGTTACAACAATATGTTTTGAAGTCAACATAGCAACTGGATTGGAGGAATACATGCAGGTGTTGCTGGTGGTATTCTCATTTATCTGTGACCTTTGTCTCTTTAAATGAAAGGAATTATAGACTTAGAAGGTACTGTCTTAGTGAATCAGTGAATTGGTGAATTGGTGAATTGATGTTGAAGAATTTCAATCAACAACTTATCTAACTCTGTCTTAAACACTCTCAATGACATGGTTTTTACAGCCCTCAGCAGCAATGAATCGCATAGATTAGCTACTGGTTGGCTGAAGAAATTCCTCCTCTTCCCAATTCAAAAGGGCCATTCTTTTACTCTGAGGCTGTGGTTCCAGATCCTCATCTCTTCTACTAGTGGAAACAACTACTCCAAATCCACTCAATCCTGGCCTCTCAGAATTCTATAAGTTTGAATCAGATTACTAAACTCCATCAATTACAGATCCAGAGTCTTCAGCTGCTCCTCATGTGACAAGCATTTCATCCCTGAAATCATTCTTACAAAGGTCTGCTGGACCCCTTCCAAGGCCAGCACATCCTTCCTTAGATATTGGACCCAACACTCCTGATTTTCCAAATGCAGTCAGACCAGAGGACTAAGCAGCCTGAGCAGCGCATCTTCACTCTGGTATTCTTGCCCAGTTAAAATGAATTATCACTTTGCAAATGCCTTTCTAACTGCCAATTGAACCTACATATTAATCTTAATGGAATTCTGAACAAGAACTCCTAAGTCTCTTTGTTGCTTCAATTTTCTGACGTCTTTCTCCATTTAGAAAACAGTCTACACCTCTACTTTTCCTACCAAGGTGCCTAATCTCAGTTTTCCACACTATATTTCATCTGCCACTTCTTTGCCCACTGTTCTAGATTGTCCAAGTCCTTCTGCAGCCTCCCCACTTCCTCAACACCACTTGTCCCTCCAACTATCTTTGTTCATCTGCAAACGTAGCAACAATGCAGTCAATTCACTCATCTAGATCATTCATGTAAAGTGTGAATAGTTATGCTCCAAACACTGAACCCGACAGAAAGTTACCAGCTGCCATCCTATCAAAGAATCGTTTAGCCCCACTCTCTGACTTCTGCCAGTCAGGCAATCATCTATCCATGCCAGCACTATAAAAAAAACAGCCTTTCTCACCTTACCTCACAAAATAGCTGAATGTAAATGATAACTCTGCTGGATCACTTCAATATGTTTTGGTTAAAGCAAGAAAGATGTATTTACTGTTAGTATTTCCATAAATCTACTTCTGTGCAATGGTGATTCCAGTTGCTAAAGAAATACATTCATGTAGGCACTTAGCACCTATTGGGAGATTAATTCATGTTGTGGATTCTCATGTCACTCTTGTTGGCAAGAAAGCAGTTCCACAGGCACAAGTTAGGCTAATTACTTTTGGAAAAATGCACCTGACAGCTCAGAATCAGGGTTTTCATCAGACATTCAGTAAAGAGTACATCAAACTGAAAAGAAGATTGGGACATTGTTACCTTTATAGTTCCAGAACTTCCCTTTCCAGGCATCACGTTTGAGCAAGTAAGGAAATATATTTGTACTGTATAGAATAACAAAGTTTATCTTCTAAGAACTGCACTGTTACTAAAGAAACACAACCAGCCACTATGAGCATGGGACATATGCACATCTTTGGGAGAAAAGCAAGCTTTCCTTTGCCCAAGATGACACTGTCCATTCTGTGTTGATCAACATTTTTAAATGCGGACAGGAGATGAGTCGATGGTTAGAAGGCAAGCAGACATAGAAATGATTCAATTTTGTGGTAATACAATAGCTCCTGAGGAATTGTGATATTCGGAAGACAACTGGGCTAGGATGTAAAAGAAAGATTGGTTGGATTTTAAATGTACTGTTGAAATCATTTATTTCATCCATTAAAAAGCTGTTAGTTGTTTAAGATGTACACAATTGCTCACTCTGATATTTGTAGCTTCAGCTTAAATTTAAGAAAAATATAAGAATATTAAAGCATTTGTTGCACAAGAACACCACCATGAACGCTGCAATCGCATTGATGCAATGCTGGTGTTTCATTATTGTTTCTTGTTCTGTGTACAATCTGCACAAAATATCTCTCAAGGTGACTTATTATGGAAATTTCTTCTTAAAAAGAAAAAGTTAAATAAACTGCGGCTAAGCTGAAGCTTTGTTCTGAGAAATAATAATTGTGTTTCTCTGAGCTTCCTACCTTCTGTATATCTAAAATAGTGACATGGAGGTACGTTAGGATCACAAAAAGAAGCTGAAACTTCAAAAGAAAGAAGAAAGAAGTATGTTCTTTTCTCTCTTTATTAAAGTCTCTTGACTTCAGTTCCCTCCGGAAGTAATCCAGACCGACACAGTTTCTGATCTTCAAAATTCTCATTTCATGATTAGAGCACAGGGAAAATAAATACTTCTGGAGAAAGCAAATTAACTCAGTCAATGAAACTGGCAGAGCTCATTTTAGGAAGAAAAAATATCAGTCAAGTAATACTGAAAGCAATTATTTAGCTTTGCAATATTCTTGAACATACAGAGATTTAAAGAAATGGGAATAGAGTTGCTAGTATATTGTGCCCTTGATGACCACCTGACAGTCCAAAGCACTTTGCAACCAATTAAACATTTTGAAATGTTGTCACCACCATAATAGAAAAAATGTTTGCAGACCAATATTTGCAGACCAAGATGCCACAATCAGCAAAATACTGCAGATGCTGGAAATTTGAAACAAAAACAGAAAATGCTGGAAAAATTCAACATGTCTGGCAACATCAGTGGAGAGAGAAACAAAGTAGTTAAGGTTATGAATTTGTTAAGTGTGTACAGAATTTGTTAAGTGTGTACAAGAAAATTTTCAGATTCAGTATGTGGATGTACCTACGAGAGAAGTTGCAAAACTTGACCTACTCTTGGGAAATAAGGCAGGGCAGGTGACTGAGGTGTCAGTGGGGGAGCACTTTGGGGCCAGCAACCATAATTCTATTAGATTTAAAATAGTGATAGAAAAGGATAGACCAGATCTAAAAGTTGAAGTTCTAAATTGGAGAAAAGCCAATTTTGACGGTATTAAGCAGGAACTTTCAAAAACTGATTGGGTGCAGATATTCACAGGTAAAGGGATGACTGGAAGGATATGGAAGATATAGAAAGTAGTGAAATAGATGTGACACCTTGCAAAATGTCCATATTATAGAGGAGGAAGTGCTAGATGTCTTGAAACGCATAAAGGTGGATAAATCCCCAGGACCTGATCAGATGTACCCTAGAACTCTGCGGGAAGCTAGAGAAGTGATTGCTGGGCCTCTTACTGAGATATTTGTATCATTGATAGTCACAGGTGAGGTGCCGGAAGACTGGAGGTTGGCTAACGTAGTGCCACTCTTTAAGAAAGGTGTCAAGGACGAGCCAGGGAACGATAGACCAGTGGGCCTGACGTCGGTGGTGGGCAAGTTGTTGGAGGGAATCCTGAGGTACAGGATGTACTTGTATTTGGAAAGGCAAGGACTGATTAGGGATAGTCAACACAGCTTTGTGCTTGGGAAATCATGTCTCACAAATTTGATCGAGTTAATTGAAGAAGTAATAAAGAGGATTGATGAAGGCAGAGTGGTAGATGTGATCTATATGGACTTCAGTAAGACATTCGACAAGGTTCCCCATGGGAGACTGGTTAGCAAGGTTAGATCTCATGGAATAAAAGGAGAACTAGCCATTTGGATACAGAACTGTTTCAAAGGTAGAAGACAGAGGGTGGTGGTGGAGGGTTAGTTTTCAGATTGGAGGCCTGTGATCAGTGGAGTGCCACAAGGATTGGTGCTGGATCCTCTACTTTTTGCCATTTACATAAATGATTTGGATGCGAGCATAAGCGGTATAGTTAGTAAGTTTGCAGATGACACCAAAATTGGAGGTGTAGTGGACAGCAAAGAGGGTTACCTCAGATTACAACAGGATCTGGACCAGATGGGCCAATGGTCCGAGAAGTGGCCGATAGAGTTTAATTCAGATAAATGTGAGATGCTGCATTTTGGGAAAGCAAATCTTAGCAGGACTTATACACTTAATGGTAAGGTCCTAGGGAGTGTTGCTGAACAAAGATCTTGGAGTGCAAATCCATAGCTCCTTGAACACAAAGCTGTTTTCCCCGGGAAACATTGAGGAGCTCAAGAGGGACTACGCAGGTTGGAGAACCGTGAAGCCCTCTTTGAATCCCCAGCGGACTGGTGGGAAACAGTAAAAGGGAACATCAAGAGGTTCTTTATCTTCAAAGGTGTTCAGGAGGCGAGAGAGAGGTGGGGAAAACTGTCCCAGCTCCAGGAAAGTATGCAGAACCTGCTCCTGCTGCAGACGATGGAGGTGGATGTCACGGAGGACCTCAAGGAGGTGAAGGGCCAGCAAGCCTCGCTCTTTGCCTCAGAGGCCTCCAAGATAATCTTTCGGTCCAGAGTCCGCTCGGTGAATCAAGACGAGACGTGCTCACATTTCTTCTTCCAGAAGGTGCACAAAGAGAGCTCCATGCTCAGCAGCTTGAAGGAAGATAACGTCATCTCAGGCTGACGTCATGAGGATCAGTAAATCCTTCTATGCCAGTCTGTATGGCGTGAAGCCGACCGACAGCACGGCCTCCCAGTTGTTCCTGTCCTCTATCACGGAGGTCTTAGACGACAGAACACGGGAGAGGCTGGACCAGCCGCTATCTCTGGACGAGCTGACCAAGGCCCTCGAGTCCTTCGAAAAGAATAAAACTCCCAGAAGCGACGGCTTACTGGTCGAGCTCTATTCTGCTCTGTAGGACTTGATTGGCCAGGACCTGCTGGAGGTGTATGTCAGTATGCTTCGGGCAGGTACCATGAGCGAATCCATGAGGAAAGGCATCATCACCCTCATCTACAAGCAGAAGGGGGAGAGGGAGGAACTCAAAAATTGGAGACCAATCTCACTGTTGAATGCGGATTACAAAATTATGTCAAAGGTAATCGCCAACCGGGTCAGGTCTGCTCTGGGGTCGGTGATTCACCCTGACCAAACCTGTGCTGTGCCGGGCAGGAAGATCGCTGAATGTCTCGCACTCCTCAGGGGTACGATCGCTTACGTGCAGGACAGAGGGTTGGACACCTGCCTGATCAGCCTGGACCAGGAGAAAGCCTTTGACAGGATATCACACAGGTGTATGAGAGATGTTCTCTCCAAAATGGGCTTTGGGGAGGGAATCTGCAATTGGATCAGACTGCTCTACACCAACATTGTCATTGCAGTCTCAATCAATGGGTCGGAATCAGATAGCTTCCCAGTCAGATCTGGAGTCAGGCAGGGCTACCCTCTCTCTCCTGCCTTGTTTGTGTGCTGCAGTCCATCAGGAAGGATGCGAGCCTGAGAGGGGTGACTATTCCTGGCAGCGGGGACCTACAGGTTAAGGCCTCCCTGTACATGGATGACGTTGCCGTTTTCTGCTCGGATCCGCTGTCCATGCGCAGACTCATGTGCATATGTGACCAGTTCGAACGGGCCTCGGGGGGCAAGGTAAACCGAGGCAAGAGCGAGGCTATGCTCTTCGGGAACTGGGCCGACCAATCCTCGATCCGCTTCACCGTCAGGACCGACCACCTGAAGGTGCTGGGTATTTGGTTCGGAGGGGCTGGGGCGTGCGCCAAGTCTTGGGAGGAGTGTATCAACAAAGGGAGGCAGAAACTGGGCAGATGGAAGCTACTGTCGCTCTCCATTGCGGGAAAAAACCTGGTCATCAGGTGTGAGGCACTGTCATTGCTGTTATACGTGGCACACGTCTGGTCTATTCCCAGAACCTGTGCCGCTGCAGTCACCCGGGCCATCTTCCAGTTTATATGGAGGTCAAAGATGGACCGGGTCCGAAGGGACTTGCTGTACAAAGATCTGGGCAACGGGGGAAAAAAATACACCCAATGCCACCCTCACCCTGATGGCCACCTTTGTGTGTGGCTGCATCAAGCTGTGCGTGGATCCCCGGTAGGCAAACACCAAGTGTTACTACGTACTGAGGTTCTACCTGTCCCCGGTGTTGCGAAGGATACACCTGGCCTCGCTGCCGTGGAACGCTCCGAGTAGTTGGACCGTTCCGTATCACCTGTCCTTCGTGGAGAAGTTTATGAAGAAAAACACAAGTCCATCAGGAAGTGGTCAGCACGTAGTGTCCTTGTGACCCTTCGGGAAAAGGAGAAGGCGGATCCTATCGAGCGGTTCCCTGAGCAGACTGTCAAAGCCATTTGGCAGAATGCCTCATCGCCAGAACTTTCCAACAAGCACCAAGACATGGCTTGGCTGGTGGTGAGAAGGGCTCTGCCAGTGAGATCCTTTATGCACACCCGGACTCTCAGCCGCACCGCACGCTGCCCTCCAAGCGGCTGCGGGGGGGACGAGACTGTCACACACCTCATTCTGGAATGTGCCT
>NC_057711.1:97613917-97617993 GCF_004010195.1 Chiloscyllium plagiosum | reverse complement strand
CTCTCTGGGCGGTCCGAAACCTGCTGATCTTCCAGCTGAAGGAGTTGACCCCGAGTGAGTGTTGCAGTCTGGCACATTCCAAGGTCCAGGACTACGTGTTGAGGGACGCGCTGAAGCTTGGGGCAGCGGCCGCCAAGGTGCGATGGGAAAAGACCACCGTGTTCTGTCTGCCTAAAGAAGAACAGGGGGCCCGCGCAGTCATTTGGGCTCTGCTGACGCCTCAGCTAATAATGTAATCGTACAGACCTGTAAATAGGAATGATTACTCTGTTTTCAGTATGCAAACAAATGGAATGTTTACATATGTATGGCATGTCCAGTTGTACAGATCATCAAAGTATTTTATGAATAAAGTATATTTTTGAAATAAAAAAAATACTGGGTTCTGCTGAAGCCACAGCTAAATAATAAGAGACTGGATGGTTAATAAAGGGAACTATAAATAGGATAACTGTAAATTCGATTAATTCAATCTGTTCTTTGTAATGTCAAGACATGCAATGTATATATCTATGAATGACATGACAAATTGTACAAGTACCAAAGATTTATTTCAATGAATAAAGTATATTTTGAAATTTAAAAAAATCCATAGCTCCTTGAAAGTGGAGTCACAGGTGAATAGGATAGTGAAGAAGGCGTTTGGTATGCTTTCTTTTATTGGTCAGAGTATTGAGTACAGGAGTTGGGACTTCATGTTGCAACTGTACAGGACATTGGTTAGGCCACTGTTGGAATATTGCTTGCAATTCTGGTCTCCTTTCTATTGGAAATATGTTGTGAAACTTGAAAGGGTTCAGAAGAGATTTACAAGGATGTTGCCAGGGTTGGAGGATTTGAGCTATAGGGTGAGGCTGAACAGGCTGTGTTTGTTTTTCTTGGAACGTTGGAGGCTGAGGGGTGACCTTATAAAGTTTAAAAAAATATGAGGGGCATGGATAGGATAAATAGACAAAGTCTTTTCACTGTGGTGGAGGAGTACAGAACTAGAGGGCATAGGTTTAGAATGAGATGGGAAAGATATGAAAGAGACCCAAGGGGCAACGTTTTCATGCAGAGGGTGGTACGTGTATGGAATGGGCTGCCAGAGGAAGTGGTGGAGGCTGGTACAATTGCAACAGTTAGGAGGCATCTGGATGGGTATATGAATAGGAAGGGTTTGGACTGATATGGGCCAGGTGCTGGCAGTGGGACTAGATTGGATTGGGATATCTGGTCGGCATGGACGAGTTGGACTGAAGGGTCTGTTTCCCTGCTGTACATCTCTATGACTCTGTGACTCTGTGAATTCTGTTTGACTGTTCTTCCTGATTTCAAAAAGAGTGTCATATTAGACTTGAAATGTTTACCCTGTTTCTCGCTCCACAAATGTTGCCTCATCTATTCAGTTTTTCCACCACGTTTTTGTTTTATCCCACAAATAATGACAAATCAATTTATTTTCCGCTGTTGAATAAGGGGTAAAATGCTTGGACTTATACACTTAATGGTAAGGTCTTGGGGAGTGTTGCTGAACAAAGAGACCTTGGGGTGCAGGTTCATACTTCCTTGAAAGTAGAGTCGTAGGTAGCTAGGATAGTGCAGAAGGCATTTGCCATGCTTTCCTTTATTGGTCAGAACATTGAGTTCAGGAGTTGGAATATCATGTTGCTGCTGTACAGGATATTGGTTAGGCCACTTTTGGAACGTTGTGTGCAGTTCTGGTCTCCCTCCTATCGGAAGGATGTTGTGAAACTTGAAAGGGTTCAGAAAGGATTTACAAGGATGTTGCCAGGGTTGGAAGGTTTGAGCAATAGGGAGAGGCTGAATAGGCTGGGGCTGTTTTCACTGGAGTGTCAGAGGCTGACGGGTGACCTTACAGAGGCTTATAAAATCATGAGGGGCATGTATAGGGTAAATAGACCAGAATTGGAATTGTATCATGTTCCTTCATTTTGCTTATTTAAATCCTGGAATTCCTTTCCAAACAGACCTCTGGGCATTCCTTCACTCCAGGACTTAGAGTTACAACATGGAAATAGGCACTTTGGTCCAATCTTTCCATGCCAACCAGATGTTCTAAGCTGATCTCGTCCTATTTGCCAGCATTTGAGCCATTTCCCTCTAAATCATCCTACTCATTTACTCATGTGATGCCTTTTAAATGTTGTAATTCTACTCACCTACATGACCTCCTCTAGCATCTCGTTCCATGCATGCACCACCCTCTGCATAAAATGTTGCCCCTCAGATTCCTTTAAACCTATGCCATTTTGGATTCCACTATTCTGGGAAAATGACCTTGGCTATTCATCCTAAACATGTCCCTTATGATTTTATAGACCTCTATAAGTTCAGTCTCAGCCTCCAACATTCCAAGGATAAAAGTCCCAATCTATTCTGTCTTTCCCTGTAACTCAAATCCTCCAATCCTGGCAACATCCTTGTAAATCTTTTCTGAACCCTTTAAAGTTTAGAGGTTCAAGAATGCAGTTCAGTACCATGTTCTCAGGAATAATTTAGGATAGACAATAAATGCATCCCAGGAACATACTAAAGATGTTTTTACTTGATAACATGCCATCCTTCCTTTTAGTAAAGCTCTCCCACCACAAAGTTGCTCGAAGTCAAAGATCATTTTGTTAAATATCAAAGGTCTCCTTGTTGTGTGGCATTTCATTTCCATAATGTCATGTGTTTACCATCAAACATTTATCATGCATTATTAGCTCAAAGTTAAAGAGCAACAATTTTTACCTCAAAGGTGTGTCATACTTGAATCAAGAGGCAGAAAATTGGTGAAAATAAATCTTGAAAACAATCAATCCTGAAAGAGTCATGGGAAACTATCAAATAAATGGGAGAAAGCCAGGCAGATAAATCACTCAAACATTTTTTTCTCAGGAAACATTTTAATTGAAGATTTTATGTTCCAGCCGATACATAGAGCTGTATCTTTAAAGACTGTACATGGATCTAAGGTGTGAATTCCTCCAGAGGTGAAATTGCAAAGTTCCTGAGAATTTGCTGAATAATCCACTTGATGGAATCACCACAACACCCTCTATGTCAAATTCCAATGGACAAAATGAGGACTCCTTGAAGAGACAGTTTTCCACTGCAGACCCTGCCTCCTCCAAATGGCAGAGCAGAATTGACAGTGTCCGATATCTGATGGATGAGGGGAAGAGGAGATTATACAGCTCAGGCTGGACAGGAAAGCTCTGTGGACAAAGTGGAACAGCAAGGAGTGAAGACTTGAGAAAGATAACTTTATTTCTTTAAATTTTACATATCAGCCTGCTCAGATATGCCCAAATACAACCTTTGGAACAGTTGGGACTTGAACCTGGACCTCCTGGCTCAAAGATAGGAATGTTAAAACAGCACTACAAAAGAGCACACTTTATCTATTTATATTTTTTAATCAAGCTGCTCAGAGATGTTATTACACATTTCTGGAACAGGTGGGACTTGAACCTGGGCCTTCTGTCTTTGATGTAGGCACAGTACCAGTGCATCACAGCAACCCTCACTGTATTTATTTATTTATTTTTATTTGTTTTTGTCTGTTAATGTATTTGGAAGTGTTAACACAAACAGCCAAATGTCTTTTTTCCCACCACCAAATTACTCATTGTACTTTTAAATAATTATACCTCCATAACCAGTGCTCCTCAAACATTCCAGAAGATTCCCCTGACCTCGGAAACTACTCAGATGCCATTAGCCATGCGGCTGATGCAGCTGCCACACCCACGCTGTCTGATGATGTCACTTCTGCCCCCATCATGGCCACTCCCAAAACCACTTCCGCCCCACACAATTCCTCATGCATCACACGTGACATCACTTCTGCCCCTCACGTAATCGCTGATGCCACACGCTCAGTGATGTCTGCCACCCCTACTGCTGTGGTCACCACCACTTCCGCCCCCACCAGTGCCACTCACCTGCATTCTGCTGACACGCCCCCCACACACCCCACTGTCACTATCCCCACCCCCCAGAACCCTGAGGGAAACACTACCCCTGCTCATGCCTCCACCCCCATTCCCCCCACCATCACACCCACTCCAGTTACAGGTTCCGCCCCC
>NC_057711.1:97596684-97611425 GCF_004010195.1 Chiloscyllium plagiosum | reverse complement strand
TCTCCTCCCTCACCTATCACCTTCATCCCCTCCCCCACACACCTATTGTACTCTATGCTACTTTCCCCTCACCCCCACCCTCCTCTAGCTTATCTCTCCATGCTTCAGGCTCTTTGCCTTTATTCCTGATGAAGGGCTTTTGCCCGAAACGTCGATTTCGCTGCTCCTTGGATGCTGCCTGAACTGCTGTGCTCTTTCAGCACCACTGATCCAATACTTAAATCACCCTTGATTACTGAAATCATGAGCTGTGCCCAGCAAGGACAATGCAGGCCACCAAACTCTTTATCTCTTCATAGGGATACCACCTACATAATATTAGACACAATGGGTATACATTGACATGAAATTCTGAAGATCACCACCAAAAGTATGAAAGGGCAGAATAGCAGAATTTGTCTTAAATGGAGAAATGTTAGATCTAAAACTCTATAATATATACGTCCACAATATCTTTGAAAAGCAAATGGGGTTAAGACTGGTAGAGAAGGGAAAAAATAAAAAAAGAAAGAAATAAAGCAATTTTTTGATCAGAAATTTTTCACAGTGCTGTTAAATAAATAACCTTGTCCTACAGCTGGATAATACTGGACTTCTACAACAGCAATGTAAATCATTCATGAAAGAATATTGGCACTTACTTCCGCTCTCCTCCTACCTACTTTCCAGGAGGTGCAGAGCTTATTGATAAATTGTGTTGTTTAAAATTAAAAATCTGAGAGGTAGAAATACAGAGTGATCTGCGCATTTTTTCAAGCTTCTATAATAATTATTTGTCTAAGTAAAATTGCAACCTCATAGCTTACTTTCTGGTAATTAATCATAAAATACTTTGTTTTTCTCTCATGGGATATAGGTGTGGCTGCCTGGCCAGCACTTATTGTCCATCCCTAGTTGCCCTTCAGAAGGCAACTGCCTTCTTGAATTTCTACAGTCCACATGTTGTACGTCACCCACATTGCCTTAAGATAGGTCATTCAGGATTTTAACCCAGCGACTGTGGAGGAATGTATATTTCCAAGTCAGAATGGTGAGTAGCTTGGAGGGGAACTTGCCAGTGGTGGTGTTCCTATATCTACTGCTTTTGTTCTTCTCAATGGAAGTGGTTGTGAATTTGGGAGATGGTGTCTAGGGATCTTTTGTGAATTTCTGCAGTTCACTTTGTAGATAGTACACATTGCTGCTACTGAGCATCAGAGGTGGATGGAGTGGATGCTTGTGAATGTGGTGTGAACCAAGCAGGCAGCTTTATCCTGGATGGTGTCAGGCTTGTTGAGTGTTGTGGGAGTTACAGCAATCAAGGGAAATGTGAAGTATTCCATCACATGTCTGACTTATGCCTTGTAGTTGTTAGATAGGTTTTGAGGAGTCAGTGGTGAGTTGGTATGGTGGCACACTGACAAAGTGGTTAGCACTGCTACTTTACAGTGCCACGGATCTGGGTTCAATTCTAAGGTCTGATGACTATGTGTGGTGTTCACATGTCCTCCCTATATCTGGATGGTTTTCTGCCAAGTGCTCTTGTTTTTGCCCCACAGTCCAAAGAAGTGCAGGTAGGTGGATTGACAATACTAAATTGTTCTATGCTGTCCAGGGATAAGAGGAGACTGATAGGACAGTGGCTGGCCAAGTTGGATTGTTATGGTTTTTTGTGTGCAGGACATGCCTAGGCAATTTTCCACATTGCTGGGTAGGTGCCAATGTTGTAACTGTATTAGAAGAGCTTGGCTATGAGAGAACAAAGTCTGGAGCACAAGTCTTCAGTATTTTTGCCGGAATCCTGTCAGGGCCGATAGGTTTTGAGATATTTAATGGCTTCAACGATTTTTTGATATCATTTAGAATTAATCAAATTGGCTGAAGACAGGCATCTGTAATGCTGGGGACCACTGAATGAGGCCAAGATGAATTGTCCACTTGACACTTCTGGATGAAGGTTGCTGTGAATCCTTCAGCCTTATGTTTTGCACTGATATGTTGCACTGTTCCATCATTGAAGTTAGGGGTATTTGTGGAGTTTCCTCTTCCAGTAGGTTGTTTAACTGTCCACCACTATTGATGACTGAATATGGCAGGACTGCAGAGCTTAAATCAAATCCTTTTGTTGTGGGATCACTTAGCTCTGTCTAATACTTGTTGCTTATACTTTTGGCATGCAAATTGTCCTGTTTGGTAGCTTCAACAGGCTGACACCTCATTTTTCAGCATGTCTGGTGCAGTTCATGTCAGCCCTCCTGCACTATCCATTGAATCAGGATTGATCCCCAGGCTTGATGGTAATGGTTGAGTGGGGGGTGGGGTGGGGATATGTTGTGCTATGAGGTTGTTCTTTGTGCTAGAGTACAATTCTGCTTCTGCTGACGACCTACAGCGCCTCATGGATGACCTCTCTTGGGTTGCTAGATCGGTTCAAAATCTGTCCCACTTAGCATGGTGATAGTGTCACCCACAATACGATTGCCATTATGAATGTGGGACATTGTCTCCACAGGGACTCTGCAGTGGTCATTCTTACTGATAATGTCATGGACAGATGCACCTGCAGCTGGCAGATTGGTAAGGATGAAGTCAAGTATGTTTTTCCTTCTTGTTGGTTCCCTCACCCCCTGCTGCAGACTTAGCTTTGCAGCTATGTCTTTTTGGACCCGATTAGCTTGATCAGTATACTGTTGCTGAGCCACTCGTGGTGATGGATAGTGAAATCTCCCACCCAGAGTTTATTTTTCATGCTTGCCACCTCAAGTATTGGCTCAGTGATTAGCACTACTGTCTCAGCGCCAGGGACATGGGTTCGATTCCAGCCTCGGGTGACTGTCAGTGTGGATTAGATTCCCTACAGTGTGGAGACAGGCCCTTCAGCCCAACTAGTCCACACCAACACTCCGAAGAGCAACCCACCCAGACCCATTCCCCTACACCTAACACTACGGGCAATTTAGCATGGCCAATTCTCCTAACCTGCACATCTTTGGATTGTGGGAGGAAATCAGAGCACCCGAAGGAAATCCATGCAGACATGGGGAGAATGTGCAGACTCCACACAGACAGTTGCCCGAGGCAGGGATTGAACCCAGGTCCCTGCCGCTGTGAGGCAGCAGTGCTAACCACTGAGCCACAGTGCCAACCTTTGAGGAGTTTGCACATTCCCCCATGTCTGTGTGGGTTTCCTCTGGGAGCTCTGGTTTCCTCCCATAGTCCAAAGATGTGCAGCTTAGGTGAATTAACCATGTTAAATTCAGGGATGTGTAGGCTAGGTGCATTAGTCAGGGGTAAATGTAGAGTAATAGGGCTGGGGAAGGGTCTGGGTGGAATACTTTTGGAGGGTCGGTGTGGATCTGTTGGGGCAAATGGCCTGTTTCCACACTGTAGGGAATCTAATTTTTAAAAAAAGTTATCCAACATGGAGGGGTATTGGTTCATCGGCTAACGGAGAATGCTATGTATTAATCAGATGGAGGTTTCTTTGCTGGTGTTTAACCTGAAGTCATGAAACTTCATAGGATCCAGAGTCAATGTTGAGGACTTCCAGGCCAACTCCCTCCAAACCCTATGCCAATGAGCCACCATCTCTGCTGAGTCTCTCCTGCTGGTGGGACAGGAAATATCCACGGATGACGATGATGGTGTCCGGGACATAGTCTGTCAAATATGATTTCATGAATATGGTTATATCAGGCTGTTACTTGATTTGGCTGTGAGACAGCTCTCCCAATTTCAACAGTATGCCCGAAATGTTAGTAAGGAGGATTCTGCAGGGTCAACAGGGCTGTTTCTGTTATTGTCTTTTCTGGTGCTAGGTCAATACCAGGTGGTCCAGTTCATTTAATTTCCTTGTTTGCTGATTATTGTTTCACGTTCTGGCAGATATAATGACCTTCTTTCCAGCACCCATGGGTGATCTCCAAGGTGCCACCAATATCCGATACTGCTGCTGGGCTTTCTAAAACCTATGACAAGCCTTCAGTTAACATGTACTTGTGGGGATTGTGTCTATCAATACTGAATAAGAATGGGGTTAAGTATTCGGTTGAAATAATCTTCAGCTTTATAAATAAGATATTAATGAACTAATCAACCTTTTTTTACATTTTTCACAAAAGAATGGACAGAGCTGCAGCAGGAAAACCCAATGATTTCTTTTTGGTAAATATATATTCTGATTACAGATAATGTAAATCAGTAACATGACTGCAAAAAGCACTATTATTATGCACTTGTATACCTGCATTGTACAATAATCAATGGTAAAGACCTCAAACAAAATAAATAGGAGGAGGACATTGAAAATTTAAGTCACATTAAAGCTGAATTCATCTATTTATTTTCTGAAAGCCATGAGAAGTGCTGTAATGACTACCTCGAGTTATTGCCTTTCACAAACAATTTCTTAAACAAGGACAAAAGGCAAGTTAAAGGAATGTTTATGAAGCTTCCAAGCCACTGATGCTGGATGTCCAGATTGTTTATGAACATACACATAAATTTATGAACACGGAACAGGAATAGGCCACTTAGCCCTTCAAACCTGCTCTACCATTCAATAAGGCAATGGCTGATCTGATTTTAACATCAACTACTCATCCTCCTGGTAATCCAGAAACTATTTACCACTACTTCAAAGAATCTTTTTTTTTGACGAAGGCAATCCCAAAGAGTCAAGATCATCTGAGAGAAAAGAATCTTTCCTCATCTGTGCACCCACATTTTTAATAACATTTGGTTCTAGAATCTTCCACGAGAGGAAATACCCTTTCAACATCCATTCAGTCAAGTCCCCTCAGAACCTTACATATTTCAATTAAGTGATCTCTGACGCTTCTAAGTTTCAGAGGATACAAAGGCTTTCTGTCCAGCCTTTCCTCAAAAGGCAACCTGCTTGTTCCAGGTATTAGCCTTGAAAAACTTCACTGAACTGCCTCCAGTGCAGTTACATAATATAGTAATGTAATATCCTTCTGAAAGTACACTGACCAATACTATCCACAATATTCCAGATATAGTCTCAACAATGCCTTTTATAACTACAGCATAACCTCCATACTCTTGCATTCAATTACCTTTGCAATAAAACTTGACATTCTATGAGCTTGATTAGATTAGATTACTTACAGTGTGGAAACAGGCCCTTCGGCCCAACAAGTCCACACCGACCCACCGAAGCGCAACCCACCCATACCCCTATATTTACCCCTTTTAACCTAACACTACGGGCAATTTAGCATGGCCAATTCACCTAACCTGCACATCTTTGTGACTGTGGGAGGAAACCAGAGCACCTGGAGGAAACCCACGCAGACATGGGGAGAATGTGCAAACTCCATACAGTCAGTCGCCTGAGTCGGGCATTGAACCCGGAATTGAGCTGTCTTGATTATTTACTGTACCACCTAATCGTCTGTGATTCATGTATCAAGTAGGAACTGGAGAAATTAGATTGGGGGTGGATGCTTGAAAGTAGGCATACATCTGATATCTGGGAGTCTTTTAAAGACTAGCTGATTGGACTTCAGAACCAGCATGCTCATCTGAGGATGAAAGATGAAGATAGCTAAAAGGGGCCATGAAACATCCTTTACAAATAAGATGAATGGGAATTCCAAGGCATTTTATACCTATATTAGGAGAAAGTAGGTAACTAGTGAAAGGGTAGATTCACTCAAGGTCAAAGGAGGGAATGTATGTATGGAGCTAGAGAAAGTGGGTGAGGTCCTTAATGAGTTCTTTGCATTGATATTCACTAAGGAGAAGGACATAAATGATGATTAGATTAGGGATGGGTATTGTAATATTCTAGGGTATACTGATAATA
Source organism: Chiloscyllium plagiosum (assembly GCF_004010195.1). Classification (NCBI taxonomy): domain Eukaryota; kingdom Metazoa; phylum Chordata; class Chondrichthyes; order Orectolobiformes; family Hemiscylliidae; genus Chiloscyllium; species Chiloscyllium plagiosum. Next base: position 97,605,616 of record NC_057711.1, on the reverse strand, counting down.
AGAAAGAGGTGGTATTGGGTGTCTTGAAAAACATTAAGGGAGGTAAATCCCACATTGATGATGGTATCTATCCCAGGACACGAAGGGAGGCATGGAAATAGATTTCTGGGGTCTTGATGGAGATGTTGGTACCCTCTTTAGCAACAGATAAGGTCCCATAAAACTGGAGAATAGTCAACCTTTGTTTAAGAAGGGAAACAGGGATAATCAACAAAATTATATGCTGGTGAGACTTCCATCAGTGGTAGGAAAATTATTGGAGAAAATTCTTCAGCACAGGGGTTATTCGCATTTGGAAAAGGATGGCCTTATTAGGGATAGTCGGCATGGCTTTGTGTGGGGGAGGCCTTAAATTTAATCATGTTTTTCGAGGAGGTGTTAAAATGATTGTTGAAGGTAGGGCAATGGATGTGGTCTGCATGGACTTTACTCAAGCATTTGAGAATGTCCCTCATAGTTGGCTGTTTAGATTCATAGAATCACGCAGCATGGCAACAGAAGTTTCAGTCCAACAAGTCCACACTGACAATATTCCTAAACTAGTCACACCTAATATAGGTATAAGAAGGCATATAGTATGCTTGCCCTCATCAGTCAAAATACTGAATATAAAAGTTGGCAAGTCTTGTTGCAAATATATGAAACTTTAATTAAGTCACTTTTGGAGTACTGTGTGCATTTCTGGTCACCACACTTTGGAAGTAGCTATGGAGAGGGTGGAACAGAGGATGCTACCTGTATTAGTGTATCAGCTATAAGGACATGTTGGACAAATCTGGATTCTTTACATATGAGTGTTGGAGGCTCATTGGTAGCCCGATAGAATTATATCAAATTATGAGAGACATGGATACGGTGGAGCCTTTTCTCAGGGATCGTAGGTTTAAGGTTAAAGGGAGAAACCTTAAAGGAGATGCATCAGGCAAATCTTTTGAACAGAGGGTGGTAGATGCCCAGAACATGCTGCCAGGAGAAGTGGTAGAAACAGATACGATAACAATGTTTAAGAGACATTTAGACAGACATTTTCCTGCTCCTCGGATGCTGCCTGACCTGCTGTGCTTTTCCAGCACCACTCTAATCTAGACATGTGAACAGGCAGGGATAGAGGAGTATAGACCATCTGCAGGCAGATAGGATCAGGTTAGACTAACATCATGTTTGGTGCAGATATGGTGGGCCTGTGCAATTCTGTTTTATGTCCTATGCAACAGTTGACCCAGGTGTCTCTGCATTTGAGACCTCGACAATCTCTCATCATTTAGATAATAGCCTTCTGTTTATTCTTTCTGCCAAAATGTACACGATCCCAAACCGTACTCTATTTGCTCAAATTTAGCCCACTCACTTAACCTATCTATATCTCTTTGTGCTCTTCTTTTGTCCCCTTTACAACTTACTTTTCAGCCTATCTTTTTGTAATTAGCAAATTTAACTCCTACACCCTTGATTCTTTCATTCATTTTAGTGAATTCTAAAGATTTGAGGCTGTAGCACCGCCCCTTGTGACACACTATTCATGACATCCTGCCAGTCTGAAAAAGACCCACTTAATGTCATTGCCTGCTTCAAAGAGTGGGAGACTTTAAGGTTAGGAATCCATCATTCTTTTTTTTGCACGCACAATTGTGGTTTCTGCTGATTAAAGGTTACAATGTCCAATCAGGAGAATCCACAAAAAATAGAAAGCAGCAAAGTAAAGTTGAGGATTATTAAATCCATCAAAACCTCATTGAATAGTAGAGCAGATTCAATAAATAGTAGAGCAGATTCAATGGGCTGAATAGCTACTTCTACTCTTATATTTTTGTATCTTTTGCATTTCCTTGCATAGTATCAGTCACTGCAGTTCATTATTATGGGGCTATTTGGCATGTTAGGGCACAAGTTAAATGTTAGTTTATTTTCTTTTAACATTTCAAACTTAGACAGGAAATTTGGCAATTTGGACATATTGCTGGAGGTCCAGCGGTGCTTGCAAAACGGTATTCCACAGAATGCCAGTGATTTCAGATATAGGAGCTACTGTTAAGAATAGAAGTGCAACAATTTTAATGGCTGTAGTTCAGGTATTACCGTATACGGCATTATTTTGCACTAAAATATAACAACTAAAATAACATTGGCTACCAATGAGTTTTTTGGTGAAGAAATAAATAGCACCTTTTAATTTGAAGTGTTGAGATCAGAGTCAAGATTAATCTATGAGTTGGGGGATACCCTTTCAGATGGTATACATCTGTATTACTCTATGAAACAAAAATCTCTTCTTTGGCTCTGAAATGTTTATGTAACAATCACACCTTCTGTATAAGCAGTAGCAGAGTGGATCTTATTGTATAGGACATTACCTCATAGTTTGCCAGAATGCACTACTGCACAGAAATAATCTGCTGTGCACAGCAGTACATTCACTGTGTTATCTGAAACTTGCAAATATCGATGTAACGATTCAGGAGCTAACTGTGAACACCCAAACACAAATAAATACGCAACCAGTTCTGGAATGATACCTGCTGATGGAAGAGGTTGAATGAAGTACATCAGTTACTAAGAAGTGAAAGTGCTATGCTTATTTAGTTTATCTTGCAAAATAGTGTGCTCAATTTTATTGGCTGTGTCACAATTTCAATTTATTTCCTCTGATATTATCATCCAAGAAATGTTCAGGGTGATCCAAAAGGAAATACAGGAATATGTGCTCAGCATAAAGGCAAAATCAGCAGTATAGAAAGGACCTCATTGTGATCGCATGAGAGTGCATTAAAATAAATTTTAAGAATTGTTACTTTACCCGGGAGGAGTGTTCAGAGCTTGGGCAGCAGGGAGAGAGGATAAAAGAAATGTGTTACACTGCTTGTAATTCCATGGGAAGATGCAGTCGGAAGAGATGGGGTCCTGGGGGTGATAATGGACTGGACCAGGGTGTCTGGAAGATGGTGGTCCATATAGAATCCTGAGATAAGAGGGAATGGAAAGATGTGTTTAGTGGCAGCATTAAACTGGAGATGGTGAAAATGGCAGAGGATAATCCTTTGAATGCGGAGACTAGTCAGTTGAAAGTGAGGACTTTGTTGGTCTGGGATGGAAGGGAAGGGGTGAGGACTGAAATGCAGGAGTTGGGCAGAAATGAAGACCTGTCAAACAGTTTGAGGGAATTCTCAGTTGAAGAAAAAGGAAAACCAGTTGGAAGCACTGCTTTGGAAGGCAGCTTCATCAGAATGGATATGGCAGAGATGGAAAAACTGCGAGAATGGAATGGAATCCATGCAAGAAGGAGGGTGTGAGAGAGCATAGTGGAGCTAACTGTCAGAGTGGATGGGCTTGAAATAGATATCAGTGGAAAGCCCAACCCAAATTTGGGCACAGATTAGTTAAGGAAGGAGATGAGAAGTGTCAGAGATGGACCAAGTGAAGGTTAGAGAAAGATGGAAATTGAAATTAGACGTGATTAACTGTTTTCAGTTCCAGATGAGAGCAGGAAATGATCTAGTAATTGATGTAGCAGAAAAAAAATTGTTGGAGGGCCCCCAGGAGGACTGGAACAAAGTATGTTCTTCATATTCCCCAGAAAGCCACACAAAAGAGATTAATGTTGGTATCCATCACCAACATTATGATGTGAAACAAATTAAAGGAGAAATTATTCAAAGTGAGGATGTGCTCAATAGTAGAGGCATGAGCTGACGAATGGACATTCCATTCAAGGAAGAATCAGAGAGCCCTCAGACTGTTCTGGTAGAGAAGAGACGGAGAGAGTGGTTATTCATTGTAAACAGGAGGCAGCTCAGGTCAAGAAAATTGAAACTGCTGAAATGCTTCAGGGCATCAGAACAATTATAAATGTAATTGAGAAAAAAAGTGGACAACGGGAAAATAAATAGGTCAACGTGGGGAAAAAAGTAAGTTCAGTGGGGCAGGAAATGATGGTTCGGCGAATGCTGTCTTATTTATGGATTTTTAAAAGGTAGAAGCAGGTTCACTGGAGTTGGGAAACTATGAGGTGGCCAGCTGTGAAAGAAAGATTTCTAGAGGAAGTAAGATAAGTGACAGTCCTTAAAATAATGATAGAATGTTCAATGGTGGGGAGAGATAGGAGGAAACGTCTGAGAATTGGCACTCAACTATCGGCAAATTGGAAATTGGTACACCAGATTAGATTAGATTCTCCACAGTGTGGAAACAGGCCCTTCGGCCCAACAAGTCCACACCGACCCTCTGAAGAGTAATCCATCCAGACCAATTTCCCTCTGACTAATGCACCTAACACTGTGGGCAATTTAGCATGGCCAATTCACCTAACCTGCACATCTTTGGACTGTGGGAGGAAACCGGAGCACCCAGAGGAAACCCATGCAGGCACGTGGAGAATGTGCAAACTCCACATAGACAGTCACCCGAGGCTGGAATCGAACCTGGGACCGTGAGGCAGCAGTGATAACCACTGAGCCACCATGCCACCCCACAGATGACAGCATCATCACGTTACGTCAGCAGATTTATTATCAGGGTTGGACCTAAGGGAATGGACTGGACAAGTTCAGTGGAAGACAGGTTAGAGTGGGTCAGAGAAGTTGAGGAGTTCAGGTAGCTGAAGTAGCACTGAGAATCTTTGGTGGAGAAATCAAGAACGTTAAGAGGCTAGTGGGAGTGGTCCAGACAGAAGTGAAATATTGAAGATTGGTGAGCGTGTCCACTGAGCAGAGAGACGACTAAAGAAGTAAGCATGGAGGTGAAAGCAATAGAAGAAGAGTTCAACTGTATGCTACTTCTGAAATTCATTCAGGTATGGGGCATAACAAAATAAAACTTAATTCTTTGTTGAGCATAGAGGATCAATGTCAAAGAGAAGGTCAGTGGGTCTGTGAATACACAATGGGAAATGGATTTAGAAGAAGGGATGGGGTCAGAGTCAAGGAGAGGAAGTAAAGGTCTAGAGGGCATTTATAGTTGTAAGTTGCGGAAACCTGTCTCCCTTCATTATGTTTATGGTTCACCGGAATCATAAATAAAGCACAAGATAGATGGAGGGTAAACTTGAACAGGAATACTTTATTATAGATCTCTCAGCTCTACAGTTGATTTTAAACTGCTTCCATTAGCTCCTGCTCCACTTTCTTAAAGGGGCAGCTCACGTAACACCCGCATCCACCTTTATTTCAATCCTCTCCTTAACAATACAGATACAGCCATCAATTATAAGTTTTATTACAGGCATTATAATATGTACATCATCAGGAATATTTACAAAACAAAATAGAAAAAGTTAATGCCCATTCTGTAGTTTACATTGACATGGTAAGTCTCTCAGAAGGATGGTAATTCCTAGAAGACCATCTCCTCGTCTCAGGAACCTTTTCTGCGTAGTCTCCTAGGCCTTCAAAAGTTCCCATTGTTCCTCAGACAAGCTTTCTCTGATGGGTTATTGTTGCTGCTCCTGTCTCCTGCCTAGGTTTAGTCAATTCTGGCTCAGAGACACATGATTAGGTTGACACCACTGATCCCTTGTGGACGTGTTCAGTATTCTAAAGGGGCATCCCCTCATTGGTGAGGGGCAGTAACCAGTTGGTCTATGTGCCTCCTCCAGATCAGTCCATCCCTAGACTGCACCGCTTATTACAATGCTCCTCCTTGAAACATCAACATACTGGATGGACTGGATGGATCCATTTCTCCCCAGCCATGCACTTCTCGGCCACATGATCTCTTACCTTTGGAATACTGTCAACCTTGAGTTTTCCGCCCTTCTGACCATTTTTTTCATTCTTGATTTGCTCTGCCAGCTCTCTGGTCTCTTCTAGCCATAGTAAGTCAAATATTGTTCTCAGGTGGTGGTTGAACATTAGGGACTCCAAGACTGGTTTGTCATGTATTGTTTCCCACATGCTGAAGAATTTGTCAGTGACCATCTTAGCCAACCTTCTCCTTGTGAGGCCTTTAAAGCCTGTTTCAAGCTTTGCACAAATCTCTCTACCTGGCCGTTTGTTGCAGGGTGATATGGAACTAATTTCATGTGTCTCACCCTGTGATTTTCTAAATACTCCTTAAAATCTTGCACCACAAACTGTGGACCTTTGACACTCATGACTTGTTTGGGATTCCCAAACCTGTCAAATATTTTATCCAGTTGGTTTGCTGTTGCTTCTACCGATACCACCTGTACGAATGTCACTTTGGGCCAGTTGGAGGGGGCATCTGTGATCACTGGTAACATCCTTCCCTCTACTGGTTTCACAAAATCGATGTGAATCCACAGCCATAGTGATTGAGGCTACTGCCATGGGTGACAGGGTGACAACGGTGGCATATTCCTTACTAATGTGCAGGATTTGCATGATCCTGCTTTCTCTTCAATTTGGGAGTCCAACTTTGATGACCTAAAATAACTCCTGGCTATTTCTTTTATTACACCATGCTCATGTGTTCCAGAACCTTTCCTCTGAATGAGAAAGCCACAACAGTCTCATGTCTGATATAGACAACTCCCACCTCCTGGACAGGTAAGAGCACAATTCTGGGCAGTTTCTATGAGAAGTCCTTCCTTTCAGAACAAAGTCCACCACTAGACTCAAGACCATGTCATTTTGCGTAGCTTTCTATACCTGACTCACTGACACTGGTACCTTGTTTTCCTGGAAAAAGTACATAATTTTCAGGTTCCAGTCAGGAACGTCCTTTATTCCTGCTGACTTTGACATAGCATCTGTATTGCTATGGTTCTCCTGCTGTTGGTATCTGATTTTATATTAGTAGGCCATGTCTCTAGTCATTGATGGTACTCTCACATATGGGTCAAAAATTAAGATTAGAGGCCTATAGCCTGTCAGCCCAATTCTTCCTTTTCCACTTGGGCATACTTCTCCTCCATCTTATTAGTGACCTCAATGCAAATGCAATGGGCCTTTTTACTCTGTTCAGCAAGATGTATGTCAGTACAGCAGCAACCCCAAATAGGCAAGGGATCAAATGCCAACTGTAGTGATAAAATTGGGTCAAAATGAATCAACATATCTGACCTGTTTAGGGCTTGCTTCACTTCACGGTATGACTCCTTATATTCCTGAGTCCGTTTCCATAGTTACCCCTTTTCCCAGCAATCGATGCAGGGGTTTTAATACGGTCATCAGATCAAAAATGAGCTTGCTATTCTAATTTATAAGTCCCAAGAATAATCTCAGTTGTGATACATTCTCTGGTCTAGGGGGTTTCATGATAGCCTTGAGCACCTTGTGTAGTCATGTTCCAGATACACTATGGAGTCTTTAAAAAACTCACATTTCTCCTGTTTTTCTCATAGGCTGTGCTCCTGCAACCTTGTTAGGGTTTCTTCTACGTTTTTGAAATGCTCCTCTTCGGATGATCCAGTGACCAAAATATCATCCAGATAACACTGGACACCTGGCAAACTATTCAAAATTCAGTCCATGGTCCTTCTATATAGATCCGATACTGACGTGATGTTGAAACTTATAGTGGAACAACCCCCTATATGTCACTATCGTCAGCATTGACTGGGATTCCTTCACAACCCCCATCTGCAAATAGGCCTGTAACACATCTTTTTTTGGGGAATTTTCTTTTCCTCAAGAATGGTATGGATCTACACACAGACTGGGTTGACTCTGATCTCAAAATTGCCAGAAATCCTCATAGCTCCATCTATTTTTAAGATCAGGACAATTGCAATAGCCTATTTATTGGCGATTTCTGATTCCAATACTGTCAGGTTCACCAGGCATTCTAGTTCTGCCTCCACTTTATGTCAGATGGTGTATTGAATTGGACTAAAGTTTCAAACAAAGTTTTATTTCTTCTCCTTTCATTTCCCTGGGTTCCAATATTTCCCCGAAACTCATTTTTGAGTCTGCCAGCCTATTAATCAAGGCTCAATTTAACTGGAGTTTCTGTTGTGAGAAACATCAAAACAAAGGACGGTAGTCACCTTTCACTACATTAGAGGCAATTCACACACTGGTCTGTCAGCTGTACTGGCCCTTCATTGACACTACTTGTTCTGTATTGGTTGTGTCATTTTGGCAGGCTTCAATGGCAATGCCTTTTACTTTTTCCTATGTATTGATTTGGGAGTCATAGATACTGTTGCATTCATATCCCCTTCCACCATTATTGTCTTCTCTTCTAATTTGAGAAGAATCCAGAAACTATTAGCTTCACCCTGTACCATCAGGATGTTTGACTGAAACTCTGCTGACTCTGGGCCTTCTGCTTCTCCCACAGACCCGGCTGACTCCTGGTCTACTTCCTGGCAGGTAACCGTATGCCTTGTCCTCTGAATTGTCTCCTTTAGCATCCCTCCTCTTGCTTGAGTTGTAACTGGCAATTTTGGACAATATGTCCACTCACATACACCCTTATCACTGGCTTCTCAAGTTCAATGCGTTGACTCTTTGTGACCACTCTTGCCCACATCAGTGGCAGTCTATGGTTGGTGTCACACTCCATTAAGATTGCACTATTTTATGCACCTTGTCACTCAACCTTGTTGCTTTGCTGGCAGCCAGGTCCATCGAGATAGCAATTTCAAAAGCTGCCTTGAAATCCAGGTCTCTTCTTATTCATGTCGATCAGGTATCCGAAACAGAATTAGTCCCATTTGCCTGCACTTGGTAGAAATAAACATCCAAATCTTGCCTATTCCTGAAGAAGGGCTTATGCCCAAAACATCGATTCTCCTTCTTCTTTGATGCTGCCTGACCTGCTGCGTTTTCCAGCATCACATTTTTAAGCGCTATTCATGAACGTATCCAAATGTCTTTTTAATGTTAAAATTGTTCCACCTGGCACCTACCACCTACCCTACTTACCTACACACCTGCCACCTTACACGACTTAGCCACACATCCACCACCCTACACTACTGACCCACACACCTGCCACCCTAGACTACTTACCCACACACCTGCCACCTTAT
>NC_057711.1:97578636-97596260 GCF_004010195.1 Chiloscyllium plagiosum | reverse complement strand
CGCACCTGCCACCTTACACTACCTACCCACACACCTGCCACCCTACACTATTTACCCACACACCTGTCACCTAACACTACTTACCCACACACCTGCCACCCTACACTACTTACCTACACGCCTGCCACCTTACACTACTTACCCACACACCTGCCACCCTACACTATTTACCCACACACCTGCCACCTTACACTACTTACTCACATACCTGCCACCCTACACTACTTACCCACACAGCTGCCAACTTACACTACTTACCCACACACTTGCCACTCTACACTATTTACCCACACACCTGCCACCCTATCTCTCATCAAAAGAACTTACTCATCTATCTGATTTGTATGGTTTCTCAAAGAGGCTTTGAACCATTGAATCCCAAAAATAAGGCAGATACTGCTTTAAAATGGTAGTTCTGTTTACAGTCTAGTACTGATACTGCATTGTGATGGACAACTCAAATTGGAAATCTGCAACACAATCAAATAGGTCCAGGGGCAAGGTCAATTTTAAAAAATGCATCAAATGGGGCATCAAACTGAGTGTGAATGTCAATCCTGAAAAGACATAACTTCAGCCCCTAAATCTTGTGCTGCAGCTGAATCTTGTTCACTTTGTTGTCTTCATATGCCACCATTCTGCACTTATCTACTGGGAAGCCATCTCCAGTTACCTGCTGGACTCCAATCTCAGTGGGTTGGGGAGTGGTTAAGTCAGGAAGATCCAAGTGCAACTATCTACTTGTTCCAAAAGCTCATTATGAGACTGATTGGCTGCTCGCTAAGACCAGGTGGCTAACCACTGAAAAATTGATTCTGTCCTTGACAAGACAGTTCAAAGATGGGAAAATGTTTGGACATTGATCCCTGTCTATTGTTTTCTAGTTTTTCTTTTGGTTCCTTTTTTTGGCAGCCAGGTCCATTGAGATAGCAATTTCAAAAGCTGCCTTGAAATCCAGGTCTCTCCTTATCAGTAGCTTCCATTGGATGGTTCTGCATCTGAGGCACAAACCAAACATTCCCACAAATTTACAATGTTCTGCTAATCTCCTTAAGGTGGCCACAAAACTGGCAGTAAATTCTCTTTTGCGCTGTATATATTTATAAAACTGAAATATTCTGTGATCATCAGTCGTTGGTGTAAAATAATTTGGAGTAATAGATTCATTGAGCTATACAGCACAGAAACAGACCCTTCAGTCCAACTCATCCATGTCGATCAGGTATCCGAAACAGAATTAGTCCCATTTGCCTGCACTTGGCCCATAACCCTCCAAAGCTTTGTTGGAGGGTTGCCTGACCTGCTGCGCTTTTCCAGCAACACATTTTTCAGCTCTGTTCCACATATCCGACGAAGAGGCAGGCATAGCTGGGGCCCATGTGGGTGCCCATGGCCACTCCTTTGGTTTGGAGGACTCACATACGTATCCAAATGCCGTTTTAATGTTAAAATTGTTCCACTTGGCACCTACAACGTACACTACTTACCCACACACCTGCCACCCTACACTACATACCCACACACCTGCCACCCTACACTATTTACCTACACACCTGCCAACTTACACTACTTACCTACACACCTGCCACCCTGTCACCTCACACGACTTAGCCAAACACCTACCACCTACACTACTTATCCACACACCCGCCACCCATATCTACTTATCTACACACCTACTTCTTCAACCAGGACTCTCGCCCACCCTCTGACAACCCCTTCTCCCACCTCCAACACACCCCATCCACCTGGACATCTTTTCCTGCTTACCTTAAACCAATGCCTCCAGTTTTAGACTTCTGTACCCTGGGGAAAAGACCTTGGCTTTTCACCCTATCTATGCCTCTCATGATTTTAGAAAACACTGTAAGGTCATCCCTCAACCTCCTACACTCCAGACAAAACGGTACCTGATAGTTCAGGTACCGTTACAACATTTAGTAAGCAATCTACCATGCGGAAACTTGTTGAAGGCCTTACTAAAGTCCATGTAGACAACAGACATCTATCTTCTTGGTCACCTCTTACAAAAAAACTCAAAGTTGGAGACATGATTTTCCATGCACAACACCATGTTGGCTATACCTAATAGAAATCTGATTCCTGAAGAAGGGCTAATGCCCGAAACGTCGATTCTCCTGTTCCCTAGATGCTGCCTGACCTGCTGCGCTTTTCCAGCAACACATTTCCATCTCTGATCTCCAGCATCTGCAGACCTCACTTTCTTCTCAAATCTGAATTCATCCCTTGTGGTTGGAGGGTTCCCAGGCAGAGGATGGAGGTGCTCTTCCTCCAGCCGTCGTGTTGCTATGGTCTCGCGATGGAGGAGTCCAAGGACCTGCGTGTCCTTGGTGGAGTGGGAGGGGGAGGTGAAGTGTTGAGCCACGGGGTGGTTGGGTTGATTGGTCTGGGTGTCCCAGAGGTGTTCTCTGAAATGTTCTGCAAGTAGGCGACCTGTCTCCCCAACATAGAGGAGGCCACATTGGGTGCAGCGGATGCAGTAAATGATGCGTGTGGAGGTGCAGGTGAATTTGTGGCGGATATGGAAGGATCTCGTGCTCTCACGAGGAGGTTGAAAAGTTCATCCACTTTACTAACACCTTCCACCCTGACCTCAAACTTACCTGGACCGTCTCAGACTCCTCCCTCCCCTTCCTAGACCTCTCCATTTCTATCGCGGGTGACCAAATCAACACGGACATTTACTATAAACCGACCGACTCCCACAGCTACCTAGACTACACCTCCTCCGACTCAACACAGACATTTACTACAAACCGACTGACTCCCACAGCTACCTAGATTACGCCTACTCCCACCCTGCTCCCTGTAAAAATGCCATCCCATATTCCCAATTCCTTCGCCTCTATCGCATCTGCCCCCAGGAGGACCAATTTCATTACCGAACAACCCAAATAGCCTCCTTCTTCAAAGACAGCAAATTCCCCTCCGACCTGGTCGACGATGCTCTCCACCACATCTCCTCCACTTCCCACACTCCGCCCTTGCATCACGGCCTCCAATCGCCACCAGGACAGAACCCGACTGGTCCTCACCTTTCACCCCACCAACTTCTGGATACATTGTATCATCCTCCGTCATTTGCACCACCTCCAAACAGACCCCACCACCAGGGATATATTTCTCTCCCCACCCCTATCAGCGTTCCGGAGAGCCCACTCTCTCCGCGAGTCCCTGGTCAGGTCCACACCCACCCACCAATCCAACCTCCAGTCCTGGAACCTTCCTCTGCAACCACAAGAAGTGCAAAACCTGCACCCACACCACCCCCCTCACCTCCTTCCATGGCCCTAATGGATCCTTCCATATCCGTCGCAAATTCACCTGCATCTCCACACACACAATTTACTGTATCAGTTGCATCCGATGTGGTCTCCACACACATGCCATCCTACACTACTAATCCACACACCTGCCACCTTACACGACATAGCCACACACCTGCCACCCTACGCTACTTACCCACACACCTGCCACCCTACACTACTTACCCACACACCTGCCACCCTACACTTCACACCCACACACCTGCCACCCTATCTTTCATCAAAAGAACTTACTCATCTATCTGATTTGAACCTTTGGATCCCAAAAATAAGGCAGATACTGCTCTAAAAATGAAGTTCTGTTTACAGTCTAGTACTGATACTGCATTGCGATGGATAACTCAAATTGGAAATATACAACACAATCAAATAGGTCCAGGGGCAAGGTAAATTTTAAAAAATACATCAAATGGGGCATCAAACTGAGTGTGAATGTCAATCCTGAAAAGGCATAACTTCAGCCCCTAAATCTTGTGCTGCAGCTGAATCTTGTTCATTTTGTTGTCTTCATATGCCACCATTCTGCACTTATCTACTGGGAAGCCATCTCCAGTTACCTGCTGGACTCCAATCTCAGTGGGTTGGGGAGTGGTTAAGTCAGGAAGATCCAAATGAAATTATCTACTTGTTCCAAAAGCTCATTATGAGACTGATTGGCTGCTCGCTAAGACCAGGTGGCTAACCACTGAAAAATTGATTCTGTCCTTGACAAGACAGTTCAAAGATGGGAAAATGTTTGGACATTGATCCCTGTCTGTTGTTTTCTAATTTTTCTTTTGGTTCCTCCACCAGTCCTGCCTCAGTGGGGGTTGCTAAGATAATGCACAATGGCTCTCGAACTTGAACCCTCAAATCCCTTATCTCTTTCATATTACTCAGCTATCTCCATTAATGCTACAGCTAGTTAGCACATTTTGGACAGTATGCACTGCCTGACATTCCTTAATGTGCTATAATTTCTTTCACTTTCTAAACTCAAATTCAACAAAACTTTGTGAGTCATTTTAATCATATTTACAGTGCTGTCTGATTGTAGCAGCTAATGCATATCAAAAATGAAACTCATCTGCAAACTAAGTTATGTTTTCCCTATTAATTTGCTTGTAGCTATTTGAGCATTTAATCCTATAAAGAAGCCAAGAGGAAGCATTTGATATATTACTGTGGCTGTCCGTGATTTAATGTATTGAAAGAAACTGCCTCCATGCAATATATCTATATGCAAAGTAAATAGCTTAAAACTGCCAATCTGGTGACTTTATGGCAGTTTAATTAGTTTGTTTTGCTGAGAAAAGGATATGATTTAATATTTCAGATTTCCCTTGATTTCAAAACCACTAATCGTAAAGGGCAGTAAACACTTACAACATTCTTTACGAAAATGGAAGCAAATGCATATATGTAGATAAATCTGTAAATCACAAGTAACAGATGCAACTTACTTTTTCAAATGTGCACTTCATTGATATCCAGGTGAATTAATGACCAGACCTCTAACTTCAATGTACAAAGTAGTCATTTGATGAAGTTATATAGCATGACCATTAATCATTCGCAGATAATATTTATCAGTCAGTCTGGGTAAAAATAGACAGCAAGAGATTAAATGAAATGATGATTTAAGTAATAGTTTAATTTTCTTTAAGGAAAGACATTAGTCAGCCATTGTAATTTAATACCTATTAAGTAGAATTTTATTTGTGCTTTTGTAAACTATCTTCCAATTGCTTCTTGTATCACTGGACTGGACCAGAGATGAACGATTGAGTGTGCTGACTCCTTAAAGCTCCTGCCTTTAAATTCATTTTTTTTTTTAAATTTCAAGCTTGACATGAAGATTTGGAGATTTTATCTCAGCTTATCCCTGACAACCTGAGCTCATCAATTAATGAGTGTACTCCTCATGAAGTTCATCATTGAGCCCTGGTTTAGTGGACAACATTTGCTGCAGTTTGTAATGTCCTCTCAAAGTTGCATACTTTTCAGCACGTCATATGAGGATGGAATTGTATCGGTATATCTAATCTATGCTATAAATTGATGGTTTATAAGGCTTGTTGTAAGCAACTTGACAACTTGACAAATTGTTTAAAGGGAATAGGAATCACATTTACAATAATTTATTTTCATACATACTCCAAGATAGCTAATTTTTTTTATTCATTCACGAGATGAGGGCATCTCTGGCTAGGTCAGCATTAATTGCCCTGAGGGCAGTTTACGAGTCAACCACATTGCTGTGGGTCTGCAGTCACATGTAGGCCAGACCAGGTAAGGACGGCAGATTTCCTTCCCTAAAGGATATTAGTAATACACATGTTTTTTTCCTCACAAATGACAATGGATTGCTGGTCATCTTTAGACTCTTAATTCTGGATTTTTATCGAATTCAAATTCCCCCATTTGCCATGGCAGGATTTGAACCCCAGTTCTCAAAACATGTGGTCTCTAGATTAACAGTTTTGTGAAAATACTGCTAGGCCATCACTAGGTTTATTACTGTAAACTGTGAAACCAACTCTGATGGGTTATAGGCACCTTCCAAATTTATGGAGGTAAAAACAATGACTGCAGATGCTGGAAACCAGATTCTGGATCAGTGGTGCTGGAAGAGCACAGCAATTCAGGCAGCATCCGAGGACAGGCAAAATCGACGTTTCAGGCAAAAATCCTGATGAAGGGCTTTTGCCCGAAACGTCGATTTTGCCTGTCCTCGGATGCTGCCTGAATTGCTGTGCTCTTCCAGCACCACTGATCCAGAACCTTCCAAATTTATGTAAAATGTGACAACATGCTATTGCACTTCCCATGTTTACACAAGTCTGGAGTTACCTTCGTAATGTTATATCTCCTTCACTTCTCTCCTGCCCTCATACATCTATGATTCCCATTTGTTGTTACAATATGGCTGAAAATTTAATCCTTAAATAGCTGAAGCTGATTCCATTCCTTTAGGACTGTGTTCTCAGAACTTTGCTGAGACAGCTTTGATGGACCATGCATGTTTGCTAGATGGAAAATGATCACGCACACACGCAAGGGCCTTCTGTATGGTGAGGTAGTTGAAGCAGATGGTCAGTGAGGTAACAAAATAACAGCTTCAAGGATGCTTGCAAACATAATAGTTGACTATGATATCTGGAGTCTGTAGCTGGTGAAAAAGTTTAATGGTGACACCTCCTGTGCACTTACACAATGGTGTCCAATGACCAGAGATTTGGCAACAGATGCCAATGCTGAGAACAACAAGCCACAACCATCTGCAAAGATGCCATGAATGAAGACACCCCCACATAAATGGAGGTGCAAATTTGGCTGCTGCAAATCCATTACCTCTTGCAGATAGAAGGATGCAACTTGCTCTCTGGTATATGCACATTTGAAAAGCTCTGTGTCTTTGACGATTTGATGACTCCTTTCCAGTTTTCGCAGCTGTAATGAAATAATAACCAGACATAGTATTTGACCAAACTTCTTCTTATAAAGAAAATATTATTTTTGCTGTTAGAATTAAACTCCTTTTTGATTGAAACAATTCTTGTTTCTTTTAATTCTTCTAATAATTTAATGTGATGTGTTCCATCTTCTGCAATCATCAGACAAAAGCACACAAATTGGCCACTCAGCCCAATTGTCCACATTGGCCCCATTAATTGAGATTGTCACTTTTGTCCATGCCCCTCATAATCTTGTATGACCCCTCTTTATCACCTCTCTTAACTTTCACTGCTCCAAAAAAAAACAAATTCAGCCTATCCAAGCTTTCCTCTCATCTTCGACTCTCCAGTCCAGGCACCATTCTGATAAATCTCCTCTGCAGCCTCCTTAGTGCTCTTGGACCAGCCATGAGAGATGTTATCAAAAGCCTTGCTAAATTCCATAAAGACCGAATTAAATGCATTACCCCCACCAACCTTTTTATACTTATCTCAATGAGTTTAGACTGACTGCCTGCAATTTCTTTAAAGTTTTTTTAAAACTTAAAAAAGGAAATTACGAAAGCAAAATAAGTGCATGAAAATGTATCTGGTATATAAAATAAAGGAAAACCCAATGGAATTTTAAAAATACATAAAGAGCAAGAGAAGAACTAGAGAAACTATAGCACTTATTAGGGTCCATAATTGTAATGAGTTGTTGATCTAGAAAATGTCGACACAGTCCACAATTAACACAGTTATGTTAACAGTCTTCCATTCACCTGTTGCCAAAAGGGATTTGAAAATTACTGGAGATATCTCCTCTCTGCCTCCCTCAACAGCCTGGAATATCTCTCTACTGTACATGTGGAGTTATCCACTTTTAATGTGGCTAAAAGCCCTCATATCTATTCTCACTACAATAATCTCAAATATTTCACAGTCCTCTACTTTATGTCTGTACCTGTTTTATCTTTTTCCAGTGTGAAGACTGAAGCAAAGTATTCATTGAGGACTGAAGCAAAATATTCATTGGAAGTTTTCTATAGGCTCCAAATTGTTCCAGGGATGTAAAGGAAAGGATAGCAAAGATGTTTCTTGATAGGAGAGAGAGTAAAGGGGTATTTGTTATGGGGTACTTTAACTTCCCCAATAAAGACTGGGAATACTACAGTTCAAGTAGTTTATAGAATAGATAGAAGAATACAGCGCAGTACAGGCCCTTGGGCCCTCGATGTTGCGCCGATCCAAGCCCACCTAAACTACACTAACCCACTATCCCTCTCTTCAGGTCCTTCCTGGCTACCCTATAACTCTCAGGTCAGTCATTGTTCAATGTGTGCAGGAGGACTTTCTAATGCAGTATGTAGATAGGCCAACAAGGGGTGATGCCAAATTGGATTTGGTACTGGGGAATGAACCTGGCCAGGTGTTAGATTTGGAGGTAGGCAAGCACTTTGACAATAGTGACCACAATTTGGTTATGTTTACAATAGCAATGGGCAGAAATAGGTATATTCTGCAGGAAAAGAGGTATAACTGGGGGAAAGGCAATTATGATGTGATTAGGCAAGATTTAGTATGCATAGGTTGGGGAAGGAAACTGCAGGGGATTGACGCAATTGAAATGTGGAGCTTATTCAAGGTACAGCAATTGCGGATTCTTGATAAGTACATCCCTATCAGGCAGGGAGGTAGTTGTCGAGAAAAGGAGCCATAGTTTACTAAAGAGTTTGAAGCTCTTGTCAAGAGAAAGAAGAAGGCTTATGTGAGGATGAGGCGAGAAGGCTCATTTAGGGGTCTTGGGAGTTATAAGTTACCCAAAAAAGATATTAAGAGAGGGCTAAGAAGAGCCAGGAGGGGACATGAGAAGTTGCTGGCGGATAGGATCAAGGAAAACCCTAAGGCATTCTATGGGTATATCAGGAATAAAAGAATGACTCAAGTAAGATTAGGGCCAATTAAAGGCAGCAGTGTGAAGTTGTGTGTGGATCTGAGGACATGGGGAAGCACTTAATGAATACTTTCTGTCAGTATTCACATTGGAAAGCACAATATTAGTGAGAATATGGAGAAACAGGCTACAAATTTTGATGGGATTGTGGTTGACAAAGAGGAGGTTTTAGCAATTTTGGAAGATTTGAAAATAGATAAGACCCCTGGGCCGGATGGGATTTATCCTCAGATTCGCTGGGAAGCCAGGGAGGAGATTGTAGAGCCTTTGACTTTGATCTTTATGTCATAATTGTCGACAGGAGTAGTGCCAGAAGGCTGGAGGATAGCAAATGTTATTCCCTTGTTTAAGAAGGGGAGTCGAGACAACCCTAGAAATTATAGGCCAGTGAGCCTTACTTCGGTTGTGGGTAACGTGTTGGAAAAGGTTATAAGAAATAGGGATTATAATCATCTAGAAAGGAATAATTTAATTAGAGATACTCAACAAGGTTTTGTGAACTGTAGGTCATGCCTAACTAACCTTATTGCATTCTTCAAGAAGGTGCCAAAACAGGTGGATGAAGGTAAGGCGGTTGATGTGGTGTATATGGGCTTCAGTAAGGTGTTTGATAAGATTCCACATGGTTGGCTTTTGCACAAAATAGTTTTGGGATTGAAGGTGATTCAGCGGTTTGGATCAATAACTGGCTAGCTGAAAGAAGACAGAAGGTGGTGATTGATGGGAAATGTTCATCCTGGAGGTCAGTTACTAGTGGTGTGCCACAAGGATCTATTTTGGGACCACTGCTGTTTGTCATTTTTGTAAGTGGATGTGGGTGTAGAAGGATGGGTTAGTAAATTTGTGGATGATACGAAGGTTGGCAGAGTTGTGGATAGTGCTGAAGGATGTTGTGGGTTACAGAGGGACATAGATAAATGCAGAGCTGGGCTGAGAAGTGGCATATGGAGTTTAATGTGGAAAAGTGTGAGATAGTTCACTTTGGAAGAAGTAACAGGGAAGCAGAGTATCGGGCTAATTGTAAAATTCTTGGCAGTGTAGATGAACAGCGAGATCTTGATGCCCAGATGCCACTCAGGTTGATAAGGTTGTTAAGAAGGCATATGGTGTGTTGGCGTTTATTGGTAGGGGGATTGAGTTTCGGAGTCACAAGGCTATGCTTCAGCTGTACAAAACACTAGTAAAGCTCCACCGCGAGTTTTGTGTATAGTTCTGGTCACCACATTATAGGAAGAATGTGGAAGCTTTGGAAAGGTTTCAGAGAAGATTCACTAGGATGTTGTCTGGTAGGGAAGGAAGGTCTTCCAAAGAAAGTCTGAGGGAACTGAATCTGTTTTCATTGGAGAGAGGAAGGTTGAGAGGTGACTTAATGGAGACATAGAAGATAATCAGAGGGTTTTTAGGGTGGACAGTGAAGCCTTTTTCTTTGGATGGTGAAGGCTAACATGAGGGGACATAGTTTTAAATTGAGGGGTGATAGATTTAGGACAGATATCAGAGATAGCTTCTTTACTCAGAGTAGTAGGGGTGTGAAACCGCCTGCCTGCAACAGTCATAGACTTGCTGACATTAAGGGTATTTAAATGAGCATTGGACATACATATGGATGATAATGGAACAGTGTAGGTTAGATGGGCATCAGATTAATTTCACAGGTCGGCCCAACATCGAGGGCTGAAGAGCCTGTATTGCGCTGTAACGTTCTATGTTCTATGCTCTACTTTCTATGACTATGTCCACATCTTCCAGATCCCCATACCCATTACCATTATGGACCCTAATATTGGTTAGGTGGATTGGCCAGCTAAGTTGCCCATAGTGTCCAGAGATGTGCATCTAGGTGAGTTAGCCATGGGAACTGCAGTGTGCAGGGACTGGATTGGGGGGTGGGCCTGGGTAGGATGTGCTTCAAGGGGTTGGTGTGGACTCAGTGGGCTCAGTAGCACACTGTCGAGATTCCAAAGTTTCTATGACTCTGGGTCAAATTATCACAACTGGAGCTCAACAAATGGAACTCACCCTGCTGTGCTAATCATGATGGCTATCAAATTGTCACCTTTATGATGAATGGAAACATTGAGTAATGGAAACATTGATGTCTGCTATGATAAGACACCATTCTCGGGGTCCACTCCCAAATTTCTGGTGGGAATTCACAGGTATAATTTAATCTTTTGGATTTTTATTTTTATACTTTTGACATTCTCTCTAGGATATTTTTCTTTTAATGTTTATGTAGATACCTGTCCAGCATTCAGCTGGTTCTGAGCTCGTACTTCTCTATTCCTCCATGTCATCTTGGGGATAGTATGACTGATCCGTTGAACACCACCATCTAAAGAATATCATCTCTCATTGTTTGACTCTCTATGGTTGATTTTTCTCAATCTAATTCTGCACATATTTCATTTATAATACTTTGTTCTACTGACAAACATCTTCTGCCACTATGATGTCTTGTTGATCTCAAAAGTTTAAAATGCTAACTTTCTAAAACAAATTTTGGATTTTTCATTTTGTGTATTTTTCAAGATTTCATCAAATGCTGTGAAACCACAAATTGTGGCTTTGTTCTTGTGACCGTCGTGCAGTAGTGAGTGATGTATAATATTAACATCATTGTTGCTCCTCATTTTGTAGGACAGTAATATAGCACAAGGCCCCATCTGCCTATACAATGAATGGTACAGGTCCCGAGGCATCATTTCAAAGGAGAAAAGTATGTACTATCTAATGATCTGGTCAATATTACCTGCTGTATTTCTTACATTACAATTATGGCAACATTTCAAACAGTACCTCATTGGCTGAAAAGTGCTTTGAGGTGGACAATAGTTATCAGGAGAGACAAATAAATGGAATTTTTTGTTCTACCTTTTTGCGTGAGATTTTGACCATCTGCCCTAATATATTGTTATGTGGCTTCATAACACCTCCATGAAGTGTCTATAGATTTTTTTGTGTGAAAAGGAGAATAAAAATACAAATCATCGTTGTGTTGACATATTGCTTAATAAATGAAATGAGAAATAAGTTTAGTTCTTTAGTATTATCTGTGTTGCATTGAGTACCAGTATACTGTTGTGTGAATTGATAATATTAAAATGATTAGCTAGGGGGCCCTTTGGATTTGTACCTCACAACCAAAATCTTTGGATCCTTATACCTACAAAGCCTTCAAAATCCAACTAATCCATTCAGTATGTGTTTATGTTCTTGGTAGGCTGGTTCATCACAGAAAGGAATCTCATTCTGAACTCTGGATTGATGTGTCACCTTCACTCTAGCTATAACATTAACAACCTATATGATGCTTATCTACGTCACAATCCCAATGTGAAACCTGGTAAACAAAGCCTTGTACAATTCATAGATGAAACTTTGATTGCTCTTAAATACAGAGCCTTTCATTCTGATGTTACCACGCTGGTGTAATAGCAGAAATAGTTGAGGTTTAATTCTGTGAGCCCAACAGATCAATTTATTGGTTGAAGATAAGTTGGAAGAATTCACTTCTGAAATTTTGACTGATGGGAGGTGAGGTCACAGTAAGGCATGTTTAAAGGATATGTTGGGCTCCTTCTTTCTTAACCTGCCTTGCTTTTGTTCTCCATTCTCAAGCTACTTCAAAAAGACAATTACAAAAACCCATCCTAGGTCTGAACCTGAGCCTGAATTGGAGCAGATTGAGGGGAGATGTTGAATTACAAGCTGAAGATTTTCAAGTGGGCCAAAATAAGACTCATTTTGAAACTTGCAGGGTTGGCAACACTCTTTCTCAGTCACGATACTATTCAGTTAAGATAGCCACTTAAATAAATTGGGTTTATTTGTTGAGCAACAATTAGGCAACTAACATCTAGCTTCCAGAGGACTGCATCCACAGAAGTATACAGAAATGTAGCATTATGTAAATAGGCTCAATGCACAAACCAATAACAGTCATTAAAATCATTCTTACTGTATGGTATTTTATAATTCTGATATAATGATTCATTGTAAGTTTAATATTGTAAACCATTTCCAGTATACAAACAAATCTGAATGCGCGTAAGAGTTATAATGCAATCTACTCCAAACAGGACTTGCAATCCTGATGACACATTGATTTTGGATATTTTGAAAACTATGGTTTCAATGCTACCTAAAACTTGCTCCAATTTATATTTTAATCCTTTAATTGTCTGCAGTTAACACTGAGTTAAATCTTACCAAAAATCTGGTATGAACATTATCACTCGGGGATGATCTCATTTGAAATTAATAAATGAAAGGTGTGATCGCTTTGATAATGAGAAATATTATTTTTCTTCTCAGCAAGTAATTCAGAACGAAGAGGTACAATGTAAATTTGGAGTGAGGTTAGTCAGGACTAAAATACAAAAGCACTTTCACACCGAAAGATTGTAGAAAGTTGGAACACACTCTCCTGTGGATATTCAGTCAATTGAAATTTTCATGATTAAGATCAACATATTTTTATTAAATTGTATCAAGGGATATGGTTCAAAGGCAGTTAAAGTGGAGTTAAAATACAGATCAGCTACAATCTAATTAAATGATGGAAAGGCTCGAGGGATTGAACGGCTTAGTCCATGTTCTTGAGTAGAATGAAGATCAGAGTCTTTAACATAAAGCACAGGTCAACCATGCTTCTAACTAGATACAGTGTATTATTATTATCTATATTAGAATTCATCTGACAAATCTCAGCCAATCTGTGCAGATGGTTCAAGTTTCTCTGAAGGTAGTTAATTTTCTTTCTGTACATGATGTACTTTGTATTTTCAGTGTCACTATACACACTTTGTTCCATATCATTCACAAATATTGTAAAAGTACAATGACACAGAACAGATCCAGCTGGAATACCAATCATTAATCTTCTCCTGGCAAAGAATAGTCCATTTATCTTCAGCTGCAGTTAAACCAATTTTTAAATTATCTAGATGTTTATCTTGTATTCTCTGAGTCAACATTTTAGCTAGTGATTTCACATAAGGAAAAGGTTTCATGCTTTGTGCTGCTGTTGGAAGAGTCTTAATTTGGCACACTCTCATACTGGACAACATTTCAAGTTTACATTTGGATTGGATCATTCCATTCCTGCATCTGCTGGCAATTTGCTTTCAGCAGGAATAGCATTTGAATCTCAAACTGCTACGCAACCTAGTATTGTGCTCACTGGACAATGATTCCTTTTCATTCATAATGTTTCAGTCATACAATATACCTTGTTTGTATTTTACTTGGAGTTGCTATCCTCCATCCCCAGGCTTATTCACAAAGATCAAATGGTATTTGATTATTAAGAGGTAACTGAATATCTGCATAGAGATGATGTTTCCTGGGAGGTTGTGCCATTTCAATTGCATACACATCACTAGGTGCCTGAAGCAGTGCTAAAGAAAGGGGGAATTACGCAGTTAATGGCTTACCAATGTGGTACTAATTTTTCTTGGAAGATTTTTGCTGCTT
Source organism: Chiloscyllium plagiosum (assembly GCF_004010195.1). NCBI lineage: Eukaryota > Metazoa > Chordata > Chondrichthyes > Orectolobiformes > Hemiscylliidae > Chiloscyllium > Chiloscyllium plagiosum. The sequence continues at coordinate 97,582,062 of NC_057711.1, read as the reverse complement.
CCCTGTAATCCTCACTGAAAACAGTTTATAAAGTAATTATCATAGTTCTGCCTTCATTAAAATCATTGGCAATCACGGGTTTGCAAACTTATTGCCAGTTTGCGCACTGCTTCCAGGTACATTTAAACTAAATCACTCATGTCCTGATTTCTAGAGCATTTCTGTTAAATGCACATCCATTTCTTAAATGAATATATTGTTAACTAGCCAATTATTGTATTAGCTTGCACATTCATCAATATTAGTAACATTTGGAAACATTACAGCTGTACTTAGAAAACAGATTTAGCACGAATACGCAATCTCTGCATTCAAATTCAATGGTAAACAATATGGTTTAATCAGAAGAAAGTCAGCTTTGCAATCTTACAGATCCTCTGATTGTATTGAGAAGAGCTTGTCCTGTTGGGATAAGTATCAGAGTTTGGCTTGGCATATATGTATAAGTATGTTCATGCCTTTAAATTACTACTTTTTTTATATATATAAATGCTGTGTTGTGGTTTATTCTTCATCATGCTCATTAAATTCTAAGTAAAATACAGAAACATTTGCAGGATGTTGCCAAGAGGAAGATCAGCACACTCAACAATGACATTTTGCTACTTATAGGGAATCTGGGCTTTTGATTTTTCTGTAAACAAGGCCACCATTTCTTGACCAATTTTGCGACCAGCAGTGATCAAATGATGCTCAATTTGTATCCCTATAAAGTCTCCATGGGATTTTATCTTGAGAACTTCAGCATTTGGACAACTACAGCTGGAGATCAGTGATTTTGTACAAACAGGCCAAACAATGGTGTATGTACATTAAGAATGAGATTGAATAATTCTTACTGTATCATGCTGAATCTGAACCAAGAAATGTCATTGTGAGTGAAGTCAAATACTGAAAATGAAATAAAATATGGAAAGATAAATGGCATTGAGAGGAAAGGAGGTACAAGAGACAGAAAGCAAAATCAAAATAGAATATGTTTTCTCTATTTTAAGATTTCTGACAGTAACTACAGCTTGAAGGAATGAAACTCAAATTTTGCAAATATCACCTTAAATGTAATAAAGCTCCTTAAGTTTCTTCACAGGAATGCCATGAAACAAAATTGGATAGAGAGTTGCACATTCAAGAGTAAGGATGCAAGGAATTAATTTTGGTTTACAGAGGGTAGAATATGGGACACGTGTCTGAAGTATGTCAGAATAACCAAATCTAGAGATAGGAAAACCATAAATGAGGATTTCAACAACAGATGAGGAAAGGAAAGGCCCTCAGGCATCTGACTATGTTATGGAGGTCAAAACACATAATCTTAGTCATGAGAAGGGGAGATGGACTGAAGTTCATCTTGGGATCAAATATGTCACCAATTTTGCAACTTTGGTTGAGGCTTACAAATGATGGAGTTGGTAGTTAGCCATTACACAATCTAGCAGGACCTAAAGGAGTAGCTTTGTTCTTCTCAACGTGAATATGGAGGAAGTACTTGCTCATTTAGTACTGAATGTAGAAGAATCAGTCTCACAAGTTAAAGACAGAAGAAAGTGGTGGTGAAAAATAGCTGGGGTTGTCAGTGTCCATGTGAAAATTAACGCTGTTTTTAGGAGGAGAAACGTTTAGATGCAAAACAGAAAGAGGTTAAGGAGAAGATCTTGGGGGAGATGGGGTTGGTACAAAAAGTAATGGTTTAGAATTGGGAAGCAAAGCCATTGCAAATGATTCACTGGGTATGATTTGGTAAGAATACGATTGAAGAGTACATTTCTAGCAAACCAATCAACACCAGAGAGGCACAGAGAAGGATAATGTGGTTAATGGTATCAACGGCTACTGACAGGTTTAAATGGTTGAGGGGTGATCATTTACCTTTGTATTGCAATCATGGAGGACATAGTTTCTAACTTTAGTGAGGGCAGTTTTAATAATATAGTAAACTTGATTAAAGGGATTGATGTATAGAGTTCTGGGAAAGATCGTCACAGATCCAAGCTGACTCTTGAGTGTAAAGGGAGGTTGAAAGTCAGACCTAAACTCAGTAATTAAGTCCTAAAGTCACTCATAAATACACTGCAGATACTCCCAGAATCCCAATGCCTCTCCTGCTCCAAGTTGGTCAAAAAGATTAGATTTCCCTCCAAAGAGTTTGTGAAGGAATGTATACAGCATTAATAGAAGACTGAACTGAAAAAGAAATGGAACTGATTGTCAACATTCAGAAAGAATTAGGTATCCTTGTGCATGAAATACAGAGTTAAAATACATCTGCTACAAACAGTTGAAAAGGCAAATTACATATCCAACTTTGTTATAAGTTGTTTAGAGGACAAGAGAAAGGAAGCCTTGCTGCAATGTTACAGGCATTTGTTGAGATCATGCCAGAGTACAATGCATAGTATCACTTCTGTACTGAAGGAGAGGTATATTTGCTTGTAGTGGGTGCAACTGAGAGTCATTAGAATGATTCTCAAGGGAAGAGAATTGTCTCATGAGGCACGATTGAGTAGAATGGATTCATATACTCTGAAATTTACAAAATATGGGATGTGTTAAATTTGAAGAAGCTTTACAAAGTAGATGCTCTAAGTAGAGGTTTTCTTTGCACAAGAGTTAAGCACTAGCAGGCATACTATCAGTAAAATAACATGCAGGAATTTCATTGTCTGCTACTGAGATGAGGGATCATGATTGCACGCTCAGTGAGTTGCATATCTTTGCCATTCCTTTCCACAGAGATTTGCATATGCTTGCTGGAAGTGAATGCATAATTTTCTTTGGAATCCTCAAAAATCAGTGGATGGGGAATCATGCAGGAAAGTGAACTTATGGTGAAGTTTAGTCATTATTGAATGGCATTGAAACAAATTCATGGGATCCAATACCCTATTCCTGTTTATATTTCTGGTAATGTCATGTTGTCATGGCCATTAGATATGCCCATGAATGTTTGAAGGAAGTCAAATGCTTTACTTTTACAAAAAACAATGAAAAATGATGAATTTACCTTGTCACAACATAAAGCCCTGAAAGACCTACTGTGCATTGTGCACCATTGAACTAGCCTCCCTCACTTTGGATTTCTGCAAGTATATGAGACTGCCCAAGGCTGGAAGTAGCCAGTTGTATGGACAGTACATTAAAATATGAATTAAATTTTGGACATTTTTTTTTTTTTTTATAGATATTTTTATTAGAAATTTAACATTTTTACAAGTTTACAAAAATAAACAAAACTCTCAGATATAAACATTGATATACAATTAGCTCAAATATACAATAGCCAAAATTTGACAAAAAAAAAACAAAACAAAAAAAACCGAAAAAAAAACAACAAAAAAAAACAAACAGACAAAACTCAACTATCTACTAATCTAACCTACAACTAACCAGAGTGTATATTTAAGTCTCTTACATGCTCGGAATGTGTTA
>NC_057711.1:97549114-97575283 GCF_004010195.1 Chiloscyllium plagiosum | reverse complement strand
TGCTACTCGGTAGGCCCATTCCACCCTTACCTGGCCTGATCCAGCTTGCAGATTTAAAAGTTGTGGCAGCCACTGCTCCAGGAATGCTGTAAGCTGGCCTTCCTCTTCCTGCTCGGGAAGGCCCAGCAAACGAATATTTTTTCGACGACCTCGATTATCGAGGTCGTCAATATGATTTTCCAAGGTCCGGACTCGCTGCTCGAGGGTCCGGACCTGATCCACGGCCGATTGAGCGGTTGTCTCCGAGGTCGCGGCCTTTAGCTCCGCCCCTCCGACTCGGCGTTGAATTTCTTCAATTTCACGGTCGTGCTTCTTCAGCGCGGCCGACAACGACTCCCAACGGTTCCTGGATTCGACGATAAAGGCATCAATCTTCGAGTCAAGCTTGGAAAGCATTTCTGCAAGGCTTGCTACTGTTGGTAAGTCCCGCGGGGCGGCTGTGGACGCCTCTGCTGCAGCTGGAGAGTGTGGGGGAGGGGTTCCTGCTTGCTGAGAGCTGCGGGCTCCCTTCCCTTTAGTCATTTTAACTTAGGATAAAGTTGCTTAAATGTAATATTAAACCACTAATTTAGTTACTAAACTATTATAAATAATTTATAAATGATTTGGTGAGATTGGTAGGGGGTAGGTGACCCACTGTGCCCAGGTCTTGGGAGGAGCACTATAGACTCAGTCTTACTGGGTCGCCGCCATCTTGGATCCCCCCCTTGGACATTTTTAAGATACAATAAATGCACAAATTGTCTCCTGCAGGTAAGTTGCCTGTAAGTTAAGTTCCATAAACAGAAAATAGGAGCAGGAGAAGGCCATTCACCCTTTTGACATAATTATGGCTGATGAGTCAACTCAGAACCCTGTTCCAGTTTGCTCCCCAAATTCCTTGTTCGATTTTAGCCTGAAGAAGATAGCTAACACCTTCTTGAAACTTTCAATGTTTTGGCCTCAACCATTTTCTGCAGCCAGAAATTCGACAGGGTCACTGCTCTCTGGATGAAACAATTTCCCCAAGTCTCAAATCTAAATGAACCATCCCGTATCCTTAGATTGTGACCCTGGTTCTGGGCTCCCCAGTTATTGGGATTGTCCTTGCTGTGTTTACCCTGTCTAGACCTGTTCGAATGAGATTTCATCTCATTCTCCAAAACTTCAGTGAATAAAGTATTCACCAAAATAGTCTCTCTTCAAATGCCAGTTCTGCCATCCCAGGAGTCAGCCTGGTAAACCTACATGCACTTCCTGTAGAGCAAAAACTTCCTTCCTCAGATAAGAGGACCAAAATTGTACACAATGCTCTCGGTGTGGTCTTACCAAGGCACTGTATGATTGCAGCAAGACATCCCTGCTCACTAAATCCACTTGCTATGAAGACCAATGTAACAGTTGTCTTCTGCATGCTGCTTTCAGTGACAGACATACAAGGACACTCCAGTTTCTTTTAACCTTTCCCAATCTGTTGCCGTTCAGCTCATGATCTATTTTGCTATTTTTGCCAGCAAATTGGATAACCTCACACTTATCCATACTGTAGTTCATCTGCCATACATTTGCCTCATCACTCATTTGTCTAAATTACACTGAAGCATCTTTGCTTCCGTCTCACAGCTCACCCTTCTATCTAGTCTTGTATCAATTGCAAACGAGGAGACAATTGCAAATGCATAAACATTTATTGTCCTCATTTACTCTATAAACATATATTGTGAATAAATGAGATACAAGCACTGATCTTTGCTGAACCGCACTTGCCACTTATTCTTACTCATTGTTTACTACCTGCCAACTATTTCTCAATCCATGTCAGTACACTCTCTCCAGTCCAACACAATATAATTTTACATGCTAATCTCTTGCATGGAAGATTATCGAATGCTGAAATGCATTTGATAATGTAATGTACGAACTATTAAGCATTAGGTAGAAAACCAATCATGTGCATCAAGATTGAGTGTTTCTTCTGTGAAAGAGATTATGCAACATCCTTCCCCATTTTGTATCAATGATAGACTACTTAGCAAAGAACAACAAATTTATGTAAAGAATCTGAGATTGCTTTGATGATTATGACCACAATATATAGTTTGCTGTCAGCAATGACACTTGAAATGACAGCAAAGAAACCACTCTATCACAAGAAGGTGCAAATGGTCATGATTCTGACCATGACAAAACAATGAACTGCACATGCTGGAGATATGAAACAAAAACAGAAACTGCTGGTGAAATTCAGCAGGTCTCGTAGCATCTGCAGGAAGAAACCAGAGTTAATATTTCAAATTTGGTGTCCAGTTCTGATGAAGAGTCAATAGCTACCATCACTAGGATTTCCAGATATCATCTCAAAAAACTAAATGTAAGTGCATGGTTTTGTGTGTGTGTGTATGTGTGTGTGTGTACATGAAAATATTTTACAAAGGTAGATTGGACCCTGACCTTTTCTAATTTTAAAAATAGGTATAAAGTGCATGTTTCAGATGAGATGGGGCTGGTCAAGCTATTCCATGTTAAGCAGAACACAATTTATTTAAACTCTATAGTTAAAATACAAATTTAAAAAAGAGAAATTTAGAAGAATTTGATTCTTGGAAAACTTAAGCAAATAATAGATACAGTTTTATTAATTAATTAAATTGTACATTTTATTAAATAAATGTTCTGATACAATAACATCCCATAAACACACCCCTTGGCAAGAAAATAAATTCAGACACAAGTTCTTACATGCAGTTCTCCAATCCAGGAGGAAACAATATCAAGAGAGATTTCTGAGAAAGGAGAGCTAGGACTAATTTACTGAAGCTTCCACCTCTTCTGGGACCCCAAACAGCTTCTGACTGCTACAGCTGAAAAAAACTAGAAAGCCTGATTTGTGACTGCTGGCCACTCACCTTCAATTGTTACAATGGTTTTTAAAATAACGAAAGGCCTCTTAAGTTATTTACTTAAGCTGTTTTCAATAGCCACTTTGGTACCTCAGCCATTACAAATTATTTTTTAAAAACCAGGACAAAATAACTTTTTTAAAGTGACAGTATCATCTGTGTGTGTGTGTGTGTGTTTGTGTATGTGTGTGTCTTACAAGAATGAATGAGTGGGTGCAGTTTCAATTATATTTCAAGTGTTGAGAAATAATTATTAAATAATTATTTCTGCTTTGTGTCAAACTTATGAGAAAGTCTGCTTTGTATTCTTGAAAATCACTGCACTCAAGGGGTTAAAAATTTCTTCTTTAAAAATACACCTTGTCACTGTGAGTCTAGTGGTGGAAATAGGGAGATTATCCTACTATCTCTGGAGCAAGGTGTTGAAATGAAGTTATAGTTGTAATGTAGAGAACATGACATTCAATCGGTTGGTCCTGATCTCCTGCAGTGCCTCCTAATTGCCTATACATCAGTTTCTTCAGCTCATTACAGCAGAGTAATCTTGTTAAATTGAAGCAAACCCAAATGCATCAGAGTCAAATATGTTCATGAGAAGAAGGGGCAGAATTGGATTGTTGGAGGAAATGGACAATATATTCTTCATTACTACAAAATTCAGCAGTAAAAGCGATATACTTACTTAATTGTTAACAAGCTCCTCAATCCAAAGTGTTTAACAGCATCATGCCTGATTAGTTCAATGAAGAAATTGTGCTGTTACTTGTGGGAAATGTGAGCTAACAGCATGATTTGACATTTTTAAAGCATCAACAAACACATGCTGTAGGAATGTTAAAATAAAAGGTTACTAAGACCAGTGTGGATAAAATAAGGCAATCTAGAGCATAGACTTGTTAATGTCAAATGATGCTGAAGCAACTTGTTTAAATTTTGTGATGAGGAAAAATGAGAGCTGATGATGTTAATGTTGATGTGGTGTATGTGGACTTTGAAAAGACTTTTAAAAATGTCACAAAAATGTTTTGCCAGCAAGGTTAAGTCAAGGGAATACAAGAGATATTAACAATATAGCTGTGATGACATAAACAGGTTGGTGTAGTGTGTACACAAGTGGCAGATGAAATAGAACATAGAACATGAAACATAGAACATTACAGTGCTGTACAGGCCCTTCAGCCCTCAATGTTGCACCAACTCTTGGAACCAATCTGGAATCTATCTATCCTACACTATTTCATTTTCGTCCATATGTTTTTCCAATGACCATTTCAATGCCCTTAAAGTTGGCGAGTCTATAACTGTTGCAGGCAGTGTGTTCCATGCCCCTACTACTCTCTGAGTAAAGAAACTACCTCTGACATCTGGCCTATATCTATCACTCCTCAATTAACACTATGGCCCCTTGTGCTAGCCATCACTATCTGAGGAAAAATGCTCTCACAGTCCACCATATCTAACCCTCTGATTATCTTATATGTCTCAATTAAGTCACCACTCAACCTTCTTCTTTCTAACAAAAACAGTCTCAACTTCCTTAGCCTTTCCTCATAAGACTTTCCCTCCATCCTCGTAAATCTCCTCTGCACCCATTCCAAAGCTTCCATATCCTTCCTATAATACAGTGACCATAACTGTACATAATACTCCAAGTGCAGCCACACCAGAATTTTGCAGCATGACCTCGTGGCTCTGAAACTCAATCCCTCGACCAATAAAAGCTAACACACCGTATGCCTTCTTAACAACCCTATCAACCTGGGGGACAACTTTCAGGGATCTATGTACATGGACACCGAGATCTCTCTGCTCATCTACACTACCAAGAATCTTACAATTAGCGCAGTTCTTTTTATTCTTGTTGCTCCTTCCAACGTGAATCACCTCACGTTTCCACATTAAACTCCATTTGTCATCTCTCAACCCAGCTCTGCAGCTTATCTATGTCCTTCTAGAACCTGCAACATCCTTCAGCACTATCCACAACTCCACCAACCTTAGTGTCATCCGCAAATTTGCTAAACCACCTTTCTAGGCCCACATCTAGGCCATTTATAAAAATGACAAATGGCAGTATCCCAAAGCAGATTCTTGTAGTACACCAATAGCAACTGAACACCAGGATGAAAATTTCCCATCAACCTTTCAGCTAGCCAATTTCTGATCCAAACCACTAAATCATTCTCAATCCAATATGCTGTGCAATAGACTACCATGTAGAAATTTATCAAACACCTTATTGAAATCCATATACACCACATCAACGGCTTTACTCTCGTCCAACTGTTTGGTCACCATCTCAAAGAATTCAATAAGGTTTTGTGAGGCATGACCTACCCTTCACAAAACTGTGTTGACTATCCCTAATCAACTTATTCCTCTTGAGGTGATTATAAATCTTGTCTCTTATAATGCTTTCAAACATTTTGCCCACAACCGAAGTAAGGCTCACTGGTCTATAATTACCAAGGTTGTCACTACTCCCTTTCTTGAACAAGGGAACAATGTTTGCTATCCTCCAGTCTTCTGGCACTATTCCTGTCATAAAAATCAAGACCAAAGGCTCTGCAATCTCCTCCTTGGCTTCCCAGAGAATCCTAAAATATATCCCATCCAGCCCAGGGAACTTATTTATTTTCACACTTTCCAGAATTGCTAACCCCTCCTCCCTGCGAACCTCAATCCCATCTAGTCTAGTAGCCTGTTTCTCAGTATTCCCCTTGATAACATTGTCTTTTTCCAGTGTGAAAACTGATGAAAAATATTCATTTAGTGTTTCTCCATCTTCTCAGACTCCATGCACAACTTCCCACTACTATCCTTGATTGGCTCTAATCTTTCTCTATTCATTCTTTTATTTCTGATTATTCCCATAGAAAGCTTTAGCATTTTCCTTGATCCTTTCTACCAATGGCTTCTCATGTCACCTCCTATCTCTTCAGGTCTTTCCTGGCTAACCTGTAACTCTCAAGTAGGAGAAAGTGAGGACTGCAGATGCTGGAGACCAGAGTTGAAAAATGTGGTGCTGGAAAAACACAGCAGGCCAGGCAGCATCCGAGGAGCAGGAGAATCGATGTTTCGGGCATAAGCCCTTCATTCCTGAAGAAGGGGATATGCCCAAAACGTCGATTCTCCTGCTCCGCAGATGCTGCATGGCCTGCCGTGTTTTTCCAGCACCACACTTTTCAACACTAACTCTCAAGTGCCCTAACTGAGCCTTTACATCTCAACCGAACAGAAATCTTCTTCCTCTTGACAAGAGATTCAACTTCTTTAGTAAACCATGGCTCCTTTGCTCAACCACTTCCTCCCTACTTGACAGTACATTGTTATCAAGGACACACAGTAGCTGTTCCTTGAATAAGCTCCACATTTCAATTCTGCACATCCTCTGCAGTTTCCTTTCCCATTCTATGCAGTCTCAATCTTGCCTAATCACATGATAATTTTCTTTCCCTCAGCAATAACTCTTGCCCTGTGGTATATACCTATCCATTTCGATTGCTAAAGTAAACATAACTGAATTGTGGTCATTATCAACAAAGTGCTCACCTATTTCCAAGTCTAACACCTGGCCTGGTTCATTACTCAATACCAAATCCAATGTGGCCTCGCCCCTTGTTGATCTGTCTGCATACTGTGTCAGGAAACCATCTTTCACAAATTGGACAAAAACTGACGCATCTAAAGGACTCGAACTATAGTACTTCCAGTCAATATTTGGAAAGCTAAAGACTTATAACAACTACCCTGTTACTCTCGCTCCTATCCAGAATTACCTTTGCTCTCCTTTCCTCTACAACACTGGAATTATTTGGAGGCCTATAGAAAACTCCCAACAGGATAACCTCTCCTTTCCTAGTTCTAACCTCAGCCCATACTACCTCAGTCGACGAGTCCTCAATCTTCCATTCTGCCACCGTAATACTGTCCTTGACTAACTCCTCTCTCTCCCTATTCCTCACCTCACTAACACATGACACGGGCAACAAACCAGAGATGACACCTTTGTTCGTTCTAGTACTAAGCTTCCACACTAGTTCCCTGAATTTTTACCTTAAATCTCCATCCCTTTTCCTGCCTGTGTCGTTAGTGCCTACATGCACCATGATTTGGGGCTTCTCCCCCTCTCCCTTAAGAATCCCCAAAACACGATCCAAGACATCACGGAACCTGGCACCTGGGAGGCAACACACCAAAACACCAGTCTCTCTCATTCCCACAGAACCTCCTATCTGTCTCCCTAACTATGGAATCCCCAATGCTCTGCTCATTTCCTCCCTTCCTTCCTGAGGAACAAGGACAGACTCTGTGCCAGAGACTTGTACCCCATGGCTTACTCCTGGTGAGTCATCCACTCCAAAGCAATATCCAAAATGGTATACTTGTTATTGAGGGGAATGGCCACAGGGGTTCCCTGCACTGCTTGCTGGTTCCCGTTCCGTCCCCTGACTGTCGCCTATCTGCCTTATTCTCACACCTGTGACAATCTCCCTGTAACTCCTCTCAATAACCCCCTCCACCTTGTGAATGATCCGAAGTTCATCCAGCTCCAGCTGTAGTTCCCTAACATGGTTTTCAAGGAGCTGGAGTTGGGTGCAATTCCCACAGATGTAGTCAGCAGGGACACTAGTGGTAATAATGCAAATGTTTTTCAGAGAATTGTGCAGTGAAACATTTCTGGGGAGTACGGATGTGGGGAGAATGCAAAAAAACAAAGAGTAAGATTTTAATGGAATGTGGCTTTGCTTTCAGTTATGGCTAGTTTAAGGAGCTTGAACTATTCTTTGTTGGACTGCAACAGGTTTTTGAATTTGACAATGCTTTCCAATTTAGTTTGTACTTGACTGTGTGCAGTCGTGTAAGAAATAGGCCAGGTTGATAGCCTTGAGTTAAAACATGAAAAGTTGATTTTATTGATGAATCACAATCAGTTAGAAGTATTAACAATTATTTTTAAGTGTGTCAAATATGTCCTAGTTCTTCCAAATATCTTCATGCTTTCCCAAAATATGCAAAAAAGAATCAAAAGATTTTTAAACTTGTCCAGATAAGGACAATACAGATATAGAAAATAGTCATAAAAAGAAGATTGACTAGGAGATCAAATGTTTAGATTTCAGCTGGAAAACTCCTTTTCCACAGTAGTGACTGATATTTTCTCTTGTCCAAGCATTGTTGCTGCTGTATTGAAATCCTTGTTTGTGGAAAGGAGTTTCTCTAGCTGATTTTCAAACCACAAGCTGATCTCACAGCTTTCTAGTGAGATCTCAGACAGAGAGAGGTGCTCACTCTGGCAGCCTATGTATCCTCTGCTAAAATCCAAGTTCAAGCATTTACACAGAAGGTTGTATTGTACATCTCTCCATGGAGAAAGTTAGGACTGCAGATGCTGGAGATCAGAGTCAAAGGATGTGGTGCTGGAAAAACACAGCCTCCTGAAGGGCTTATGCCCAAAACATCGATTCTCCTGTGCATCTCTCCATGTCTGCTCTAAAGAATAGAGGATCAGCTCATGTCTTGCATTGTTTCTGATTCAGCCATTGTTTTATAGCCAATTAATTTACTCAATGGCCCAGGTAGCCATCCTAACTATTGACAAGAAACTCATTTCACACATGTTATTTGGCTACAAGATGATGCTAATTATTTTCAGTCACCTTAAGGTCCAATCATTTTCTTTGTTTCAGTAGAGTCATAGAAACGTATAGCTTTAAAACGCATCCTCTGGTCCAACTTGTCCATGCCGATCAGATATCCTAAATTAATCGAGTCCCATTTACCATCATTTGGCTCATATTCCTCTTCATCTCCCCATCTAGATGCCTTTTAAATCTTATAATTGTACTAGCATCCACCACTTCCCCAGGCAGCTCATTCCATACACTCACCACTCTCTGTGTGAAAATGTTACTCTTTAGGTCACTTTTAAATCATTGACCTCTCACCTTAAACCTATGCCCTCTAGATTTAGATTCACCTACTTCAACAAAAAAGCCTTAGCTATTTATCCTATCCATTCCCCTCATGATTTTATGAACCTCAATGAAGTCACCACTCAGCCTGACGCTCTATGGAAAATAGCCCCAGCCTATTCAACCTCTCCCTATTGCTCAAACTCTCAACCCTGGCAATATCCTTTTCTGAACCCTTTCAAGTTTCACAATGTCCTTCCAATAGCAGGGCGATGAGAATTGCACGCAGTATTTTAAAAGTGGCCTAACTAATGTTCTGTACAACCACAACATGACCGCCTAACTCCTATATTCAATGTATTTACCAATAAAGACAAGCATACAAAATACCTTCTTTACTATCCTGTCTACCTAGGACTCCACTTTCAAGGAACTATGAACCTGCACTCCAAGGTCTCTTTGTTCAGCAACACTCCCAAGCACCTGACCATTAAGTGTACAAGTCCTGCTAAGATTTGCTTTCCCAAAATGCAACACCTCGCATTTATGTGAATTAAACTCCATCTGCCACTTCTCAGCGTATCTGAGAAGTGAGGTAACCTTCTTCACTGTCCACTACATCTCTAATTTTGGTGTTGTCTGCAAACTTTCTAACCATAACTCCTATGTTCACATCTAAATCATTGAAATAAATGACGAAAAACAGTGGACCCAGCACCGATCCTTGAGGCACACCGCTGGACACTGGCCTCCAGTCTAAAAAGCAACCCTCCACCACCACCATCTGGTATCATTTTCTTTTCAGTTGAAGCTGCCTTTTTTTTTAAAAAAGTGCAATGTATGGCAACAACCAATGAAATTGCAATTTAATATTTCATAGAGCATGTCTTTATATGAAATACAGGAAAAAGTAACTAGAAAGAGCAATCTTATAAGCATGTACACAACACCATGGATAGACAAATAAGAAAACTGTTGAACCCAACTGCTAGCCTTCAGTAAAATCAAGGGAAAGGCAGCAGAGAAACAGAAACAAAAGAAAGGATGCCAGACTGAGAGAGTATGATCTGCAGAAGGTATGGATGATTAGAAGAATTCACGAATAGAAGAAAAGATTTATGGGCGGCACAGTGGAACAGTGGTTAGCACTGCTGCCTCACAGCGCCAGAGACCCAGGTTCACTTCCCGCCTCAGGAGACTGACTGTGTGGATTCTCCCCGTGTCTGCGTGGGTTTCCTCTGGGTGCTCCGGTTTCCTCCCACAGTCCAAAAATGTGCAGGTCAGGTGAATTGGCCATGCTAAATTACCCGTAGTGTTAGGTGCAGGGGTAAACATAGGGATGGGTCTGTGTGGACTTGTTGGCCCAAAGGGCCTGTTTCCACACTATAAGCAATCTAATCTCATTAATACATCAAACTGCAAAGCTGGTGGAAAGGTCAATCACTGGGGAATACAAAACATCCATACTGAAGACAAAAGGTATGAAATGAGCTATCAAGCACAGAAAAGCAGGGTCAATGAGAAGGAAATGAAAGCAAAATATTCATTCTCTGGAAGATGATGATGACTTTGAGAAGACAGTAGACATAGAGTCATAGAGATGTACAGCATGGAAACAGACCCTTTGGTCTAATCCGCCCATGCCGATCAGATGTCCAAGCCCAATCTAGTCCCACCCTGCCAGCACCTGGCCCATATCTCTCCAAACCCTTCCTATTCATATACCCATCCAAATGCCTTTTAAATGTTGCAATTGTACCAGCCTCCACTACTTCCTCTGGCAGCTCAATCCATACACATACCACCCTCTGTGTGAAAACGTTGTCCCTTAGGTCTCTTTTATATCTTTCCCCTCTCACCCTAAACCTATGGCCTCAAGTTCTGCTCTCCCCCACCCCAGGGAAAAGATTTTGTGTATTTATCATACCAAAGCCACTCATAATTTTGTAAACCTTTATAAGGTCACCCCTCAGCCTCCAGGGAAAACAACCCTCGCCTATTCAGCCTCTTCCTATAGCTCAAATCCTCCAACCCTGGCAACATCCTTATAAATCTTTTCTGAATCCTTTCAAGTTTCACAACATCTTTCTGACAGGAAGGAGACCAGAATTGCATGTAATATTCCAACAGTGGCCTAACCAATGACTTGTACAGCTGCAACATGACCTCCCAACTCCTATATTTAATACTCTGACCAATAAAGGAAAGCATACCAGATGCCTTCTTCACTATTCTATCTACCTGCGACTCCACTTATGAACCTGCACTTCAAGGTCACTTTGTTCAGCAACACTCCCTATTATCTTACCATTAAGTGTATAAATCCTGCTAAGATTTGCTTTCCCAAAGTGCAGCACCTCACATTTATCTGAATTAAACTCCATCTGCCACTTCTCAGCCCATTGGCCCATCTGATCAAGATCCTGTTGTAATCTGAGGTAACCTTCTTTGCTGTCCACCACACCTCCAATATTGGTGTCATCTGCAAACTTACTAACTGTACCTCTTATGCTCACATCCAAATCATTTATATAGATGACAAAAAGTAGAGGACCCAGCACCAATCCTTGTGGCACTGCACTGGTCACTGGCCTCCAGTCTGAAAAACAACCCTCCACCACTACCCTCAGTCTTCTACCATTGAGCCAGTTCTATATCCAAATGGCTAGTTCTCCCTGTATTCCATGAGATCTAACCTTGATAATCAGTCTCCTATGGGGAACCTTATCGAATGCTTTACTGAAGTCCATATAGATCGCATCTACCGCTCTGCCCTCATCAATCCTCTTTGTAACTTCTTCAAAAACCTCAATCAAGTTTGTGAGACATAATTTCCCAGCACAGAGCCATGTTGACTATCCATAATCAGTCCTTGCCCTTCCAAATACATGTACATCCTGTCCCTCAGGATTCTCTCCAACAACCTGCTCACTGGTCTATAGTTCCCTGGCTTGTCCTTACCACCCTTCTTAAACTGTGGCACCACGTTAGCCAACCTCCAGTATTCCAGCACCTCACCCGTGACGATTGATGATACCAATATCTCAGCAAGATGCACAGCAATCAGTTCTCTTGCTTCCCACAGAGTTCTAGGGTACACCTGATCAGGTCCACCTTTATGTGTTTCAAAATATCCAGCACTTCCTCTTCTGTAATCTGGACATTTTTCAAGGTGTCACCACGTATTTCCCTACATTCTATATCTTCCATATCCTTTTCAACAGTAAATACAGATGGAAAATGCTCGTTTAGTATCTCCCCCATTTTCTGTGGCTCCACACAAAGGCCGCCTTGCTGATTTTTGAGGGACCCTATTCTCTTCCTAGTTACTCTTTTGTCCTTAATGTATTTGTAAAATCCTTTGAATTCTCCTTAATTCTATTTGCCAAAGCTATCTCATGTTCCCATTTTGCCCTCCTGATTTCCCTCTTAAGTACACTTCTACTGCCTTTATACTCTAAGGATTCACTCGATCTTCCCTGTCTATACCTGACATATGCTTCCTTCTTTTTCTTAACCAAACCCTCAATTTCTATAGTCATCCAGCATTCCCTATACTTACCAGCCTTTCCTTTCATCCTGACAGGAATATACTTTCTCTGGATTCTTGTTATCTCATTTCTGAAGGCTTCCCATTTTCCAGCTGTCCCTTTACCTGTGAACATCTGCCCCCAAACAGATTTCGAACATTCTTGCCGAATACCGTCAAAATTAGCCTTTCTCCAATTTAGAACTTCAACTTTTAGATCTGGTCTTTCCTTTTCTATCACTATTTTAAAACTAATAGAATTATGGTCGCTGGTCCCAGAGTTCTCCCCCACTGACACCTCAGTCACCTGCCCTGCCTTATTTCCCAAGAGTAGGTCAAATATTGCACCCACTCTGATAGGTACATCCACACACTGAATCAGAAAATTGTCTTGTACACACTTAGCAAATTCCTCTCCATCCAAATCCTTAACACTATGGCAGTCCCAGTCTATGTGTGGAAAGTTAAAATCCCCGACCATAATCACCCTATTACTCTTACAGATAGCTAAGATCTCCTTACAAGTTTGTTTCTTAATGTCCCTCTGACTATGGGGGGTCTATAATACAATCCCACAAAGGTGATCATCCCTCTCTTATTTCTCAGTTCCATCCAAATAACATCCCTGGATGTATTTCCGGGAATATCCTCCTTCAGCACAGCTGTAATGCTATCCTTTATCAAAAACACCACTCCCGCTCCTCTTTTGCCTCCCTTTCTATCCTTCCTGTAGCATTTGTATCCTGGAACATTAAGCTACCAGTCCTGCCCATCCCTGAGCCATGTTTCTCTAATTGCTATGATATCCCAGTCCCAAGTTCCTAACCATGCCCTGAGTTCATCTGCCTTCCCTGTTAGGCCCCTTGCATTGAAATAAATGCAGTTTAATTTATTATCCCTACCTTGTCCCTGCCTGCCCTGACTGTTTGAGTCACTTCTGTTCTCAACTGTGCCATTCTCAGATTGATCTCTTTCCTCACTATCTCCCTGGGTTCCACCCTCCCCATCTTACTAGTTTAAATCCTTCCGAGCAGCTCTAGCAAATCTCCCTGCCAGTATCTTAGTCACCTTCCAATTTAGGTGCAATCCGTCCTTCTTGTACAGGGCACTTCTACCCCAAAAGAGATTCCAATGATCCAAAAATGTGAATCCTTCGCCCATATAACAGGTCCTCAGCCATGCATTCATCTGCTCTATCCTGCTATTACTGCCCGCACTAGCTCGTAGCACCAGGAGAAATCCAGATATTACTACACTCGAGGATCTCCTTTGTCATTCCTGCCTAACTCTCTGTAATCTCCCTTCAGAATCTCAACCTTTTCCCTTCTTATGTCATTGGTTCCAATGTGGACAATGACCTCTTGCTGGCCCCTCTCCCCCGTGAGAACATTCTGCACCATCTCTGAGACATCCTTGATCCTGGCTCTAGGGGAGCAACACACCATTCTGCTGTTTCGCTGCTAGCCACAGAAACGTCTGTCTATATCTTGGACTAGAGAATCCCCTAACACTATTGATCTCCTGTAACTCGACATACTCCTTGTCGCATTAGAACCAGTCTCAATACCAGAAACTTGGCTACATTCTCCTGAGAATCCATCACCTCCTACATTTTCCAAAACAGCATACCTGTTTGAAATGGGTATAGCCACAAAAGACTCCTGCACTACCTGCCTACCTCTTTTACCCTTCCTGGAGTTAACCCATCTATGTGACTGTATCTGCGACTTTTGCCCCTTCCTATAAATGCCATCCATCAAATACTGTTGCTTTTCAAATTCCTCATCGCCTCTAACTGTCTCTCTAACTGATCCATTTGATCTGATAGGATTCGCAACCAACAGCATTTATTGCAGATATAAACCACAGTAACCCTTAAACAAGAAGCACATATCGTTCCTTCACAACCTACAGACCTAGAAAATAACATTGTCTTATTCCTCTATAAAATACTGCCCCAGGTTAAATTAATAGTTATGGCTTATATTTTAAGTTTAATCAAGAGGAAGAGGACTCAAGAAATTATTTGAAATGGGCATTTTACTTTAAAACAAAGGTGGGAAAGGAGGGTCTGCTTTTGAAGCAAAAATGAAGTTGAGCATCAGCGGATTCTTTCTTTTTCTGTGAATTTGTATGAAACTGCACCAGAAGATGAGAGCTAACCTGCATGTCGAGACAGGACTTTAACATGACTTTTCTGATGAAGGAGCAGCACTCCAAAAACTTGTGATTTCAAATAAACCTGTTGGACTATAACCTGGTGCCATGTGACTTCTGGTTTTGTCAACTCCAGTCCAACAAATGCATTGCCACATCATGGCTTTCAGAACATGTCAGTGAGGAGCCATGAAAATTCAATGAACCTTTGTTGCAGATTAATAGCTCCCCATTGTCCAAGTTGTTGGAACAATTCTTTCAAAATGAACTTGTAGCATATTTGAGTTTAGAATGGAATTCCAAAGAATGACTGTGCAAAGTGTGATTTTTAACTTTGTCCATCACAGTCCAACACTGGCTTCTCCACCCCATGTGAAAAGAATCCCATTGTCTGTCAAGAAAGTGTAAATGGGTGAAACTTGAACTCATTATGTATCTATGACTAGATTATCAGAGATGTTTTGTGAGGACAGTGAAGAAGAAATGCTTAATAAGATATACATTTGAAGCATATTTGAGAATATCTCTGTAATGATTGTAATGAGGTCAGCCAGACGGACATCATGGAATATGAGTTCACTGATTGAGGCTGCTAATCTCATCCATTCAGGGAGTCCTACATGACATATGCAAAGAGTATGGGTCAGGGATATCGACACTCTGGTACCTGATTCTTGCACTACTAAATTCAAAGACTGTATATGTGTAAATAAAGAGGGACTTCATGATATTAATACCAGCCTCTGTGAAGTTATAGCAACCTCAAATCTACCAAATATAAAGGGTTTGAGCTGGTCTTTGTCAACTTTGTGAGGAATCAAACCAGTATTTTTTGTTTCAAACCCCTAGCATGCTGGTTAAAATGTTCACCTGCCTCTCCCTGCCCAGAGGTTTGACTAACCTTTGGCTAAACTGAAGCCAATTAAGCCTACTACTGTGATAAGCCGTTCTGAATCCATCTCATAAACCCCCATTCTCTATTTCTTCAGTGAGTCATAGGGTTATATGAGCTACAATACTTCAAGTCTTCCTCTTGAAAGAAGCATAATTAACAACAGAATTTTGGACTTTTAAGATCTTATGGCATCGCCATTACATTTGCAATCATTTTCCTTGTTTGTGAGTTTGTATCTGTGTGAATATATAAATAAGGTTTGTCCTGTCTGCATTTTGGGTATTGAATAATAAATATTTATGCTTCATAAAGCTTATGAGAAAACTTGTCATATGTCTGTTCTTAAGAGTGACAGCACTTAAGGTTAAATGCATTGTTTCTCTGTCTTTGGTGAGCTGATAAGATAAAAAAGGTAGAACCATTCTTCCACTTCTGTTCAGTTCAGAACAGAGTAAAGTTCTATCACTTAGTAAATGTCAAGCCACTGAAATGGAAGTGAGAATGTGTATAGAATATAAGCAGGCAGGGAAAGAGTTAAGTTCTGAGTTTTGTGAAATAAGAGGTTCAGCCGATTATGTCTCAGATCAAGTCATAGAGTCATAGAGATGTACCGCATGGAAACAGACCCTTTGGTCCAACCCATCCATGCTGACCAGATATCCCAACCCAATCTAGTCCCACCTGCCAGCGCCCGGCCCATATCCCTCCAAGCCTTTCCTATTCATGTACCCATCCAAATGCCTCTTAAATGTTGCAATTGTACCAGCCTCCACCACATCCTCTGGCAGCTCATTCCACACACATACCACCCTCTGCGTGAAAACGTTGCCACTTAGGTCCCTTTTATATCTTTCCCCTCTCACCCTAAACCTATGCCCTCTAGTTCTGGACTCCCCGACCCCAGGGAAAAGACTTTGTCTATTTATCCTAACCATGCCCCTCATAATTTTGTAAACCTCTATAAGGTCACCCCATAGCCTCTGATGCTCCAGGGGAAACAGCCCAGCCTGTTCAGCCTCTCCCTGTACTTCAGATCCTCCAACCCTGGCAACATCCTTGTAAATTTTTTCTGAACCCTTTCAAGTTTCACAACATCTTTCCTGTAACTTCTCAGTTCATTGGCCCACCTGGACCAGATCCCGTTCTAATCAGAGGTAACCTTCTTTGCTGTCCAGTACACTTCCAATTTTGGTGTCATCAGCAAATTTACCAACAATATCTCTTAAGCTCACATCCAAATCATTTATATAAATGACGAAAAGTAGTGGACCCAGCACGAGTCCTTGTCGCATTCCATTGGTCACAGGCCTCCAGTCTGAAATGCAACCCCCCTCCACCACTACCCTCTGTCTTCTACCTTTGAGCCAGTTCTGTATCCAAATGGCTAGTTCTCCCTGTATTCCATGAGATCTAACCTTGCTAACCAGTCTCCCATGGGGAACCTTGTCGAACGCCTTACTGAAGTCCATATAGATCACATCTACTGCTTGCCCCCATCAATCTTCCTTGTTACTTCTTCAAAAAACTAAGAACTTACAGTTAACAATGGGGTGCTGGAGGGTTAACAAGATGGAAAAGCATTCATTTTGGAATGGGATGATAATATGGGGGTTGGGGGGTGGTTGGGAAACGGGATGACAATATTGGCATAGTCAGCAGGATACAAAGGAATAGTTATGATCAGATCGTGTCAGCTGCCGCCCGAAACATCGGTGTCTCGAAACGGATTGGCCCACAAGGTAAGATTTTAAATCTTGATCCCTCTCGGTATTCCTTTGTGTCAGAAACGGTCCCCTCGTTCAATTGCTCTCTATTCTACGTATTCCATGAATGGTAATTAGTTCAGTCAACAGACACAGTTTTGCAGGTGCGCTGGCAGACAGAGGTTCAAGTCCTCTGCGCTGCATTGGGTGAGCGGGGTTTGATTCAGGTTCTAGTCCTCTGTGCGGCACTGGGGTTAAAGTCCCCTGGGGTGGGGGGAGGGGGGAGCGGTTTATTGAACTTCGAGTGCTCTGCCAGGTACTGGGGTTCAAGAATACTGAGTGGGTTGATTTGAGGTTCAAGTCCTCTGCATTGTGTTTATGTGAGCTTCAAGCTCTCTGTGTTTGAGGTTCGAGCTTTCTGAGTTTAAGTGAGCTTTGAGCCTTCTGTGTTTAATTGGGATTTGAGATCTCTGTGTTTAAGTGGGGTTCAGGTTTTCTGTGTTTAGGTGGGATTCAAGTTTTCTGTGTTTAAGTGGCGAGTTTTCTGTGTTTCAGTGGAAATCAAGTTTTCTGTGTTTAAATAGGGTTTGAGCCCCTGTGAGGAGTAAACTGAGAAAGGGATTAAAGAAATTTGAGGCTCTGCGTGTCTTTGTTCTGAGGAAACAGAGTGGCTTGGACTATGGTGCCATGTGGTCCGGTGCAAGGGCTTTCTCTTTTTATAAGTTTAATTTCATCGCGAGGATGCAAAAAAAAAGAGAAATGCTGAAATTAAGGTTGTACTTAAGGTAATACATGGGTTGAGGGGGAAAGTTTCAATGTAAATTGTGCCATGCTGAGAGTGTTTGATGTTTAACAATTTTGGTTTGTTAAAATACTGGTTCAGAAAATCCTTTTAAGTAGCTGTTTTGCCTTGTTTGAATTAGGATCTCAATCCAATGTGTTTTGTGGACTATGTAATGCAGCAGATTTTGTTTTTACATTGAAATTGTACCACATTATGTCATTTTAAAAATGCTCAAACTTGTAACCTTAAAATAAATTGGTTGAGTGTCTTGAGCCCTTGATTGGTTTGAAATTCTACAAAGCCTGTTTAAACAAAATCGTTGCATCAGTGATCATGTTTTAACCAGATGAGAGTATTGTATTAAAATATCTTTGCTGCTATGTTTTTAATGCAGGATGTTCACAAAAAGGAAAGTGCATTTTTAGTTTGATGCTTTGCTAAGATTTTCTAGAGAATATCAGAACTTGAGGCTGAGCTATTTCAATTCTGTTAATTATTGTTAAGACTTCATTGACCCCCTTCATATTACAAATTCGAAGAATATTGTAATCAACCAAAATTGCCATTGTAATTCTGACTGTTTCATTTGAAAAGTTTCATTTAGAGAAAATATTTTAAAATATTCTGTATTTGTTTCCCATGAATATTTGAGATTTAAATCTGAACTGAAACTGCCTCTTCAATTGCTAAAGCACAGAAAAGATTTTGTGTTTTTCTTGCTGTTCTAGACTTTTGAAATACTGATCCTGACAGCTTTCACATTGACCAAGTATCAATTTCTTAAAGGAAAATAATGTTGAATAACCTGAATGAGGTACCAGAGTGTTTGATTTTAGGACCATTGATTGTTGCTTATAATTGTCTGAATTGTTTAGGCAGTACAATTTAGAAATTGACAGATTGTATAAAACTTGTTAATGTTATAAATAGTGCACACAATAACAGACTTGAAGAATTCAAAGAATATTGAGTCAGGCAGACACAATTTAGTGTAGTTAAATGTGTGACTGTCTTCATACTGATAATCACCCTTGGCAAGGAAGGAATGAGAGAGGAAATGCAAATTTACTTTCAGCAGCTATCATAGTCTCTACAGTTTCTCCATTCACAGGTAAAGCATGCCTTCAGATCACCACCCATCCAATAGATTCAATCAGCTCTGCAGTCATGAGCAAGAAAAGTGAAGAAGCTAACAACAGTGAAGAGGAGATCAGTATGCTTTTTGTCAGTGGCCTTTCTACAGACATTAAACTACGTGGGCTTTACCTTTTCTTTTGCCATTTAAGGGATATGAAGGTTCACTGGCTAAGCTGACATCGCAACAGCCAGTTGGCTTTGTTACATTTGACAGCAGAGCAGGAGCAGACACAGCAGAAAATGCTGCGTTCACTCAGCCTGCAGCTGCCGCTGGTATCCTCCATCTGAAGTATCTCCAGAAGGGTGGAAGTCTCATCAGTTTTGTGAAGCATTTAACTACACTTATCCACAAATTCAGATTTCTCTTTCGAGTGATGCACAAGGACAGACTGAATTGTGTTTTCAGGTTGGACTTAACTAAAGGAAATTTTGAAGAACTGGCTCATTTGCACTCAACTTGGAGGGGATGGAGTGCTCACTAAGGACTGTGGATTTAAGAACTTGACTGGTGACTTTTTTTTCCATGTGGGAGGATTCTGCACATTCTATTTACTGAATGAACTGGTGATTTTTGTTGTTAAAGTCATTGCATATTGTGTATCAATAACCTTCTTAAATACTGTCAGTCTTATGAAAACTGGTAGTGCCATCTTGGTGGTAATCATGGAATGATAAAAGGAGGGAATGAGAATGTTTATAGGGTATAAACAGGCAGTGAAAGAGTTAAGTTTTGAGTTTTGTGAAACAAGAGGTTCAGCTGAGCATAGCTCAAATCAGATAAGAATTTACAGTTAACGATGGGGTGTTGAAAGCAATGGTAATGAGTTGACAAGGTGGAAAATCATTCATTATGTAGAGCCATTTAACATTATTGGAAGAATTCAGTATGCAAGGTCAGTTAACAAGGTGAAAAGTATTCATTATGTGAAGCCTGTTAACAATGTTAAGAACATTCATTGTGTAACAGCAGATCGTTTAATCTTTACTGTTGAGACTTGATGATTGTAATGGTCACCCAATCAATATGTATGTGGCCTTATCTGGATGCTCCTCCCTGTAACATGACTATATAGTTCATTGAGAAACTGCTCTTCCAGAGAAGAACATTCATTGTGTAACAGCAGATTGTTTAATCTTTACTGTTGAGACTTGATGATTGTAATGGTTACCCAATCAATATGTATGTGGCCTTATCTGGATGCTCCTCCCTGTAACATGACTATATAGTTCATTGAGAAACTGCTCTTCCAGAGAAGACTATGAACTCATGTCTCTGTGCACATGGGCGTTCGTTCTCTCTCCCCCCAGGGCCCAGAATACAGATGAAGGAGGTAAAACTATACGGTATCTCTGAGCATTTTGCTTTGACTGAGGGGGGGGAATGGAATGACAGAAGTAAATTAGAGACAGATGACAAAAAGGCACAGATACTCTCTCAGGAAGTGGATGTTCTGATAAGATAAAGCAGGCATAGCCAGTAATGGTTCTGGTCTGTCAGATGACATCTCACTCTGAGGTAGTGGTCAGCTGGTTGGATCCAAAATAGCATATCCAAAATTATGGAGGACAAATTTCTCCAGAAGATATATGAAGAACACATGTGATTGGAGAAGTGTAAGTTCAATGTCTGATTGGTTGGGTATTGAATAGGCATCCACAAAAACATCAAAAGAATGATTCTACATACAACATATGCCAGAAGTACAGATTTACAAGGCAGAAAGAGATGATAGCCATTGAAGTACCACCCAGATGATCATACAGTGATTTTTTTTAGATGATCAACAACAGTGTCTCATAGTCACAGAAGACTACTCAAAGTTTCCTCTAATCAGAAAGATGAAAGATTTGAGTATTACAATAATCATCTCAGCAACACAGACTCTCTTCACTGAGCGACTGAAAAAAATAACAAGATTCAACAACAAAAAATTACTTAAATATAAGCATTTATTAAGTAAATAAAAAGAATGAAAAAGAAAGGAAAAAAATAAGTCTCACACCTTTCTTGCCCATTGGGCACTCCTTGATCGATTCCTGGCACCGTTTGTGATCCTGATCCAAGGGGAAGTCCAATGATGTGGAACAAAGTGTCTCTCTTGTGCAACAAGCCACAAGTACAGAAAAACAAGTTGATTGTTTCATCTTCAGCGCATGCAGGAATGTGTGTCACCTATCACAGGACTTATTTAAGGTCATGCAGCTGTTGAATATCACAAACAATTCTAACCGTCCTTTACAGTGATAGAACTTAATTCATTTGCAGAGAATTTAAGGAATTCACTGAACAGGATAAGTTCAATATCATCACTCCATCACCACTTTGCCAAAAGGGAAATGGGTTAATCGATCTCGAAGAGAAATCCTGAGGGACAAAGGAAGATCCAAACCTTGCCTTATCTTCATTCCAATTTATACATTTTTTAAAAATTGCCTGCCGAGATTTTGAATAAAAAACAGATTTGAAATAACTCATCAAGCAACGTACTGACTCCAAGGTACTCAGTCAGAAGAAAGGAAGACAGTGACTCCAATCTGCACATGGAGAGGCTCGTCAATATTTCAAGCAAATGCAAAATCATTCCCAGAGTGGTTGAAAAGACAATCTGTACTTGTGTAGGATCCAGTTGTGAAAATGTGTAACCCAGTCGCAGTTATTCATCAGGCTGAGGCTCCAAAGTCAGACAGCACTGAAACCAGAACCAAAAGAATAAGAAAGGGAACAGAGTTCCCGACAGCCTACACCTAAGCTGGAAGGGCAAATAAAAAAAGAATCAACAATACCAGCATCATCAAACAGGAAGACAACATCAACAACAGGCAGTAAAACGCCGATTGTGTCACCACCAAGTGGCACAATAGCAGCAATCTAAAGGCATGACTCTTACAACATAACAAGGGTTTGAATGAGGTGGCAGTGTTATGCAATGTCACTGGACTAATAATGAAGAATACCGGACTCATGTTTTTGACACAAGATCTCAAATTCCAATATGGCAGATAGTGAAACTGGAATTCAATTGCAATAAGTAATCTGTGGTTGAAGAAATAATCTAGCCCAATGATAATGAACATCAATTGTTGTGGATCCCACCTTATTCTCTCATACCTTTCAGGAAAAGAAGTCTGACATCTTTATTTGATCTCATCTACTTGTAACTCAAGTAATGTGGCTAATGCTTAACTGCCCTCTGATTTATTAATGATGGACAATAAGTACTGAACTGGCCAGCATTGCCTTCAATCCTGAGCAAGTTAAAAAAAAATACAACAGGTAGTCTGACAATTTACCACTGAGAACAATAAATGTCAAATTTGTAAGATGAAGAAAAAAAATCCCAATCTTCAAAATGACATTGTGACTAACATTTTTAGAAAAGAAAACAAGGTATACAATACACTTATGGTATTGAAAGTATTTCTGTAAGTCAATTATTAATCTTTAATAATTTTTAAAGTTAAGAGTTGGAATAATTGTATTGATATAGAAGTGCAGCATTTCTTGAAGCAGGAGAATTCTTATATTGATATAATGTACATCAAGCACTAAGAACTAATTACAATGAGAACATATATTTTGGGATATCAGATTCACTGTCTCACTGCAGTCATGTATTGAACAACAATATATCAGTTATCAGTTCACCAGGCCCCTACAGAGCAACAACAACTGCACCAGATAGAACTGCACACAATCCTGGTGTTGTGAAGGAGATTTCATTGGACTACTTAAATAACACATTGGTAATAAAATTGGGCAGGGATCACTCTGAGCTGCCAATGGGTTTACCCTCCTACCAATATCCCAGTCCCTCCTTCCATTTGAATTTAATGCTAACTTTTCCAAACCATAATACTAATTGTTGAATATAACCTTATTGCACTGATTTGATTAGATTCCCTATTCCTAATGAAGGGCTTTTGCCCGAAACGTCAATTTTGCTGCTCCTCAGATGCTGTCTGAACTGCTGTGCTCTTCCAGCACCACGAATCCAAAATCTGGTTTCCAGCATCTGCAGTCATTGTTTTTACCTAGTTGATTTTAACCCTACTGCGAATCCTCTTGCAAGGATGCCTGCCTTGAAGAAGTTTTCCTCCTCTCTCTACAAGAACCTCAGGAAGTCCCTCTCCCACTGCAACTCCCAGGTCATTTCCTCTGCCCTGAAGCTCTTCAACCACGTCCTGAAATAAACTCGCTACCACAGCCACATTTGCTTTCTCAGTGCCTGCCTCTGTAACTAACTCATCCCACACGGACTCCAGGCCACCTTTAAACCAGCAGAGTTTGGACCTGAACAGGATAAACAGTACATATTACAGATTCAAAAACACCAGCAACAGTTCTCCTTCAAGATCCTCCGCTCCACGCTTGCAGCAATGTGCCGGTACCTAGCCTCTCTACAGTCAGCCCTGCCTCAGCTGAGGGCCACACTCTCTCAGAATTGCAAAGGACCCACTCTGTACTACACCCTCTGGAGAATTCATACTCTCAACAAACAGTATTTCAACTCCATCTCAAACATCAAAAACTGTAAGTACAACAAGCCTTTATCTACCCACCTCCATAACCAGCGTTCCTCAAACATTCCAGAAGATTCCCCTGGCTTCTGTAACTACTTGGACTCCATTAGCCATGCGGCTGGTGCAGCTGCCACCCCCACGCTGATTGATGATGTCACTTCCACCCCCATCATGGCCACTCCCACAACCACTACCGCCCTTCACAATTCCTCATACACTACACGTGACATCACTTCCGCCCCTCACATCATCGCTGATGTCACATGCTCAATGACTTCCGCCACCCCTACTGCCGTGGCTGCCACCACTTCCGCCCCCACCAACGCCACTCACCTGCATTCTGCTGACACGCCCCCCACATATCCCACTGTCACCATTCCCGGCCCCCAGAACGCTGAGGGGAGCACTACCCCTGCTCATGACTCCACACCCATTCCCCCCACCATCACACCCACTCTAGTTACTGGTTCCGCCCCCACTCCCAGCTCCACACCCACACCAGATCCCAGCTCCCAGCCCTGCCGAGTTTTCACCATCCCTCCAGACCTTCCCCTCACTGAGGACGAACGATCAGTCCTCAGCAAAGGGCTCACCTTCATCCCCCTCTGTCCACGCATCAGTGAATTTAATATACGCCGTGATGTCGAACACTTCTTCCGCCGCCTCCGCCTCCGAGCTTGCTTTCACAATCAGGACTCCTGCCCACCTTCTGAGGACCTCTTCGCCCACCGCCAACATACTGTATCCACCTGGCCTATTACCCTCTCTCGACCTCTTCATTTCCAACTGCCGCCGGGACATGAACCGCCTCAACCTGTCTACCCCCCTTCCCCACTCCAACCTCTCACCCTCACAATGCGCAGCCCTCCAATCCCTCTGCTCCAATCCCAACCTCACCATCAAGCCAGCAGATAAAGGGGGCGCAGTGGTAGTCTGGCGCACTGACCTCTACACCGCTGAAGCCAAACGCCAACTCGAGGACACCTCTTCCTACCGCCCCCTCGACCATGACCCAACCCCCATTACCAAACCATCATCTCCCAGACCATACAGAACCTCATCACCTCAGGAGATCTCCCATCCACAGATTCCAACCTCATAGTCCGGGAACCCCGCACTGCCCGGTTCTACCTCCTTCCCAAGATCCACAAGCCTGACCACCCTGGCCGACCCATTATATCAGCATGCTCCTACCCCACTGAACTCATCTCTACCTACCTCGACACTGTCCTATCCCCCCAGTCCAGGAACTCCCCACATACGTTCGAGACACCACCCACGCCCTCCTCCTCCTCCAAGACTTCTGTTTCTCCGGCCCCCAACACCTCATCTTCACCATGGATATCCAATCCCTCTACATCTCAATCCGCCATGACCAGGGCCTCCAAACCCTCCGTTTTTTTCCTCTCCAGACGTCCCCAACAGTCCCCTTCCACCGACCCTCTCATTCGTTTGGCCGAACTGGTCCTCACCCTTAACAATTTCTCCTTTGAATCCTCCCACTTCCTCCCGACCAAAGGGATAGCCATGGGCACACGTATGGGCCCCAGCTATGCCTGTCTCTTTGTTGGCTACATAGAGCAGTTGGTCTTCCGTAATTACACCGGCACCACTCCCCACCTCTTCCTCTGCTACATTGATGACTGCATTGGCGCCACCTCGTGCTCCCGCGAGGAGGTTGAGCAATTCATCAACTTCACCAACACATTCCACCCTGACCTTAAATTCCTCCGCTACATTGATGACTGCATTGGCGCCACCTCATGCTCCCGCGAGGAGGTTGAGCAATTCATCAACTTCACCAACACATTCCACCCTGACCTTAAATTTACCTGAACCATCTCTGACACCTCCCTCCCCTACCTGGACCTCTCAGTCTCCATTAATGATGACCGACTTGACACTGACATTTTTTACAAACCCACCGACTCCCACAGCTACCTGGATTACACCTCTTCCCACCTCTTGCAAAAATGCCATCCCGTATTCCCAATTCCTCCGTCTCCGCCGTATCTGCTCCCAGGAGGACCAGTTCCACCACAGAACACACCAGATGGCGTCCTTCTTTAGAGACCGCAATTTCCTTCCCATGTGGTTAAAGATGCCCTCCAACACATCTTGTCCACAGCCCACACCTCCTCCCTCAGACCGCACCCCTCCAACCGTAACAAGGACAGAACGCCCCTGGTGCTCACCTTCCACCCTACCAACCTTCGCATAAACCAAATCATCCGTCAACATTTCCGCTACCTCCAAAAAGACCCCACCACCAGGGACATATTTCCCTCCCCACTCCTTTCCACCTTCCGCAAAGACCGTTCCCTCCGTGACTACCTGGTCAGGTCCACGCTCCCCTACAACCCACCCTCCCATCCTGGCACCTTCCCCTGCCACCGCAGGAACTGCAAAATCTGCACCCACACCTCTTCCCTCGCCTCCATCCAAGGCCCTAAAGGAGCCTTCCACATCCAATAAAGTTTTACTTGCACATCCACTAATATCATATATTGCATCCGTTTCTCCCAATGCGGTCTCCTCTACATTGGGGAGACTGGATGCCTCCTAGCAGAGTGCTTTAGGGAACATCTCCGGGACACCCGCACCAATCAACCACACTGCCCTGTGGCCCAACATTTCAACTCCCCCTCC
>NC_057711.1:97530299-97548444 GCF_004010195.1 Chiloscyllium plagiosum | reverse complement strand
AATGTCCCCAATGACTCTGCTTCCACCACCACAGATGGCAACGCATTCCATGCATGCACAACTCTCTGGGTAAAGAACCTACCCCTCACATCTCCTTTATACATTCCTCCTAACATCTTCAAACTATGGCTTCTTGTACCAGTCAATCCTGCCCTGGGGAAAAGTCTCTGGCTATTGACTCTATCTATTCCTCTCATTATCTTGTATACCTCGATCAGGTCTCCTCTCTTCCCCCTTCTCTCCAGAGAGAAAAGTCCAAGCATATTCAAGCTTTCTTCCATAAGGCAAACCCTCCAGTCCAAGTAGCATCATGGTAAACCTTCTTTGCACCCTCTCCAAAGCCTCTGTATTTTTCCTATAGTAGGGCGACCAGAACTGGACACAATATTCCAAGCGTGGTCTCACCGGGGACTTGTAGAGCTGCAGCAAAACCTCGCGGCTCTTAAACTCAATCCCCCTGTTAATGAAAGCCAAAACACCACATGCTTTCTGAATAACCCTATCCACTTGGGTGGCAACTTTGAGGGATCTATATACTTGCACACCCAGATCCCTCTGTTCCTCCACACTGCCAAGAATCCTGTCTTTAATCCTATATTCAGCATTCGAGTTCGACCTTCCAAAATGCATCACTTCGCATTTATCCAGGTTGAACTCCATCTGCCATTTCTCAGCCCAGCTCTGCATTCTGTCTATGTCACGCTGCAGCCTGCAGTATCCCTCTATACTATTGATGACACCTCCAACCTTTGTGTCATCTGTAAATTTGCTAACCCACCCCTCAATCTCCTCATTCAAGTCATTTATAAAAACTACAAAGAGCAGAGGCCCAAGAACAGAGCCCTGCGGGTCCCCTCTCTACATTGTCCTCCAGGCAGAATACTTTCCATCTACAACCACTCTCTCCCTTCTGTCAGCCAGCCAATTCTGAATCCAGATAGCCAAATCTCCCTGTATCCCATACTTCCTGACTTTATGAATGAGCCTACAATGGTGAACCCTGTCAAATGCCTTGCTGAAGTCCATATACACCACATCCACTGCTTGACCGTCGTCGACCTGTCTTGACACCTCCTCAAGGAACTCAATAAGATTTGTGCGGCATGACCTGCCCCTCCCAAAGCCATACTGACTGCCTTTCATCACACAATGCTTTGCCAAATAGTCATAAATCCTATCCCTCCGAATTCTTTCCAAAACATTGCTGACCATAGACGTAATACTGACTGGTCTGTAATTAGGTAAAAACAATGAATGCTGGAAACCAGAGTTTAGATTAGAGTGGTGCTGGAAAAGCACAGCAGTTCAGGCAGTAGAATCGACGTTTCAGGCAAAAGCCCTTGCCAGGAAATTCCCTATTACCCTTCTTGAAAAGGGGAACAACTTTTGGCTCCTTCCAATCCTCCGGTACAACTCCTGTGGAGAGTGAGGAGGCAAATATCCTCACCAGCGGCTTAGCAACCTCCTTTCTCGCTTCCCGGAGCAGCCTAGGACAACTCTGGTCTGGCCCTGGAGACTTATCAATCTTAATGTTTTCCAAAATTTCTAGCACATCAACTTAATCAATTTTGATCTTGGTCAAGACTGTGTCCCAGCTCCTCTAAGTTTTCATTTACAACAAGTTCCCTTTCCTTGGTGTAAGCTGAAGCAAAAAATTAATTTAGGGCTTCCCCTATCTGCTCATACTCCATGCACAAATTCATTCTGCTATCCCTAGTCGGCCCTAACTTCTCCCTGATCATTCTCTTATTCCTCACGTATGAGTAAAATGCTTTTGGGTTCTCCCTAATCCTTCTTGCCAAGCCTTTTTAGTGCCCCCTCCTGGCTCTCCTCAGTCCAATTCTGAGCTCCTTTCTAGCTGCCTGTAATCCTCTAAAGCTGTGCTAGATCCTTGCTTCCTCCACCTTATGTAAGCTGCCTTTTTCCTTTTGATGAAAAGTTCCTCTGTTCTTGTCATCCAAGGTTCCTTAATCTTACCCCTTCTTACCTGTCTCAGAGGAACAAATTTGTGCATCACTCGCAACAACTGCTCCTTAAATAGCCTCCACATGTCTGCCTTGCCCTTTCTGTGGAACAATTGCTCCCAGTCTGTACTTCTCCACGCCTGTCTGATAGCGTCATCATTTCCTTTTCCCCAATTAAATATCTTCCCTCAGTAACTACTCCTTTCACTCTCCAAGGCTATGCTAAATGTGAGACAGTTGTGATCACTTTCCCCAAAGCGCTCTCCCACCACGAGATCTGACACCTGTCCTGGCTTGTTGCAGTGCACCAAATCCAAAATGTCCTCTCCCCTCGTCGGTCTGTCTATATACTGAGTAACTGTGAGAAACAGAACTCACTCACAAGTCAGCCTGAGACAAAGCCTTGGAAACAAGAACAATTTATTATGGCCTTGCAAGTACCGGACGCCTCTGCAATCAAGCAGAAATGCGCGCCAAAACAAAGCATGTAAGCAATCTTATTAAGTTTGCAAGTTGCAGAATCACACCTCCCTTTTCCCATCCTATCATAAGCCAATTACCTCACTTGTTTTTTTTCTCTAGTTATTTTCTTATCTGGCCATCCTGCTATCCTTGTATGTTTGCATTCTTTGTTCCTTGTTTGTTACAGCTTGTTCTTTTATGCAGTTTCTCTTATCATACTATAAGCTTTATTGTGAAATGCCCCTACTGCTTCTTTTTGTGGTCAGCTACAACTCTTCATAGTTATTTCTTAGCTTAAAACTATTTTCTTTAAAAGACCCTCTATATTCATTAAAGTCTTAGCCTTAAATATGCTACAAGCTACAAGAATTCCGCGACCGTTTGTAAAATGTTCCCCTTCCCCTCCCTCCACAACACCCCCTCCCCCACCTGCAGAAACTACATTTCTAATCTCCCACAGTAAGGAAACCCTCCTGAACACACCTGACAAAAACGACTCCATCCAAACCATTTGCACTTAGGAGGTTCCTGTTGATATTGGGAAAGTTGAAATCACCCATAATAACAACCCTGATACTTTTGCATTTTCCGAGAATCTGCTCGCCTTTGAGATGCTCAATATCTCTACTGTTATTAGGTGGTCTGTAGAAAACCCCCAATGCGGTGGCTGTTCCCTTGCTGTTCCTAACTTCCACCCATACTGACTCAGTAGACAAATCTTCCTCAACTACCTTCATTTCTGTAGCTGTGATGCACTCTCTGATTAGCAACGTTACACCCCCTCCTCTTTTTCCACCCTCCCTGCTCTTTCTGAATGTTCTAAACCCTGGAACATCAAACAGCCATTCTTGCCCCTGTGAAACCTACGTCTCTGTTATGACTACAACTTCGTAGCCTCAAGTACTGATCCATGCTCTAAGTTCGTCACTCTTATTTCGGACACTCCTTGCATTAAAGCAGACACACTTTAACCGATCCCTTTGATATTGATTGCCAATCCCCTACTCTTCTTCAGAGGGTGGTGATGATCTGCCTTCCATTTGAGTTGTGAAGTAAGGGCTTAATGTACATTAATCAGTGATGTAATTGAGTATGAAATCATTGCATAATCTGAACAGGAGAAAAGTCTGAAATGGAAACTGACAGAAAATCAACCAACTGTACTTCCAAAGTAGTGGAGATGAAAATTTAGGATTACTTTTTCATGTCTATAGCCAGGAGAAAGTGAGGTCTGCAGACGCTGGAGATCAAAGCTGAAACTTTATTGCTGGAACAGCACAACAGGTCAGGCAGCATCCAGGGAACAGAAGACTCGACGTTTCGGGCACATGCCCTTCTTCAGGAAGATTGGCATGTCTATAGCCAAACTACTGGACAGAATAAAGCATAAAAGGATTACCAACCAACCAAAATTAGAGAACTGGGATGAATGCAGCCTAAAATCAAGGGCATACAGGACTATGGTATATAACATTATTTCATGATTACACACATCCCAAACCAAGTATATAGTATTCCAGGAGTTTGACCAAGTGAGAATGAAGGAATTTGTACAGTTCCAAGTACAAATGGTGTGTGACTTGGAGGAGAGTCTGGAGGTAGGGACAATTCCATGCAAATGCTACCCTTAACCCTCAAATTGATAGAGTTTGAAGACTGGAAAGTGCTGGTGAGGGAAAGGTTGGTGAGTTGATAAAATGCATCTGATATATGGCGCACATGCAACCATTGCACAACAGTGATGGAGGAAATTAATGTTTAAAATGTTGGAAGGCATGTGACTCAACTGGACTGCTTGTCATAATGATGTCAAGTTTCCTGAATGCTGTTTGAACTGCACTAATATTTCAAGTGAAGACCATTTGGCGTCCCATGTACAGTTTAGTTTCCTTAAGAAAGAACATAACTACAGTAGAAGTAGTTCAGAGAAGATGCCAGATAAGTGAAACCACAATTCGCATTGTTGTACAGTGGGAGAGTCAAAGTGTAGGTTAGTAGTGGTGATAGGATACTCTAAAGTTAGGAACACAGATAAGCATCTCTATGGCCCGTAAGTGAGACTCCTGGATGATGTGTTGCTAGGGTCAAGAATTTCTCTGGTGCGAGGGTCAAGAATGCCTCTGAGCAGGTACAGGATATTCTGCAAAAGCAGAGTGATGAACTAGAAGTGTGGTCCATACTGGTACTAACAACATAGGGCTGGAAGAGATATGTGGTCCTGCAAAGGGAATTTAGAGAGGAAGTAGAAAGCTGAAAAGCAGGATCTCTGGGTTATAATTTCAGGATTACTCCCTGTGCCATGTAGCCAAAAATAGGAAGATAATACAGTTGAACATGTGGCTATAGAACTGCTGTAAGAGGGAGGGCTTCAGATATCTGGATCATTAGGATCAATATTCTTACGGGGAGGTTTATCAGTATCACTCAGGAGGGTTTAAACAAGTGTGGTATGGGGTTTGGAACCAGACCAGTAGGTCAGCATGTGGAGTGATTGAAGAGAAGGTAGATGTTAAGTCAAATAAGTCAAGAAGAAGAACAGTCAGCTCCAGATTAATGAACATGGCAGGACAGGTTAATGCAAAGCATGTGACAGTTAGGGAAAGAACCATTCTAGGCATTGTATTGGGGAATGAGCCTGTCCAGTGATCAAAGTTTCAGTGGGGGAGTATTTTGGGAACCATGATCATAATTCGTTAAGATAGTTATGGAAGGTGATAAGACTGCTCCTTGAGTGAAATGCTAAATTGGGGAAAGGCTAATTGTAACAGTATTAGGCAGGAACTGGGGAAATTAGATTGGGGATGGCTATTTGAAGGCAAATCCACATCTGACATGTGGTAGTCTTTTAAAGGTTAGTTTGATCAGTGTTCAGGCCCAACATGTACTTGTGAGGATGAAAGATAAGACTGGCAAGATTCAGGAACCCTGGATGTCAAGAGATATTGAATGTTTAGTCAAAAAAGATAATGGCAGAATATGAAAAGTTTAGGAATCAAACAAGGCAATTGAGAAACATAAGGAAAGCAGTAAATAACTTAAATAAAGAATTAGAAGGGCTAAAAGAGGCCATGAAATGTCCATGGCATGTAGGATTAAGGAGAATCCCAAGGCATTTTATACATATATTAGAAGAAAGAGGGTAGCTAGGGAAAGAGTAAGTCCACCCAAGAACAAAGGAGGGAATTTATACATGAAGCCAGAGAAAGTAGGTGAGGTCCTTAATGTGTACATTGCATTGGTATTTATCAAGGCGAAGAACATAGATGAGGGAGGGGTATGTTAATATTCTAAGGCATGGCAATGTTAAGAAGTCAGAATTCATACAACACCAGGTTATAGTACAACAGGTTTATTTGAAATCACAAGCTTTTGGAGCACTGCTCCTTCATCAGGTGAATTGCAGCCCTCAGAAAGCTTGTAATTTCAAATAAACCTGCTGGACTATAACCTGGTGTCACGTGACTTTGTCCAGCCCAGTCCAACACTGGCACCTCCATGTCATCAATATCAAGAAAGAGAAAGTGTTGGGTGTTTTGAAAAACATTAAGTCTGATAAGTTCCCATGTCCTGAAGGGATCCATTCCAGGATATGAAAGGAGGCAAAGGAGGATATTTCAGAAACTTTGGCAGAGATGTTTGTATCCTCTTTAGCCACAGGCGAGGTCTCAGAAGACAGGAGAATAGCTAACAAAAGCCATTTCTTTCTTTTAGAAGGGTAACAGGAATAATCCACAAAATTATAGGCCTGTGAGCCTACCATCAGTAGTAAGGAAATTATTGGACAAGATTCCTCGGAACAAGAGTCACTCGCACTTGGACAAAAATAGATTTATTGGAATAGTCAGCATGGCTTTGTGAGCAGAAGTCTTGTCTCACAAATTTGTTTGAGTTTTTTGAGCAAGTGATGAAGATGACTGATGAAGGTACAGCAATGGCTGTTGTCTACATGGACTTTATTAAAGCCATGAAAGCATTTTACAATGTCCCTCATGGTACGCTAGTCCAGTAGATTATGTCACATGGAATCGACAGTGCATTGGTAAGTTGGATACAAAACTGGATGATCTTAGAAGACGGAGGGTGTTTTTCTGACTGAAAGTCTAAGACCAGTAGCATTCCGCAAGGATCAGTGCTGGTACCTCTGCTGCTTGTAATATATATAAATCATTTGGATAAAAATGTAAGTGATATAATTTGTAAGTTTGCAGATGGCACAAAAATTGGTGGATAGTGAGGAAGGTTGTCAAAGGAGGAAACACATCAGGTACAAAGTTGGGCAGTGAAAAGAGGGTTGGACTTTAATCCAGACCAGCATGTGATGAAGCATTTTAGGAGATCAAATGCAAAAGGAAAGTATACAGTAAATGGCAGGACCATTGGGAGCATTGATATAGAGGGGGATCTTGTGGTCCAAGTCCATTGCTCACTGAAAGTGACAATTCAGGTGGATAATGTGGTAAGGACGGCATACGGTATGCTTGTCTTCATCAGTTATGGCGTTGAGAATAAAAGTTGGTAAGTCATGTTGCAGTCATACAAAACTTTAGTTAGGCCACATTTGGAGTATTACATGCTGATCTAGTCAGCACACCATAGGAAGAATATGGAAGCTGTGGAGAGGGTACAAAAGAGGCTGGCCAGGATGTTGACTGGATTGGAATGTATTAGCTAAAAGGAGAGATTGGTCAAACTTGGATCATTTTCCTTGAGTGTTGGAGACTGAGGGGCGATCTGATCGAAGCATATAAAATTATGAGAGGCATGGTTAGTTGAAGTTCCTTTTTTCCTTGATGGCAATGTCAAATACTAGGAGGCATAGGTTTAAGGTGAGAGGGACAATGTTTAAAGGGGATGTGTGAGACAAGTTTTTACAGAGACTGTCATGTGCCTGGAATGCAGTACCAGGGAAGATATTAGATGCAAATATAACAGCAAAGTTTAAGAGGCATTTTGACAGACACATGAATGGAGAGGGAGCAGAGAGTTATGGACCTTGTGCAGGCAGATAAATTTATTTCGAATGATATTATTGTCACCACAGACATGTTGGCCAAAGGGCCTGTTCCTCTGCTATAGTATATATTCTATGCTCTATGGTCACTTGTCTGACTTGTGGGATGCCTATTTTAGGAGAAAATGTTGAGCAGGTCGGTCTTACCTTTGGAATTTAGAAAAATGAAGGTGGTCTTACTGAAGGAGATTTGACAGGATGCCAGATGTGGGAGAGTTAAGAAGTAGGAGTCACAACTTAAACATGTGAAGTCTCCCACTTATCACTGAGATAACGTTTTTTTTTCTAACTGAGAGTCTTTGGTCTCTTGAATTCTTTTCCCTCATGAGCATTGAATATATATAAAATTGAATAAGATGGATTTTGATTGACAAGGGAGTTGAGGGTTTAGAGAAAGGGAAAGAAAAGTGGAGGGGGTTGAGGCCACAATCCAATCCAATGTGGTTTTATTGAATGGCAGAGGATGCTCAAGTGGTTGAACTGTCCACTTCTGCTCCTCATATTTGCATTTTTGCATATTCCATTACATTCATGACTCACAAATAGTGGATCGACCTTGGGAGTCAGGAGATAATTTACTCACTGCAGGATTCCTCACTCTGATTTGCTCTTGTAGTCACAGCATTTATGTATCTAGGGCAGTTCAATTTCTGTTTAAAGGTTACTCCCAGAATATTGATAATGGTGAATTCAATAATGACTACACCTTTGAGTGTCTCTGCGTGATTAGCAGATTTTCTGAGGGAAATGGTCTTTGCATGATACTTGTATGGCATGTATGTTATGAGCAATTGAATAGTCTAACATGGAACACTTTTCAAGTGAAGGAATGATTTATCCATGCTGTTAAAAATGGTATTGAATTTTATACAATTATCAGTAAACATCCTTACTTTTGACCTTATATTGGAAGGATGACTGCTAATGAAGTAGCTGAAGATAGTTGGGCCAAGGACACTATCCAGAGGAACTCCTGCAGCAATGTCTTGAGACTGAGTTGGCCTTCAACAACAACAACCATCTTAGAGTCATAGAGTAATAGAGACGTGCAACACGGAAACAGACCCTTCAGTCCAACTCGTCGTGCCGATCAGATATTCCTACCCAATCTAGTCCCACCTGCCAGCACTTGGCCCATATCTCTCCAAACTATTTCTATTGATATACCTATCCAGATGCCTTTTAAAAGTGGCAATTGTACTAGCCTCCACCACTTCCTCTGGCAGCTCATTCCATACATGTACCACCTTCTGCGTGAAAAGTTTCCCCTTAGGTCTCTTTTATATCTTTCCCCTCCCACCTAAACCTATGTCCTCTTGTTCTGGACTCCCCCACCCCAGGGAAGAGACTGTGTCTATTTATCCTATCCATGCTCCTCATGATTTTATAAACCTCTATAAGGTCACACCTCAGCCTCCGATGCGCCAGGGAAAACAGCCCTAGCCTATTCAACCTCTCCCTATACTTCAAATCCTCCACCCCGGCAACAAATCCTGTAAATCTTTTCTGAACCCTTTCAAGTTTCACAGCATCCTTCTGATAGGAAGGAGACCAGAATTGCACGTAATATTCCAGAAGTGGCCGAATAAAATGTCCTGTACAGCCGCAACATGACCCCCCAACTTCCATACTCAATATTCTGACTAATAAAGGAAAGCATACCAAATGCCTTTTTCACTATCCTATCTACCTGTGACTTTAAAGGAGCTATGAACCTGCACACCAAGGTCTCTTTGTTCAGAAATGCTCCCTAGAAACTTGCCATTAAGTGTGTAAGTCCCGGTAAGATTTGCTTTCCCAAAATGCAGCACCTCGCATTAATCTAAATTAAACTTCATCTGCCATTTCACGCTTTGTACAAAATATGATTTCAATCAGCCGAGGGTTTTCTCCAGATTTTTTGAATGTTTATTCATTTTGTGGGATATGGGTGTCGCTGGCTGGCCAGCAATTTATTGCCTGTCCTTGGTTGCCCTTGAGAGGGTGGTGGTGAGTTGCCTTTATGAATGTCTGCAGTCCACCTGCTGTGGGTTGACCTGTAATGCCATTAGGGAGGGAATTCCAGGATTTAGACCCAGCGACAGTGAAGGAACGGTGGTATATTTCCAACTCAGGCTGTTGAGAGGTTTGGAGGGGAACCTGAAGAAGATGGTATTCCCATCTATCTGCTGCTCTTGTCCTTCCAGGTAGAAGTGGTCACGGGTTTGGAAGGTGCAGTCTGAGGATCTTTGGTAAATTTCTGCAGTGCATTTTGTAGATTGTACACACTGCTGCTACTGAGCATTGATAGTGGAAGGAGTGGATGCTTGTGGATTCAGTACCAATCAGTTAGGTTGCTTTTTCCTGGATGGTGTCAAGCTTCTTGAATTTTGTTGGGACTGCACTTATCCAGGCAAGTACTCCATTATACTCTTTCCTTGTGTCTTATAGACAGTAGATAAGCTTTGAAGAGTCAGGAATTGACTTACTTTCTGCAGAATTCCTAGTCCATGATCAGATCTTGTAGCCACTGTGTTTATGTGGCGAGACCAGTTGAGTTTCTGATCAATGAAAACTTCCAGGATGCCAATAGCAGGGGATTCAATGATGGTAACACCATTGAATGGCAAAGGGTGGTGATTAGATTGTCTCTTATTAGTGATGGTCATTGCTTGGCATTTGTGTTGAATAAATGTTACTTTCCAATTGTCAGTCCAAGCCTGGATATTGTCCAGATTGTTTTGCATGTGGACACGGACTGCTTCAGTGTCTCTGGAGTCAGGAATGTTGCTGAACATTGTGCAATCATCAGCGAACATCACCACCTCTGACCTTATGATGGAGAGAAAGTCATTGCTGAAACAGCTGAAGATGGTTGGGCCTAGGACACTACCCTGAGGACACCTGCAGAGATGTCTTGGAGATGATATGACTGGCCTCCAACAACAACGACCATCTGCCAATGTGTCAGGTATGTCTCTAACAACCGGAGAGTTTTCCCTGTGATACCCCTTAATTCCGGTTTTGTTCGGGCTCCTTGATGCTATACTCAAACAAATTCAGTCTTGATGTCAAGTGCTGTCACTCTCATCTCACGTCTGGAATTCAGCTTTTTTGTCTATGTTTGAACCAAGGCTGTAATGAGGTCAGGAGCTGAGTGGCCCTGGCAGATCCCAAACTGGGCATCGCTGAGCAGGTTATTGCTGAGCAGGTGTTGCTTGATAGCACTGTTGATGACACCTTCCATCACTTCACTGATGATTGAGGGTAGACTGATGGACCAGTAATTGGGCGGGTTTAAGTTTTCCTGCTTTTTACGTACAGGATATACTTGGGAAATTTTTGAAATTGTCAGATAGTTGTAACTGTACTGGAAGAAAGTGAGGTCTGCAGATGCTAGAGATCAGCGTCGAGAGTGTGTTATTGGAAAAGCACAGTAGGTCAGGCAGCATCCAAGGAGTAGGAGAATCAATGTTTCAGGCCAGAGCCTGGGATGCTGCCTGACCTGCTGTTCTTTTCCAGCAACACTCTGTACTGGAAGAGGTTGGCTAGGGGAGCAGCACATTCTCAAGCATAAATCTTTAGTACTGTTGCTGGAACATTGTCAGGGCCTGTAGCTTTTGTAGTATGCAGTCTCTCCAACAATTTCTTGAAATTACGTGGAGTGAATCAAATTGGCTGAAGACTGGTATCCGTAATGCTGGGGATTGCTGCGAAGGTTTCAGCCTTATCTTTTACAATGATGTGCTGGGCTCTTCCATCACTGCGGATGAAGATATTTGTGGAGCCTCCTCCATCCAGTGAGTTGTTTAATCGTCTGCCACCATTCACGACTGGATATGGCAGGACTGCAGAGCTTTGATCTGATCTGTTAGTTGTGGGATAGCTTAGCTCTGTTTATCACTTGCTGATTATGCTGTTTGGCATGCAAATAGTCCTGCTTGGTGGCTTCACCAGGTTGATACCTCATCTTCAGGTATGCCTGGTGCTACTCCTGGCTTGCCCTCCTCGATCTCCATTGAACCAGGCTTGATCCTCTGGTTTGATGGTAATGTTTGAGTGGGAGCCATGCCAGGCCATGAGATTACAGATCATGTTGGATTACAATTCTTCTGCGGTTGATGTCCCAAAGCGTCTCGTGAATGCCCAATATTGAGTTGCTAGATCTGTTCAAAGTCTGCCTCATTTAGCACGATGATAGTGCCACACAATATAATGGAGATTGGTTTTAATATGAAGGCGGGACTTTGTCTCCACAAGGACTGTTCAGTGGTTACTCTTACTGGTACTGTCATGGAGGTCAAGTATGTTTTACCCTCTTGTTGGTTCCCTCACCACTTGCCGCAGACCCAGCCTAGCAGCTATGTCGTTTTGGACCCTTCCAACTTGATCAGTGGCATTATTACCGAGCCACTCTTGGTGGTAGACATTGAAATCCTCCATTTGTGCTCTTGACATCCTCAGTACTTCCTCTAAGTGTTATGGAGGAGTACTGATTCATCAGCTGAGGGAAGACAGTATGGGGCAATCAGCAGATAGTTTCCTTGCCCATGTTTAACCTGAAGCCATGAGACTTCATAGGATCCGGAGTCAATGTTGAGGACTCCCAGAGCAACACCCTCCCAACTCTATACCACTGTTTTGCTACGTCTGCTGGATTCATCCTGCCGGTGAGACAGGACATATCCAGGGAGGGTGATGGTGGTGTTCGGGGCATAGTTTGTAAGGTATGACTCCGTGTGTATGACTATGTCAAGCTGTTGCTTGACTAGGCTGTGAGACAGCACTCTTTGCATTAGCTTCAGTTTTATTAGGATTCTTGATGCCAAACTCAGTCAAAAATTGCTTTAATGTCAAGGGCAGTCACTTTCATCTCACCTCTCAAGCACAAAGAGTCTGATATTTTACTGTAAACTACCTCTGTGTTTGTAATGATTTAGATTCCATCTAATTATAGTCATACATATATACCAGTTAATAATGGATACCCAAGCACCTATTGTAATTCACAATGCATATCCTGATATTCATAATAACAATGCCAACACAAAAGGAAGGTGGTGGCCAAATAATATTATTGCTGATCTATGAATCCAAAGACCCAGATAATCATCATAGAATTCCTTCAGTGCAGGAGCAGGGTATTTGACTCATCAATCTACACCAACCCTTTGAAAGTCATCCCACTCAGACCCATTCATCTCCATAATGTTGCATTTCACATGGCAAATCAACCTAGCCTATATATCCCTGGACACGACTGGGCAGTTTAGCATGGCCAGTCCACCTAACCTGTACATCTTTGGACTGTGTGAGAAGAGCAGAGAACCTGGAGGAAGCCCACTCTGACACAGGGAGAATATGCAAACTCCACACAATCACCCATAAATAGAATTGAACCCACATTAGCTGTTCCAACACATTAGATAGTGGAATTTGAATTTGATACAATTTTGGAATGAAGAGCCGAATGATGACCATGAATCCATTGTTGGTTGTCAAGAAAATCCCATTGGGTTCTCTAATGTCCTTTAGGGAAGGAATATGCCATCCTTATCTAATCTTCCAGCCAATTGGTTGGTTTTTCACTACTCTCTGGGTAGTTAGGAATGAACAATAAATGCTGGCCTAGCCTGCAACATCCTCATCCAATGAATGAAAATAAGACAAATATTGCGAAATAAAGTGAAGATAGCTTGTTATGAAGATGTGGGTGTAGCAAAACTACCTGGCAGCTACAAGCGCTCTCAATAAGGTAACAATGTAACACTTGGTCAAAAGCTAGATTAGCAGGATTGCCTGGAGACAAAATCAGATTCAAATTAGGCTAATCTGTTTAAATTATACCCCAAAAATACCAAATTCCAATCAAGTTTGAATTTAGTATATTGACAATCTTAAAAGCCAATGACACAATCCGATCTTTGGGGGTATAAGACCAATGAAAGTTGAACAGTTTGGAGGAGAACTGCCATGCCACCAGCATGTAGAGACTGCCTGAAAAATAGCTCTCTTAAAGGTACTTTAATCAATCTGTGACCGGTGAAGCATAATCCCTAAGAAGAAGAAAAGTAGACACAGGAAGATCCAAATAGAAGATCCAACAGCTGGCTGGTTTTAAAAACTTGAATTTTTGGAAACTCTTAATCAGCTGGGGTGGGGGCGTGGAGCGGTTAACAGACTAGTATTATAGAAAGGAAGCTAAAAGATAGGTTAGAGGAAAGAGTTATAATGTTAGTTAATTAGTCTGTTATACTTTAAGAAATAAAGTTGTTAATTTTTACTTTAAATACTCCTTGGCCTCTTGAATTTTCACGGATTACTGCATGGGATATATCTTTACTGTGTTTCTGGTTTAAATTAAGCAGGAGGGTTTACCCCGTGTCATAACAAGTTATTGGAAATCATTTCATTGTTGGGTACTTAGACAGGAGGATGTTAACTTATTTAGATATAAGCACTTAAATTAAGGTTGCCATTCTTGCTCACAACTACTCAGGAGGGCAAGATGTGATATCTTTCAGATAAGACTTCATTTCTATCTACTCTTTTTCATGGATATATGAAATCTCTGACATTATTTTGAAGAAGAGCAGAGTAGTATCTCTGGTATCCCGGTCATTGTTTATTCCTCATTCAACATCAAAGGTCACATTCTGTGGCTACTCATGGGACCTTGTTGTGGGTAATTTGATTGCCACATTTCCTATACCATCTTTCATCAAATAGTTCATTGGCTGGCCATAAAATG
Source organism: Chiloscyllium plagiosum (assembly GCF_004010195.1). Taxonomy (NCBI): domain Eukaryota; kingdom Metazoa; phylum Chordata; class Chondrichthyes; order Orectolobiformes; family Hemiscylliidae; genus Chiloscyllium; species Chiloscyllium plagiosum. The sequence goes on along the minus strand of NC_057711.1, from coordinate 97,534,277 downwards.
CATCCTGTGACCATGAATGCATGAGCCCAGAACATGATAAGGCAATCAACTCCTTGAGATGCAATATCAATGGAAGTTTTTTTTCTGCACATCTCTTTCATTTCACTGCATGATTGGGGAATCTAGAGAAATGGAACACAGTCTCGGGTTAAATGGTTGGTCAATTAGAACTGAGGTGAGGAGAAATTTCATCATGGACAGAAATGTGAATTTTTGTGTTTCTGTAGACCAGAGGTTAGTGGATTTTCAAACATGGAGTATAATTTAAGGCCAGGATCAATAGATTCTTTGGTCTTTCTGGGAATTGAGGGAAGTTAAGAGTGGGCACGAAAATGGAGTTGATATAAATGATCAAGCATGATGGCGTTGAATAACAGAGAAGGCTTGAGAGTCAAGGCTATTGCTGCTTTTCTGTAATATGTTATACGTTGCTTGATATGTCAGCATCAGGGCAATTTTCACTGTAGAGAAGATGAATGAGGCATCTTTTGACATGAGTTGTAAATTCCAGTCCAGTTGTTACACACAGCTGTAAGAAAAGAGAATGAAGTTTAGCCTTATACCTTTAAAAATATACAAACTAGAAATTTGGACATTACATTCTTCAAATTCTGTGCTCCATTGTGTGTTTATAATACCCTGACAAAACTACACATTGTTTCTATACTGGAATCATTTTGATGATGATCCCTTGAGATTTGGTAGGAAGGCAGAAGTATTGAGGATTCTACCTGCATGCTGTTTAAAATCAATGCACTTTGTGATGTATTAGGAAGAGGGTTGTTAGTTCATATTGCTCTTGGTATCTATGGGACAGGTCCATTTTATTGAGGCTGCCAGTAAATGGTCCTGGCGTGCTTGCTGCATCTCCAATTGCAGACAGGGTGCATATATTATCTGCTCTAATTGGCATGCCCATGTGTACGGTGTGTGAAGAATTACTCTTTGCCACAGTGGAAGAATGCTGAGATTGCTTTTACTGTCCTAAAAATACCAGAACCAAAAATAATTCTGCTTTTCCCTGCAAAATCCAACACAGTGATTGCAAGCAATTGGAATTTGCTGAAAACAGAGCATCATTAAAATAAAAATGCCTTCTTACCCAGCACTTCAAATCAGTTGTTTGATGTAGAATATATCAAAAATCATTATTTTTTTCCCCCTCTTTGATCTTATCTATGGTTTGGAAGTTTTTGTTGAAATTTTGTTAAAAATAAATTAATTACCTATGTAATCCAAAGTAAAATTAACTACTTCATTGCTGTAGTCCTTTAGATGGGGCAGCAACAATCAGGAACTCCAATCTGATATGTGCATCTTTCAGCCAACCCATCTCATGTCCAGGAGCTTCTCTTTATAATTTAAGTGCTCTTAAAGCAGCAAGTTCACCGAGCTACAAATGTGTGCAGCAGTTTGCCTGAAAAATACCCCATACACCAAATATCTTTTAATTTCTGTGACTTGAATTTGAATCCAAGGTAGACTATAGGGATGAATTTCTCTCAGCCATTTGCTCAATATGAAATATGCATAAGTTTAGATCATTTTAAACAAGTCACTTGCAAATATGGGTTCCAAAATGAAGAGATCCTGTCCAATGTTAGGCACTGAATTAACAATTTACAAAACATCCAGTCCCCCACCACCAAGACAGCAGTGTATATCATTGACAAGATGCACTGCAGGAATTCACCAGGATTCCTTTGACACCACCTTCCAAACCCACACAACCACTACCATCCAGAAGGACAAGAGCAGCAGCAACATGGGAACACCACTATCTCCAAGTTCCCATCTAAGTGACTCACTAACCTTTCTTGGAAACATATCATCTTTCCTTCGATGTTGCTGAGTCAAAATCTTGGAAATCTCTTCCTAAGGGCACTCTGTATTTAAATGTTGCATGTGGACTGCAATGTGAGGACTGTAGCAAGAACTGAGTTTGTCAAATATTTTGACAACCCTGTCCCCATTGGAAGTCAAAGTGCAGTGAACATTAAAGTTTTGCAGGAAGTGACCAATTAGTGGGCCACCATCATTTTGTCCATCTAATAATGACTGGTAGGGTGTGAGCTGAAAGTAACAGCTAGAAGTAACAGCTTCCATTTAAAGTGGCAGAATCAAAGTAGAAGCAGGGCAGAGATTACTAGTCCTGAGGGAACTGGATTTCACAGTAGGAGCATGTTGAGTCAGTTCCAAGGCATGCTGACAACTCCTTTGAGATGATGATCATAGTGGTCTGAGGCAGGAGGAACATTATGTTTCCATAGAAAGGAAGGAGAACAGAAAAACAAAGAATGTTTGCCACGGAGATCAGCAGCCCCACAGAGCAGTTAGCCTTAATTGAATCTGATGCCTGAAGTGGGGTTTCAATGACCTTATGGGTGCTCAGAAGCCAACCATGACTCAAAACCAAGCTGTCAGACAGATAGATTGTGTTTTGTGTGTGCCAAGGAAATCATTATCCTTTGCCAATTGTTGCACAAAGGAAATGAACAGCAATGAAATTCCTGGGCAAATGTAATGAGACAAACATTATTTCGGACCAGTCCTTGCATTATGAGAGAAAGGAGAGTGGCTTGTTTCAAGGTTTCACTGGGCAGCCTCACAATCTTGTTTCTCATAGAGATTGAGGCCCTTTAGTCCTGTTGTAGATATTCAAAAATAGTGCAATTGTTTTGTGGCATAGAGAGGGGTCAAAGATGAATGAATCATTGAAGAGCTTTGAAGTCATGTCCAGTAGATACCAGTAAAAGTGTTGAAAAGTGTTTGCCTCATCATCAATTGAGATGAACAAAATTTATTTATTTTTTCTCTCTTGTTGCTGCTGGAAAATAAGAAGCAACTAGCCTTGGAGGGCACATCAATCTCAACAGGATGGCTTATGCATTGAGAAACCTCCAACATGGATATGAAACAGACTCTGCAGCAAGGCAGAAGAGCACACTTTGGTGGATTTTCAGGCAACTTCAGTACTGTTGGCACAAAGTGGCATATGAGGCCAGAAGCATTTAACGGAGGCAGTTTAGCAGTGGAGCATGGTTCAGCTATGCTAATCCAGCCAGAGATTCAGACACCCTGTGCAGTGGTGATGCCTAAGGAGATTTCCATACATTCTTTCATGGAATGTTGACATCACTGAGTAATGCCAGCATTTGTTGCCCATTTCTCATTCCGTACAGGTGAATAGCTTACCCAAACATTTTAGAGGGCAAGGAAATTGCCAACCACATTGTTGTGGATCTGGAGTCAGATAGGATTAAATCAGATAAGGACAGTTTCCTTTTCTGAAGGGAATTGGATATAGATAAAACATAGAAAAGTACAGCACAGAACAGGCCCTTTGGCCCACAATGTTGTGCCGAAATTTAATCCTAATGTAAAATATAGTAACTTAACCTACGCACCTCTCCACTCACTGCTATCCATGTGCATGTCTAGCAGTCACTTAAATGTCTCCAATGACTCTGTTTCCACCACCACAGCCTGAAACGCATTCCATGCATTCACAACTCTCTGGAAAAAAGAATCTACCTCTGACGTCTCCTTTATACATGCCTCCTAATATCTTCAAACTATGTCTTCTCGTACCAGTCAATCCTGCCCTGGGGAAAAGTCTCTGGCTGGTTGACTCGATCTATTCCTCTCATTATTTTGTACACCTCGATCAGGTCTCCTTTCTTCCTCCTTCTCTCCAGAGAGAAAAGTGCAAGCTTATTCAACCTTTCTTCATAAAGCAAGCCCTCCAGTCCAGGCAGCATCGTGGTAAACCTTCTTTACACCCTCTCCAAAGCCTCTGTATCTTTCCTATAGTAGGGCGACCAGAACTGGATACAATATTCCACGTGTGGTCTCACAGGGGACTTGTAGAGCTGCAACAAAACCTCGCAGCTCTTAAACTCGATCCCCCTGTTAATGAAAACCAAAACACCATATGCTTTCTGAACAACTCTATCCACTTGGGTGGCAACTTTGAGG
>NC_057711.1:97527436-97529277 GCF_004010195.1 Chiloscyllium plagiosum | reverse complement strand
GTAACTGCTCCTTTCACTCTCCAAGGCTATGCTAAATGTGAGGCAGTTGTGATCACTTTCACCAAAGTGCTCTCGCACCGCGAGATCTGACACCTGTCCTGGCTTGTTGCCGAGCACCAAATCCAAAATGGCCTCTCCCCTCACCGGTCTGTCTACATACTGAGGAAGGAAACCCTCCTGAATACACCTGACAAAAGCAGCTCCATCCAAACCATCTGCACTTAGGAAGTTCCAGTCAATATTGAGAAAGTTGAAATCACCCATAACAACAAGCCTGCTACTTCTGCATTTTTCCAAAATCTGCCCACCTATGAGATCTTCAATCTCTCTACTGCTATTAGGTGGTCTGTAGAAAACCCCCAATATGATAGCTGTTCCCTTGCTGTTCCTAACTTCCACCCATACTGACTCAGTAGACAAACTTTCCTCAACAACTTTCATTTCTGTAGCTGTGATCTTTACAACCATCGATGATCATTTTGTGCATACTATTACTGAGTGAAGGTTGTCATTCCAAATGTTTTTAACCGAATGACATTTACTTATCAGTTGTTTTGAACTCATGAACCTGGACCATTAACCTGGACATATAGATAACTAGTCCAGTGCCATTATGACTACACCACTACTTCCAAATTCGCAATAAGTCATGTGTAGAAATCTGTGAGTATTTCCTGAGACAACGTGATCCCTTGTGATTCAAATGGACGAGCTCAATCATGATATGAACATTGCAATGACTCAAGCATTGTCTTGAGCTCATCCATCATCAGGTTTTATATCCATTCTGTAGATTTGACTGGATTGTTGTATTTGATGATACATTGTCAATTGCACCCTCTATATTCACCTTGTATGTGCAGGTAGTTAGATGGCCAGCGATAGATTGGGCAGGAAGGAATGAAATAAATAGTGCTCGAACCCAAGGATCCTATCTTCTGAAAATGCAATCCCTACAGCAACGCTCTGAATAACTGCACAGAGGCCAGTAAATTGTCAAAACTCAACCTTTATTTATAAGTGCACAGTACACTGGCTGTAACCAGCCAGCTCAGAGTCAGTCCTTGAAGTCAGGAGACCTTCTGAATTCCCTCCTTATTTTTTTTTTTCCTGGTTTTGTTATTTTATTAAACAAATTACAAAAACAGTTTACAACAAACAGTTACATTTACAGCTGCATACAAGAGACAGCAATTTTACAAGGGAGAGGAGCAGCAAAGATGGAAATGTGTTGCTGGAAAAGCGCAGCAGGTCAGGCAGCATCTAGGGAACAGGAGAATCGACGTTCGGGCATTAGCCCTTCTTCAGGAATGAGGAAAGTTGGTCCAGCAGGCTAAGATAAAAGATAGGGAGGAGGGACTTGGGGGAGGGGCGTCGGAAATGTGATAGGTGGAAAGAGGTCAAGGTGAGGGTGATAGGTCAGACTGGGGTGGGGGCGGAGAGGTCGGGAAGAAGATCTCAGGTTAGGAAGGCGGTGCTGAATTTGATGGATTTGACTGAATTATATATAGCGTTAAGGTAGCTGACTAGCACAACAACACTTAAGCGTATATCATCCACTGCTTTTTCTTCACTCGGAATATAAGCGAAGCTAGTAAAGCCTGGCAAAGTTACAAAACAGGGCTACTTGCATGCCAAATAGAATAAGCAACAATTGATATGCAGAGATAAGCGATTCCACAACAAACAGATCTGATCCATGTTCTGCAGTCCTGTTTGCTGATGACTGCACAATCTTCAACGTCATTCATGACTCCTCAGACACTGATGTAGCCCATGCCCAAAATGTGGACAATGTCCAGGCTTGGGCTGACAAGAGGCAAGTAACATTCACATGATAT
>NC_057711.1:97450877-97527368 GCF_004010195.1 Chiloscyllium plagiosum | reverse complement strand
GATTGGTGGGGTGTTAGGTGAGGACCAGTGGGGTTCTGTCCTGGTGGCGGTTGGAGGGTCGGGGTTCAAGGGTGGAGGAGCGGGAAGTGGAAGAGATGCGGTGGAGGGCATCGTCGACCACGTCGGGGGGGAAATTGCGGTCCTTGAAGAAGGAGGCCATCTGGGTTGTGCGTTTTTGGAACTGGTCCTCCTGGGAGCAGATGCGGCGGAGTCGAAGGAATTGGGAGAATTGGATGGCGTTTTTACAGGAGGCAGGATGAGAGGAGATGTAGTCCAGGTAGCTGTAGGAGTCGGTCGGTTTGTAGTAGATGTCCGTGTTGATTCGGTTGCCTGAGATAGAAATAGAAGGGTCAAGGAAGGGGAGGGAGGAATCTGAGACTGTCCAGGTGAATTTGAGGTCGGGGTGGAAGGTGTTGGTGAAGTGGATGAACTGTTCAACCCCCTCGTGGCTTATGCTCAAAACGTCGATTCTCCTGTTCCCTGGATGCTGCCTGACCTGCTGCGCTTTTCCAGCAACACATTTTCAGCTCACCACCAGTAAAGTGTCTGCCAGTGAGAGATGGCACGACGCACCTGCACTTTCCACCTGGCCTTCTGGATACGGTTCCAACTTGTACTTGTATGTACTGAGAATAAGGGCCCACTGCTGAATTCATCCAGTAGCTATGCACGACACTGCCTTGTCTTCTTTAAATAGTCTTCACCTGGATTTTTAATCCATTTCTATGATAAATTCACACCCTTAAAGGTATTGGTAGAACTTTCTCACATCAAAAATGACTGCTCAAACTTCCTTCTGCATCTTGGTGCATTTGTGTTTGACCTCAGCCAAAATCCAGGAAGTGTGCGCTCTCAGACATTCCTCTCCGTTAGGCCACTGATGAGCCAATACTACCCTGATACCGTACAGGGAGCCATTGCATATCAGCACCACCCCTCAGTTCAAATTGTAGTGGGCCAGCAGCTTAGGTGACGATAGTTGCTTTTTCACTTCCCTGAAAGCAATTTCTTGGCTACGTCAGCATTTCCAAGGCTGACCCTTTTTCAATAGTAGGCATAAGGGTGCTAAAGTGGAGGCCAGGTTACATACAAGTTTCTCTGAATAATTCACCAATCCAAGGAAAGACCTAAGCTCCAGAACAGACATGGGAGCTGGAACACCTATGATCGCCCTCACTTTATCTTCCAAAGTTAAAAATTAATGCCCATAAGGGTTTATATCAATACACAAGACTGCAATTTGAGATGTCATCAGCCTGTGCTCTTTTCCAGTGGATCATGGAGAATATTTTATAAGGCTACCCCAGGTTGCCATTTACCTCAGGTGCTAATAACCGGGGAGACCAACTTTATCTTCCATGAAAGTAAACTGGTTTTGTCAACTCTGTAACCCAAGTAGATCACTGGGGCACCTAGAACACATTTTTTCCCTTCTAAGGTATATGCCTGTCTGGAAAAAAGTTAAAACACAATGTCCAAGTTCTCCAAGTGTTATTTATTGGTCTCATGTAGGTGGACTTTCCAGGGTGTACTCTCTCCTGAATACTACCTAACAAGTTTTCTAACTGAAGTCAGGCCTTGTAGGGCTCCTTTTCTGTCTCAAGACTGCATACTGGCAGCAATTACAATACCAACCCAGATCCTGAAGAACTTTTAGCCATTTGGCTGAGACTTAGCTTTGTTGTGGAGTTTTACTGTGGGTTGGCCTAGGTGCCTCTGCTCAGGATATGCCTTGGGTGAGAATCTGCATTTGCCTACACTCAAGTGGAGGTCCTCAAGCTCAGCTGGACAGGTAAGAGTGTCCACTTCCTTTGGGATGTCCTGTAGTTCCCATGCTCCACTTGCTGCATTTTCTAATGACCAAGTCAGTTGTAGTGTCTGTTTGAAGTTCAGTTGGGCTTCAACTAGAAAGTATCTTTGCATGTTTACATCACTAATCCGACATACCAAACATCTCTCAGCATCTCATTCAGGGTTAACACAAAATCACATGCCTCTGCTAGTTGTCTTAACCACATCAAAAATCCCAATATGGATTCCTTGGTGCTTGAACAGCTGAAATAAACTGATAGTGTCTCAGAATTAGAGGATCTTAACCAAATTCATCAACTCTTGCAAGGATCTGGTGTCTGGTGCCTCTGGGAAAGTTAAGGCTATAATAATGAAAATGCAGTGGGTCTACAAGCAACCAGAAGGATTACTTGTTGCTTTTCACCTGTCCCAATGTCATTTGCCCAGAAAAAAGATATTGCATTTTTTCCTCACATACAGGGCCCAGTCTTCGAATGCAGGATCAAATGAGTCAAGTTTTCCAAACAAAGGAACGGTGCCAAAAATGCTTACTCCAAATCAAAGATGACCCCAACTCAAATGTTCTTCAGGCATGTCCTGATTTCTCTCGTTGCCACTGAAATAACTTCATAGAGGCTGGCTCCCATCACCAAGTCACCCTTTATTTACTTCTGCACAGTACACTGGCTGTGGCCAGCCAGCTCAGATTCAGTCCCTGAAGTCAGAAGACTTTCTGAATCCTCAGTTAATATCTGTCAGCCAGGGCTTCCTGATTGACCCAGGTTAACTGACCCAATCAAGGACCTAATAGTCAATGAGATCCACCTGGTTCCATTCAATACAGACATACGGGGATCATCATAGACAGCTCAGCCACCAAGACACCCTCTCAAATAGCCTGCCTCCATGCCTTCCAATAGGAGCAGTGTAGGAACATCTTGTCTAGGACAGAGAAATGGCAATGACATGAATAAGAGCAATTTCTGGTTGCATATCATGTAGTTTTGTTATAATTGTTAATCTTATATTTCATACAATTTCTGTATTAGAAAGTTATATTGATCATGTAATTTATTATTAAAATATAACTTAGGAGCAGGAGTAAGCCATTCACTCCTTAAAAATGTTCTGCCATTTAAAATAATCATGGATAACCTGATTGTGGCAAAACTCCACTTTCTTGCTGATCCCAAATGACCTTTTATTTCCTTGTTAGTCAAGAATGTTTCTACCTCTGCCTCAAATAATGACACAACTTTCACTATGTCTAGGAAAAAAAGTTTCACAGACTACTGATCTTCCTCATCTTCATCTTAAGATACAGAACCCTTATTTTTAAAAGTATCCCCTCATTCTAGTCTGTCCAAGAACAGGAGACATCCTTTCAACATCCACTGTCAATTGACATGAGATAACAACGTTGTTACTGAGATGTGTGACTCAGGTGTCATCCAAGTATTAAATCCATACTTTCATAAGAAACAGATGACATCATGAATGTTAAATCACATATGCATCCTTGGACTTTAGAGGCAGCAGTATATTAAAGGCAGTCCAATATAGAGTTTTCATTGAAGGATCAGTTGAGTTGAAGCAATATGTTCCTGGATTGGCCCTTGAGCTTCCCTGTTACAATGTTCAGTATGTCTCCACTTAATTGAATTCTCCTTATGATTCTCATACTCCATTAATTCAACAACTGTGGTACTTCCACTGCCTCAGCATGAATGAATTTTGAAAGCTGCCAGGAAACTTTGCGCAAGCCTGAATACAAGTCTGAATAATGGTGGGGTTCAGCTTAGTTTCACCTCTGGATCTATATGTAAGTGAATGTGAATGTGCCCTGTATTTAGCTAGGAATAACATTGTGCTCTGATTCTGGTTGATTTTGAGAATTTTTTTACGTAAACTGTCACATATACTTCACTGTAAGGTGGTGCATTTCTCTGTCTCTCTCACTTTCTCTCTCTGGCACAGGCTGTTGTATTTCTCTTCACAGACCTTAGCACATGTCTGTTGATATCATTGTTGTATCATTGTACATCCTCAACTCATTACATCTACCCACAAATATAAAATCAAATTTATAAGGGAAAGCAGTACCTTAAATTATTTCCTCAAATTATTTACATCCCCACCATCTCCAGGTTAAGCTATTGTGGTAGTTTTTCAGCTCCCCCTTGTTTCACTTGTCACTATTGATTGAAGATGATGGTCTTCCATTGGTTTGTTGATAGCAATATCATCCTGTGAAGTAACTGATGTTGCCTATTGTCAACTTTTCAGAGTTTGTGATTTCCAAACTAATTTGTTCTTGTAATCTCCACAATGATTAGAACTTTCTGTTTCTCCTGAATGTTCTGAACTGTGTTTGCATTAGATAGAATCATGGGTGTTCAATTTGTTGAAGAACTGTGCCTTCAGATTATTAGCTTCTATTTCATTCCATAAGAATCTCTGCAAGTAAGAATCCACAAAAGCTGAATCCCAGACTCTATTCTGAGTCATTCACCCAGATCTTCTGATAGGAAGATAATTGTTGCTGAAACATAGTTTAGAGTTGTGTGTTGGATCCATACATAAGGCTTGAGACTCGATTTCTTCAATTTCAGAGCAATGGCACACTCAATGACAGAGGATAACTATGCAAAGTGTTTAGAAGCCAGCAAACTAAAGGTCCAAAGATATACAGGTTCGGTGGATTGACCATTGGAAATGGAGGGTTATGGGGGAGGGTAGGGGGCAGGATCGGGTAGGATGGTGATCAGTTACCAGGCATACTGAGCCTCACTATAAGTAATGAGGGCACTTTGAAATCCCTTCTTGTATCTGGAAATTCATAACTCTTCAAGTGAATCCAATATTGACAAATCTCTTTCAAGAGGCAGTTCACATCCATTTCTTACCATAGCAATGGAGGCAAGCAAATGTGTATGACATTTGAGAAAAGGGGATAAAATGTAGCTAGGAAAATACAGACCCACACTCTGTCACTGATATAATTTTGCAAAATTGATTGAACATCCTCTTGTGATAAAGCATGTTGAAGCTCACAGTATCATGGTAGATAGTCAGTATCATGGTAGATAGTCAACAAAGTGTCATTATTTACAGATGACTGTGATTTACTGATCATTGAAAATTTGAACTCATTTTAATTCAATCTAAGCCAATCTTCTGGAATTGCAAAGTAGCAAGACCAATAGGAAATAGCATTTTATTCCAAAAACATGCAATATTATGTACAACAAGAACAAAAAAAAATCGCCGGTATCTTTCAGTTCTGTAATCAAATTCTCACCAAATAGATAAGAATTATACCCTGTGATTCATGTTAAAAACAGTCTTCAGTTGGGATTCCACATTCAACACATTATATCCAAAACAAACTGTGTTTTATTTTGGATTTCTGAAGACGAATCTTTGGTATTTCAACAAAAATGCCAGAATTATAGCTTACCAAACATTTGTTTGGCCCAGTCCAGGACTTTAGAAGTTGTAGGATCCTTTAATGGTGAGACATAGAAATAAGATTAAAGTGATCCAAAGTTTGATTCTCTATTTGCACAATTTAGAGCAAGAAATGCATCTAGTGATACATTCTTGATCAAATATTTAGAGTAGAAATAATTTCTTCAAAGCAGACAGAAAAATAAACTGACCATTTTTCATTAAATTTGGAATGGACTGGTGGAAACTGACAGAAACAAGTACATGGTGCTGCCTGGCAATGACAAAGCTTGAGGTAGCCAAACATACAAGCAATCTTTTGTCCCAAGGATAATCCCAGAATTGAATAAACATCCACGTGAAATAGACACAGCACCATCACATGAAATCTTCAAAGTCCACTCCAAATTGTTCATATTTTTTATATTTTTTTCATTATCAGGCCTATCATCTCAACAGGCCACACTGGTTTAGCTGGAGCTACACATATAAGTGCTTCACAGAATGTGTACATTCTTTATGATGCCGGTACAACTAAAACAGAAGCAAGAAGCAGTTAATAGGAATTTCAGAAGGACATGTCTGACTAACATGATTGAATTATTGAGGAAGGAAGGTTGATCAGGTACTGCAGCTGGTGAAGTTGATTTTAGCAAGGTTTTTGATAAGGTTCAACCTGGACAATTGATCAGAAACTTTAAAATCAATGTGATTCAAAACAAGGCTGCACACTGAATCCAAAAAGGTCTCAGAGGCAGGATGCTATGGTCAAAGGAATATTATGGTCAGAGGACAGCACTGTGGCTCCATGGTTAGCACTGCTGCCTCACAGCACCAGGGACCTGGGTTCAATTCTAACCTCAGGTAACTGTGTGGAGTTTGCATGTTCTCCCCGTGTCTGCACGTGTTTCCTCTGGGTGATTAGATTAAGATTAGATGAGATTCCCGACAGTGTGGAAACAGGCCCTTCAGCCCAACCAGTCCACACTGACCCTCCGAAGAGTAACCCACCCAGACCCATTTCCTTCTGACTAATTGACTTAACACTATGGGCAATTTAGCATGGCCAATTCACCTCACCTGCACATCTTTGGACTGTGGGAGGAAACCAGAGTACCCAGAGGAAACCCACACAGACACGGGGAGAATGTACAAACTCCACACAGACAGTTGCCTGAGGCTGGGATTGAACTAGGTCCCTGACGCTGTGAAGCAGCAGTGCTAATCACTGAGCCACTGTGCCACCTGGATGGCTCTGCTTTCCTCCTACAGTCCGAAGATGTGCGGGTCAAGTGAACTGGCCATGCTAAATTGCCCAGTGTTCAGAGATGCAGGTTAGCTGCATTAGTCAGGGATAAATATAGGATATTAGGGTAGGGGAATGAGTCTGGGTGGGTTAGTCTTTGGAGGGTTGTTGTGGAATTGTTGGGCCAAATGGTCTGTTTCCACACTGCAGGGGCTCTATGATTCCATATACAAACAAAGTTATGTAACTAAAAGTTGTTTGCAATGGACTTCTACAGGCCTCAATACTATGTCCCTGCTTATGTGGTATAGATCAATAATTGAATGTGTTATTAAGATATGCCAATGATACAAAACTTGGTTTTATGGTTGAAAATGAAGAAAAGGTCTGTAGATTGCAGGAGGATATCTAATCCATTAATGGAACAAGGACAAATGGAGTTCATTCCAGAAAAATGTGAGGTAACCCATTTGAAGAAGGCTAACAAAGCAATGGCATACACAATAAATAATGGAATACTGAGATGTGTGGAGGAACAAAGAGACCATGGAGAACATTTACACAGATTCCTGAAGATGGGTGGGTATATAGATAAGGTAGTCAAGTTGTCATTGCAGGATATTTCTCTTTATTAGCCAAAGCCTGAATGTAAGAGTGTGAGCTTATGATGAAATTATATAAAGAACTGGTTGGACCACAGTTGGAGCACTGCGTGTTGTTCTGATCACTCCACTAGAGTAAAATAATCATTTCAGTAGACATGGTACAGAAGAGATTTAAGAGGGTGTGGTCTGCAGTTTTAGTTTAATAATTGTAGTTATGAGGAAAGATTAGACAGACCAAGGGAGGACCAAGGACCAAGGATTGGAATTGAGGAGGTTGACAGAAGACAGAATTTGAGTGCGCAAAAGATGTGGAAATTGCTGGTTAGGCCTGAAATTGTTGCCTTTTTATAATTTCCTTTGAATTATGAGTTGTGTTCTTGAATCACTTCACTTCATGTGATATAGGTATATACACCATACTGCTAGGCAGGGAGTTGCATGATTTTGACCCAGCAACACTGAAAAAATAACAACAAATTTCCAAGTCAAGATGGTGAATGAATTGGAGGAAATCTTGCAGGTGGTGGTGTTTCCAAGTATCTGCTACCCTGTCTTTCTAGATGGTAGCAGTTGTAGGTTGGGATACTGCTGTCTAAGGGGCCTTGCTGATGTGCTATAGTGAATCTTGTAGGTGATACATATTACTGTCACTGAGCATCAGTAGTTAAGGGAATGAATGTTTAGTTAGTGAATGAACTATTAATCAAATAATTTGTTTTGTCTTGGATGGTGTCAAGATTGTTGAGTATTTCTAGAAATGCACCCAGCCAGACAAGTAGAGAGCATTCTATCACACTCCTGACTTGCACCTTGTAGATGCTGGATCAATTTTGGAGTCAGGAAATGAGTTGCTTACCTCAGAATACATAGCCTCTGATTTGCTTTCACAGTTGAAATATTTATATGGCTGGTCCAGATCAGTTTATGATTATTCTAACACCCAGTATTTTGATACTGAGGTATTTAATGATGTCATTGAATGATCAAAGTAGATGGTTAGATTTGTATTTTTGGAAATGAGCACTGATCAGCAGGAATTTTACTTGCCATTTATCAGCACAAACATGGATATTGGGGTTTATTCAGCTCAGTTGGGAGAACATTTGGTTTGTACAAAGTAATACCAACTGTGCTGGTTCAATTCCTGCACCATCTGCAGTTACCGTGAAGATCCTGAGTCCTCATTGGATACAGGAGGAATGGCAGCTCAGGCGTCATTGATAATGAGCTGGCTCAGAACTGATGGATATTCTTTAAGCAATATCATTTTTTTTTTCTGGTTCTTAAACTATTCAATATGGCATCGGATCATGACAACAGTTGAAAGGATTTTCACTGCATTTTACTGTTTCTCTCACTGTAAAATACATGTGATATAAAATCATTCATTCATTCTTTTAACCTTACCCCTCGCTGAGTTTTTGGTAATCCTCAGATGAAAGTCACTGTTGGAGCTGCCTCTATTTTTAAAAGACACAAAATGGCCAGAATTTAAAGAAAAGCCAGATTGAACTGCATATTTTTAAAAGGGACAGAATGGCCAAAATTTAAAAAGCTGACTTCAGCAATAAAAATAATTGTGCCTTTCAAAAGGGGGTTATTCTGGGTCAAAAGGGATCATTATCTTGATGGCAAGATTCCAAAGAATGCAAAGACAGCAATAACAAGATCAGGGATGAGTAATTTGAAGATTCGTAGTCACAAAAAAAACCTTTGAACAATCACTAAACTCTAACAAATAATTAATTTCATCGTTAAGGAAAGAATGTGTGTTCATCCACAAAAACAGCAGCTAAATTTATCTCATAGAAATTAGCTGCTTCTTCAAAATTGTATACAACATGAACAGGTTCTAGTTAAAGGTTCTTTAAATTTCAATGTGATAGCAAGTACAATAAACAATAAAATCCATCAGTCTGGAGAGATAAGCAAATCAGGGATATGACAGAAGAGAACAGCAGTAACTTTGGAATGCAACATAGCAAATTCCCAAGGCCAAGAGATTACAATAATTGTTAAAAGACTAAGGGAACTTAGGATCGCTCATTATTAATCAGGAGTTTTACACAATTGGTCCCACAGAAGGCAAGGGGAGGATACAGTAATCATGTTGTGTTTGATCATTGTAACACAAAATGTACAAAAATACTGCTTTTTACTGTAAAATCAAAGGGTTTCATTGATCTCTCTTCTGATCTGAGCAGAAGATTAAGAGAATGATTATCTCTTCATGTCGAAGCGAGATTTGGGGAAGGTCCTTTGAGCCTTTCCCTGTAATACCTGGGTTTTGCTTGAATAAAAGTCCACTGTGTGCCTGAATGCTGTCTGCCCCCAAAGTCTTTGTCCCCGCTCAGGGAGTTGGAGGGGGGAGTCTCACTCCTACGCTCACCATTCATCATCTTTCACTAAGGAGAGAATGGGTCTATGGTTACTTTGCCTTTGTTGTCCATTTGGACATGAACTGTTTCAATGTTTGAGGAGTCATGAACTGTGCACAATCATTAGCACATCTGCACACTTCTGATCTTATTATGGAAAGGAAATCACCTTGAGGAATTTATGCAGCATGTCATGGTGTTCAGATGATGAACTTCCTAAAACCTCAATATTTTACTTTGTGCTATGTATGACTCCAGTTGATGGAGAGTTTTTCCTGATTCCCAATGAATACAGTTTTCCTAGGGCTCAATAATACTGCACTCAGTCAAATGCCATCTTGATGTCAAAGGCATCCACCTCACCTCACCTCTGGAGTTTATAAGAACATAGATCATAAGAACTAGGAACAGGAGTAGGCCATTTGGCTCTTCGAACTTGCACCATCATTCAATAAGATCATGGCTATCTTTTCATGGCCTCAGCTCCATTTACCTGCCTTCTCAGCAGAACCAATTGTTCCATTTTGTTCCATAAGATCAGGAGCCAAATGATGTTGGTGGAACCCAAACTGACCATTGGTGAAGAGTTTATTGCTGTATACATGCAGCTTGGAACCTCTATCAATCACACATTCTTTTTGGTTGCTGTGGATTGAAAGACTAATGCAAAAGCAAACAGCTTAGGTGATTTGTCTTACTTTTTGTGAACAGGAAATACAAAGATAATTTTTTACGTTGATGGGCATTGCCAGTGTTGCAGTTGTGCTGGAACAGCTTGCCTCGTGTTGAAGTTAACTCTAGAGTACACATCTTCAGTACAATAGTTAGACTGTTGTCCAAGCCCTTAGCAGTTCCATTATCCTATGTCCTCTCAATTGCAATTTAGACAGAATAGATGGAAAGAAAAACTGATTTCTGTTGTTTGCTGAGTCCAGAACTGGGGCACAAAATTTAGAGCAAGAGGGAAAGTGGTTTAAAGGAATTGAGTGGATGGCTGGGAGTCTGGAACTCACTGCCTAAAATGGTAGTAGAGGCAATAAAGCTCATAGCATTTAAAAATCTAACTTGAGGTGCTGTAGATTAAAGACCATAAGAAATACGAAGTTAAAAATCACACAACACCAGGTTATAGTCCAACAGGTTTAATTGGAAGCACACTAGCTTTCGGAGCGACGCTCCTTCATCACCTGATGAAGGAGTGTCACTCCGAAAGCTAGTGTGCTTCCAATTAAACCTGTTGGACTATAACCTGGTGTTGTGTGATTTTTAACTTTGTACACCCCAGTCCAACACGGCATCTCCAAATCATAAGAAATACGAACAGGGATGAAGCCATTTGGCCCTTCAAGTTTATTCCACCATGCAATAGAATTATGGCTGATTCGGCATTTCTCACATCTAGTAGAAAATGTTGGGAAAAGTGAAGACTTGGATGTAGGCTGGATGACTAGTCAATTAGGGACAGAGTCATAGTCATAGAGATGTACAGCACGGAAACAGACCTTTCAGTCCAACTTCTGCATGCTGACCAGATATCCCAACCCAATCTAGGACCACCGGCCCATATCCTTCCAAGCCCTTGGGGTAGCACGGTGGCTTAGTGGTTAGCACTGCTGCCTTAGAGTGCCAGAGTCCCAGGTTTGATTCCAGTCTCAGGTGACTGTCTGTGTGGAGTTTGCACATTCTCCCTGTGTCTGCGTGGGTTTCCTCTAGATGCTCTGGCTTCCTTCCTGAAGAAGGGCTTATGCCCAAAACGTCGATTCTCCTGCTCCTTGGATGCTGCCTGACCTGCTGCGCTTTTCTAGCAACACATTTTCAGCTCTGATCTCCAGCATCTGCAGTCCTCACTTTCTCCTCCCTTCCTCCCACAGTCCAAAGATGTGCAGGCCAGGTAAATTGGCCATGCTAAATTACTCATATTGTTAGGTGTATTCGTCAGAGGGAAATGGGTCTGGGTGGGTTGCTCTTTGGAGGGTTGGTGTGGACTGGTTTGGCTGAAGGGCCTGTTTCCACACTGTAGGAAATCTAATCTATTCATAGACCCATCCAGATGCCTCTTAAATGTTGCAATTGTACTAGCCTACACCATTTCCTCTGGCAGCTCATTCCATACACGTACCACCCTCTGCATGAAAAAGTTGCCCCTTAGGTCTCTTTTATATCTTTCCCCTAAACCTATGCCCTCTAGTTCTGGACTCCTCCACCCCAGGGAAAAGACTTTGTCTATTTATCCTATCCATGCCCCTCATGATTTTATAAATCTCTATAAGGTCACCCCTCAGCCTCTGACCCTCCAGGGAAAACAGCCCAAACCTATTCAACCTCTCCCTTTAGCTCAAATCCTCCATCCTTGTAAATCTTTTCTGAACCCTTTCAAGTTTCACAACATCTTTCCAGTAGGAAGGAGACCAGAATTGCCTGCAATATTCCAAAACTGGTCGAACTAATGTCCTGTACAGCCGCAACATGACCTCAGTACTCAGTACTCTGACCAATAAGGGAAAGCATACCAAATGCCTTCTTCACTATCCTATCTACCTGTGATTCCACTTTCAAGAAGCTATGAACCTGCGCTCCCAGGTCCCTTTGTCAGCAACACTCCCTAGGAGCTTACTATTAAGTTTCTAAGTCCAGATAAGATTTGCTTTCCCAAAGTGCAGCACCTTGCTATTTATCTAAATTAAACTCCATCTGCCTCTTCTCAGCCCATTGGCCCATCTGATCAAGATCCTATTGTAATCTGAGGTAACCTTCTTTGTTGTCCACTAAAACTCCAATTTTGGTGTCATCTGCAAACTTACTAACTATACCTGACATGATAGACTTGTGGTTTATTTCTGTGTGATGAACTTCTTTGATTCTGCCAAGCATAAGTCTTGGGAATGCAAACTAAATTTTTACATCAATTGACCTTCCTTTGTGGAACAGGAAATTATAAACTTACAAGTGAGGACTGGGGACATGCACCAGTAAAATGACAGCTGCTCCTTTTTTTCCAATGAGTATCTCTCAGTGATTTTTTTTCCCTGTATTGCTCTTTGTATCACTGGCATTCCCTCAAAATTATTACGTGTTTGTCTCTCCTTGGGTGGTAACGCTAATTGTCGCATGCACATCGATAATAAAAATTCAAAGAACAGTGATGTGACAGACATCTTATTAGGATTCCTGGTTGTCAAGACTCTTCTGTCAGTTATATAGTAATTTTTACACATGTCTTTTCACCCAGATAAAGATTTGCATTTCAAAGCTTGACTTCACCTTCAAGAATCTAAGTTTACCTTTGCAAACTTATCATTGACATACTGTGTAAAATGAAACTTTAATTGCAACCTGCTTTATATTTTCACATTGTTTATCTATTTTCCTTCTTACCCCTTTGGCTCATCTTTCCTCTCACACAGCCTTTGCTTTTTAATTCATTCCAATACTTTCTTACTCCTCTGTCCATCATATTTTTCACTATGTTATTTTAATTTCATTTCTCCCTCCCTCTTTTTCCTCCTTTGCATCTGGAAATGTAATAGTAGTACAATGCAAGAACTAACCCAGTTTTCTATTCATGTGCCCTACACTGGCATCAACATTTTGAGGTCTTATAGCATGGTGGTAACATCCCTACCGCTGGGGCAGAATCTTTGGGTTCTAGTCCCATGCTAGTACTTGTTGGCCAGAAAGGTATCTCTGTAACATGACCAGACATGTTGATTACTAACACCAAAATCTTTCCAATAT
This sequence comes from Chiloscyllium plagiosum, assembly GCF_004010195.1. Lineage (NCBI taxonomy): Eukaryota > Metazoa > Chordata > Chondrichthyes > Orectolobiformes > Hemiscylliidae > Chiloscyllium > Chiloscyllium plagiosum. The sequence continues at coordinate 97,514,163 of NC_057711.1, read as the reverse complement.
GTTATAGCATTTGCCAAGAATGAGGAAAGTTTCATGCAGAGGGCGACTGTAATTTGTCGGTAAAGCCAAAAGGATAAGAAGGACCAATTCAATGGAAATCAATGTTCCAACCTTGGAAGTGAGAAAGGTCAGGCAGAACAACTATGTGCTTCCTTTCCAGCAAAGTTCCATTTAAGCACAAATGCTCTTTGTATCTAATATTATGAATACATGAAAATATATAAAACCTATCCTTGATGTTGACATGAAAACTGCTAAACACCCTGGTTAGTAGGAATAAGGATTACGGAATTAGACAAGACTGGCAGGCTTGGATGGCATCCACATAATTGAAGCTCTGGAAAGTGGGACAGATTATCTGAAAGCTGCTTGCCCATATTTGTAGCAGCTCATTAGAATCTGCGATTGTCACCTTAGACTGAAAGAATGCTAAGCTCGCTCCAATTTTTAGAAAGGAGTACAGTGCAGTTCTGGATAGTTATATGCCCACTAGCTTGATAACTGTTTTAGGAAAGATGCTCAATACAATAATTCAATCGGACAATACCATTACATCGACAGAGATGGCTAGCCATATCAGGAATACCAACATGTTGTTCTATATGCATTGTGTTATTTGAAGAATTCACTGGAGAATTAATGAATAAAACCCAGAAGTAATGTCCTCCTAGATTTTAGAATACTTTTCCTAAGATGAATTGTCTGGGAAGTCCTAGTATTCTCCTGTCATGGAATAAAAACTGCTGGAAACCCCTGTAGATGAAAATAGTGGATGATGGATTTGGATTGCCGTTGTTTTTTTCTGTTTTAAACATGACATGGGTATAAATGTGGAGGCAATGACTTGCTTTGAACAAACAAGCATAGAATGAGGTTGCACACTTATAAGTTGATTATGGATAGATTAACCCCAAGACTTTGAAAGTGCAGAGCTGTGCATATAGCAGATCACTGGTGTTATGCATATATCTTTCAAGAAGTATTAAAACTGGTAGCAAAAGAAAGAGAGCTGAGTGCTGAAGTTGATGTATTTTGAGGTCTTCCATATTTTCATCTGTATATCTCACATCCAACACAATTAGGCTCTTGTTAAGACCAAATTCTTGACATTTATTCATAACACTAACTATTTTCATGTCTCTAATTTATGCACATATCACTAATTTTACATTTGCTTAGTTAAGTCTGAGTTGGGTTGATTTTCTTTGAAGGATTTTCTAGCATGATGCCTATCTGCTTTTCTCACTAAACTTGCTGCATAACAATACTATCATGCCACTAGATTTCCCTCATGTCTGATTCAGTTCCCATCTTATCATGGACCATTCTCAAAAAGTTCACTCCTCTGCCAATATACTGGAATTCACTGACATCCTTTGTGCCTTTAAAAGGTTGTTACTTGCACCTGAACAAGCACTGTCAGTACCAAGTTGTCATGTACAATTATTGAGATTTGACATGGATGTGGCAGATTATGGTAATTTGATGTCCCACTTTGTGACTCGAGGCTTGGATGTCCTGCTGAATGGACTGTATTTCATCTTAAAGGTACAGGCTTTTCTGGTTTAGAATCTATGCAGTAATACAACAAAAGTATGTAAATAACATTCATCTCTGAAAGTGAAAATCCAATGTGACAAAGCATTTGCTAAAGGGTCAAGGTGGTATGGTTAATCTACAGGACGATTAATTAGAAGCTATGTATAATGTCTTGGTTGAATCTCAGCTGGAACACTTTTAAATTTGGCTTTCTTGTAGAGTACAGGATGTTGGTTATTGAAAAATAAACAGAGGTTGTCCACAAGATTGATTTTCAGTTTAAAACATCTTAATTACTGAGAAAGCCTCACAGAGCAGAATCTCTATAATTTCAGAAAGTGTGGACAAGGAGTGATTTGGTTGATGTTTATAAGATGATGATGATGGGATTTAAATTGTTGTGACTACATGTTTGAGTAGGTTTAAGGTTTACATTCTCATGTTATGCAAGGACTGAATTCAGTTGCTTGCAAAGATTATCCACTTTTCCAAGGAATAGTGAACTTGTAAAAAAAAAGGCTTTTAGCTTAAACAATAGCAATTCACTGATTGGTCCAAGTGAGAGCTCGACCTGTTTCCCATGGGAGAAAAAATATCCTTCACCAAGAAATGTGTAGCTTGAAATGATTAAAACAGTCTCCCAGTAGATTCAGTCATGTGAGAGGGTGAGAGAAGAATTTTTCAGATTTCTTCCTTCTTATTGGCCTGGGGTTTTATGTTATTTCTTCTTAATTAATGGCATGGCTTCTGAGTCAGATGGGAGTGTACACATTACAACGTTTAAGACCTTGTAATTTTGTGAGGCAGATTGGATGGGTTAGTCAGTCTTTGCCTGTCTATTGTCTTCTTGTGTTAATACAATTTTTACTTAATGGAAAACAAATTTGCTAGCCCTAGCCATGTCTCTTTAAATTATCCACAGCATTACCATCTTGTCTCTGAGTTGCTCATCGAGATCGAGAAAGTGGACAGGTCAGTGTGTCAGTGAAAGAAAGGATTTCGAAATAAAGGGATGAGAGCATGTGTCAAAGTGAGTCACCAGGGTATTTGTGTTTTTGAGGATGCAGCAACTACAGGAAGGGCGAGGAGATCCAGGAAGGCTGCTCCCTAACTCTTTTGCTCTTTTTGGTGCAGAGATGACCTCCCCTCAGGACAAGAGGAAGGAGAAAGTTAGCACCATGTTCTTGCCCCTCAACAGGGGTGCAAAGTGGAGTTATGTAAACTATTCCAATGCTGTGGCGCAGGCCAGGAGCAGCGGAAGCATTTGAAAGTGGATGATATGATTGATGGGCAAAATACTTTTAAGAAGTTGGCAATTACCTATCAAATAGCACAAGCATTCTCTGGTAGAAAAGGTGCTTTGAACCACAGTTTCTCAAACAAGAAGCAGAACCACAGCTTGCCCAATTTCTGCTCCACTCTGGCCCTGGTTGAAGCATCAGTAGCATTGTAGCTGTCCTCCAGATCAATCAGGGAGTTGCTCAACGTTGTCATGAACTATGGTTTCAGTGGGTAGCCGTTCTTCGCAAAGAACCCACCTTGTAAGGTATTTGGGTCTCATATGCACCAGGCACGTCAGAGTTCTCCAGGGCGTAGGAGTAGTGACAGCTGTGAGAGTGGTGTCCCACTCCTGTAGCCCTCAGATTCCACACCAACATCTAGTACAGTTCCATCACAATGTCCTAGGACACACAGACGCTATGTTGGCACTGCATCTTGCTTGTCATCAGGAAATAGAAGCAAAGGCAAAACCTGCTGTGCCTCCTCTGCACTCAACATATCCTTAGGGGTCTTAGGATAGCAATGTCTCCCTGAGTTGGTTGATCCTTATCCTCCACTCTGGCCTTCTGCTATTTCAGAGCTGACCAGAGGTCCTGCTCTTCTTGCATCCATCTTGCCTTCTTAGAAGGGTAGCCACACAGACCAATTGGTGAGATGGAGTCAGAGTCTCACTAGAAAGGACCTAACATGTGATAGAGTTTCTTGGATCTCAGAACAATCATTGATGTTATATACTACAGATGAGGGGGATCACACTTTTCCACACCAGGAGACATGTTGCACTCAAATAATGAAGGATGCGTCTCCATCATCAATCCACAAACAGGCTCAGCCTGTGAAAAAATTTGGTGAAGGTGCCACAATGGCTGAGTAAACACTCAATGTCATCGAAAAGCGAGTGACAACTTTGCTATCTCAAACTTACGCAAATGCTGAAATGGAAAATCGACAGCCTAGTCGTATTTTTGCTGGGCTGTTACTCCAGAGACCCAAGTAATATTCCAGAGACATGGGTTCAAACCCTGCCATGGCGGATGGCGTACTTTGAATTCAGTAAAGATCTGGAATTAAGAGTCTAACGGTGACAGTGAATCCAATGCCTATTTTCAAAAAAAAACATCTGATTCACTCATACCCTTCAGAGAGGGAAACTGCCATCCTTACCTGATCTGGCCCACAGCAATGCAGTTAACTCTTACCTACCTCTGAGCAATTAGGTATGGGTAATAAATGCTAGCCAAGACAATGATGCCTTCATCCTGTGAATGTATAAAAAAAAACACACTGCTTTCTTCACAGACCATCATCACGCTTCAATGACAAGTAATGAAGTGATGTTGTGTGACTCACAGGAAGAAACGTGCAAGTTGTATGAATAATGATTTCCCTTGCCAACATTGGCCCTTCCTAACATTAATGCTGATAACTTCAACATCATTGAGATGCCCTGGTTCAGTTTGAAAGCACCAATAATATGCTGCAAGTCATTTTTCACTAACATCAGACCCCAAAATCCTGAAACTCCTCAATTGTGATGCATAGCGAATGGGTGATGAGCATTAAATGTCACTGTGCTTTGCAAATGGCTGCTTTGTGTATTTGTTAGTACCATATCCTGATGTCCAGCGAAAGCTGTTCCAAATACCCTACATTCATCTTGAATATTCCTCTGTCACCGGCCTTATCTTTGCATCTACAAATCCCTCTGCTTTCCCAAACCCCTCCAAGACCTTTTCTCACCCACCCTTATGGCAGTGATCCTCAGCAACCTACAGGCAATCCTTGAACCCTCTTAAACGATCAACAGATGGATCCCCAAGACTGTGTTCGCCCCAGATCACAGACTGACTTCAAGGAGCAGTCCTTAAACATAACTGACCAGGCCACTGACTACGGTGCTTGTAGCTCCCAACTGCTGATATGTGATTCCCCTGATATGATGGCCCTATCAGACTAACCACTGAAAGCCCCCAGATTATAATGGGGATAGATCCCCTGACCATGAGTGCCCTGACTGACTGTATCAAAGCTCCTGGACATTATGCTGACAGTACCATTCACTGACAACACTGAAAACCCTCTGACTGACAGTGGTCCTCCTCTGACTGTACTAAAAGGTAGCCCCACCATCCTTCCCGATAGCATTGAAATGCATTATTCCATTTGCCTTCTTAATTACCTGTTGCATCTCCAAACTAACGTATTGTGATCCATACACAAGGGAACCCAGGAATTTTCAAAATACAGAGACTATATTGCAGCTATAATAGGGTGCAGCCCAGGCCACACCTGGATTACTTTGTACAGTTTTGGTCTTCTTACTTGAGAAAGGATGTACTGGCACTGAAGGGGGTGCAGAGGAGATTCACAAGGTTGGTTCCAAAATTGAGAGGGTTGGCTTATGAGGAGAGATTGAGTAGACCGGAATGATATTGGAATTTAGAAGAATGAGGGTGGATCTTATAAAAAACATATAAATTTATGAAGAGCATGAATAAGCTAGAAGCAGGGAGGTTGTTTCCACTGGGAGCTGGAACTAGAACTAACGGGCATAGCCTCAAATTAAAGGGGAGTAGATTTAGGATAGAGTTGAGGAGGAAATTCTTCACCCAAAAGTTTATGAATCTGTGGAATTCCTTGGCAAATGAAGCAGTTGAGGCTACTTTATTGAATGTTTTTAAGGCAGATAGATAGATTTTTGAACAATAAAGGAATTAAAGATTATCATCTGTGGACGAGGAAGTGGCGCTAAGCCCACGAAAAGATCAGCTGTTTTTATTGAATAGCAGAATGAGCTCAAAGGGCTAGATGGCCTACACCTGCTCCTAATTCTTTTGTTCTAATAGCCATGGCATGTTGTGGCAAGACAAGTTGTGGATAGTGTGAATAATGCATGTTGGCACTAATCGTACAAGTGCAAAAACAGCAAGCGAGCAGTCCTGAGATATAGTCTGGACTAGTATTTGAGCTTGGTGACTGTCTCTGCTTTGACCTTTATCAATGCTGGTTGCTCATGCACTCTGTGGTGCACGTCCATGTGTCTGAAGTGACCTGCAACTATACCATGATGGTCATGGTAGATTAGCAGACACAAAGGGTAGATGAGGCTGGTGCCTTGAGGTGTTTTCGTCCAGTTTCCAACATGGAGGTTATCCAGAGCAAGTAGCATGCTGAATCTGTCAGGTACCCATTCAGCTTTCCATAAAAGGTCTTTTTAACAGTGAGTTGTTTGACGAGTTGGTCGGATACATGCTGAATATGTATGAGGTGAAGTTGAACATTAATAATGGTGCTTAGCAAGAAATAGTTGCCATAAATAGGTAACTTGACACTGACTAAAGAGAATTTTGCATGTTGCTTTTGCAAAAAGCATAATCAATGCAGTGAGTTACTCCTGACATCGACATAGGCTTCACTGCCTGATTCTTTCACATGCCAAACCTTAACCACATCCCTCAGGTGGTTATAAGAATCTGCAACAAGATTTTTTGGCCATTGAAAGAGTGTTTGTGTCATGGTCCAAAAGGCTGGGAATCAGCGTGTATGTCCTCCCTAAATTGGCAAAGAGGCGGGTGAAATCTGTGTAGGAAACAATTGCTATGTGAAAGGCTCAGAAGCCATTAGCCCCACAGAAGATGAGATGAGACTGGAATTTTGTGGCAATGAGCGGTTTGGGAAATGAAGTGAACAGTCAGCAAAAACACTCTTTCAGTGGCCGATAGACCTTTGGGCAGATTCTTATAAAGGCTGAACGATGTGATTGAAGGCTTGGTAGATCAATATGTGTTAATAAGCAGAAGATTTACTTTCCCATGGTTAACCTGAAGCCACAAGACTTCATGGGGTCCAGAGTCAATGTTGAGGACTCCTAGGGCAGCTCCCTCCTTACTGTATACCATTATACCACCACCTCAGCTGGGTCTAGCTCATGGGACAGGATATGTTCAGGGATGTGTGCTGGTGATTTCTGAGACTTTGTCCATTAGGTATGATTCTTCGAGGAGAATTATGTCAGGCTTTTGATTGACCTGTCTGAAGGGTTCTCCCAATTTTGCCACGTTACCCCCCAGATGTTAATAAAGGAAACTTTGCAGGGTTGACAGAGCTGTTTCTGCCATTTCATTTCCAGTGCCTGGATTGATGCTAGGTGATCCATCTAATTTTTTTTCTTTGTTGAGATTTCAGAACGATTGACACAACCGAGTGGGTAGTTAGGCCATTTCAGAGGCCATTTCAGAGGGCAGTTGAAAGTCAACTGCATTATTGTGAGTCTGGAGTCACATGTAGACCAGACCAGTTGAGGATGGCAGAAATCCTTTCCTGAAGAACATGAGTGAGCTTCCTTTCTTTGATGGATTGGGAAAGATATCCTGATTTGCTTGATTCTGGAAATTAATAAACATTTCCCCAGTTGTGATGCACAAGATGACCTCACCTTTCTCGTGCTAACAAACCAAACATGGCCTGTAGCTGCATATACGATGACCCCATATTTCCTGCTAAACAAAGAATTAAACTAACGTTATCTTTGACTTTGATGTTTCATTTCAGAAATACATGTTTTACTCATCTTATAATTTGATGCATGGTATCAAGCAAACAATAAGGACCATGTTGCCCAGAAGATAGTTGACAAAGGAGCAGAGCTTCAAAAGCTTGTGCTTAAAAATAAACCTATTGGACTATAACCTGCTGTTGTGCAATTTTTAATTCTGTCCACCCCAGTTGAACACCGGCGCCATCATGGCCAAGAAGATAGTGAGAGAACAGACTACATACAAAAATGCAACCTCCAGTCAAGGGAATGATGTATGAAGATATTTTAAAGGCACTTGTTAACCTGTGAAAGAATTCAATACTCATGAAAAATTGATGTGAGAATGTAAACAGGGAATTCAGCTGAAGAACATATGTCATCAGAACAGGAACCAGTCACTGGCCTGGTCTTAAGAAGCTTCTATCAGAATGAATCCTTAAAAAGTATCAGTATGATTACATCAGCACCAGAAATAAAATGAATATATGAACATTTAATAACTTATCTAAATCAAACACTTATTCCATCAAAGATATCAAAACAACAACTGACTGATGGAACCATTTTATGAAATGAAAATGTCTTGTGTTGCCATAGGTGATCAAGATCATTCAGAGATTAACAAAGTATCTCAATATCAATAAGATCCATCCCCAGTGATGAATCCATAGACAATGGATTGAAAGGAGACATTTCTATTGAGCCATGTTAGTTATATGGCTCAAAAGTCCAAGAATTCTGATGTGCCCAGCTACCAAACTGTGGAAAGGTTTGAAAGTAGTTCTAGTGAAAATTGTACATTAGAAGACACAATTTACAGTGATAACAGTCTACATGGCCTACAGAACAAAATTAAAGACAAAGCAATTTTCAATCTTGAAACCATGTTGAACATTGATTGCTCTGCAGGAGCTTTTGTGCATCTCTATGACAATCTCATTGATCAGAAGTAAAATAACTATAAGTCCATAAGATGTCAGAGCAGAAATAGCCTGTTCAGCCTATCAATTCTGCTCTGGCATTCAATAAGATCATGGCGGATCTGATACCTTCAATGAAAAGTTCCTGCCTTTTCACTATAACCCTTCATTCTCTTACTGTCTTTCTCGGCCTTGAATGCGGTTAGAGACAAAAAAATCTGCAGATGCTGGAATCCAAACTAAACAAGTAGGAGGTTGGAGAAGTCAACATTTCAGGTGTAGCCCTTCTTCATACTTGGTCAGCTACACTTCCTCCCATCCTGCCCCCTGTAAAAACGCCATCCCATTCTCCCAATTCCTTCGTCTCCGCCGCATCTGCTCCCAGGAGGACCAGTTCAAAATACGTACAACACAGATGGCCTCCTTCTTCAAGGACCGCAATTTCCCCCCCGACGTGGTCGACGGTGCCCTCCACCGCATCTCCTCCACTTCCCGCTCCTCCGCCCTTGAGCCCCGCCCCTCCAACCGCCACCAGGACAGAACCCCACTGGTCCTCACCTACCACCCCACCAATCTCCATGTACAGCGCATCATCCGCCGTCACTTCCGCCACCTCCAAACAGACCCCAGCACCAAGGATATATTTCCCTCCCCTCCCCTATCAGCTGTCCGTAGAGACCACTCCCTCCGCGACTCCCTTGTCAGATCCACACCCCCCACCGACCCAACCACCACTCCCGGCACCTTCCCTTGCAACCGCAGGAGGTGCAACACTTGCGCAGTACTTACGAGGCACATATTTATATGTACAGAAACAGACACATACCACCACGTGAGGCCAGGGTGTTGCCATCGTATGAGAAGCTAAGACAGGAGGTGTCACTGCCAGGAGCATGTGCCTGTCGATTATGAAACTTCGTATGAACCTATGGTATGAATGAACAAAGATTAACAGAACATAATCAGAACATCAGCCACAGCTGTCTGCTCAACATCTGCTTCAAACATGACTGTACACGATCAGAGGCATCATACCCGAGATTTCCTTCATGCTCTTTCCACCTATCACATTTCCAACGCCCCTCCTCCAAGTCCCTCCTCCCTACCTTTTATCTTCTCCTGCTGAACACTCTCTGCTCATTCCTGAAGAAGGGCCTGTGCCCGAAACGTCGAATCTCCTGTTCCCTGGATGCTGCCTGACCTGCTGTGCTGTTCCAGCAATAAAGTTTCAACTTCTTCATACTTAACAATCCAGCCTCGACAGCTCTGTGTCGTAAAGAATTCCATAAATTCACCGCTCTCCGAGGTAAGAAATTGCCCCTCATCTCTATTTTAAATGGGTAACACCTTATTTCAAGATTTTGCGTTTTCAGTCCTGAATTCTCTCACAAAGCAAGAAACCTTTCTGCATCTACTTTGTTAAGTCCTCTAAAATCCCATAAGAATTCCCTTAGAGGTGAGATTATGAGCTGCTTTTGAATATTAGCTCACAGGAGTCTAATGTCCATGGTTCAAACTTTGAATGTGTTCCTGAACAAAGCAGTCAATGGTCATCTTCACACCAAATGGAAAAATTGATGTTTGGTTAAGAATAAAGTCTCCACAAAGAAGGTTGGCCTGCTTCACACTTTCCATGGTTTTGTCATCATGAGATGCTGTTGATGTGACAAGTGTCATCAAATCATTTTAAAAAATCCAGAGTAGTCAAGCCAATGGATGGGCAGCATGATTTGTTGTGGAGGGATGATTGTCAAATCAAAAATCCCAAATTTAATCCAGAATAGAATCCTTACGGTGATGCCAATGGCAAAATTAGTCTGAAGGAATGTCATGAATTCTACGTATGAGATGCTGAACACAATGAATTTGACAGGTTTTAAGATATTTTGATTGTGGTTAAAAGTTGTGCTTATTGAGTGAATTCAAACAATAAAACAGAACACATTGATTTAATTTGAATTGCACGTTATTTTCTGTTGCAATGGTGACCACCTACACCCACATGGGTGGTTCATGTTTTACACTCAGCATGCATGTCAGCTGTTGTTTTTGAAAGGATTTATTGAGGCTTCAAATATTGAGTTATACATGGTGGTCTACAATTCATGGAGAGATTGCTTTGTCTGCTTGTACTCTTCAGGGGCTTCCTCATTCATGCCAATTGCAAATTTATTATTCAAAGAGATCATCTGGACCTAATCTACACTCTTCAGTTGGATGTTGCTGCCAATAGCAAATATAAAATTGTAGCCAATGAGTTCAGGCCAGGATTAAATGCATTCCCTTTATTTGAGATGTCAGCTTGCACAAAGCAGAGTTACATATTTTAACCCACACCCACTATTACTCCAAGTCCACCCTGTACACACACATGTATTCTGTTTTCATAAACCAGCTAATCCAGTGTAATACTTAGCTAACAAAAGCATGTTTTAAACATGGTGCCATGTAGATTAGATTTGCAATAAAAAAAATCCTCTGATCAGCATGTAATCAATCACAGAACTGTCACAGCTGCTGTCAAGGAGACCTTTGCCAACCTGCAATGCACAGACAGCATTGTCAGCAGAGTCATCATCAGAAGCACACTCCTTTTCATCTTTGTAGGTCTGATAGGAATCAAAATTTTCTTCCTCTATTTTCTCATCCTTTCCCAATAGTACCAGGACTTGTGCAACCAATTTCTCCTAACTGTGTGTAGCCACTTGATAAGTAGGTTCCTGTAACTCTTGCCACAGAAACACACTCCTCCTTATTATTAAACTCTGTCTCACAGAGTGATCTCTTATGTTTACTAATAGTACCATCCTGGATGCCTTTTGTGATACTCATACATATGAATGCTAGCGAGAGAAATGCAGGGCCTGAGAGGTTTTCCTATTCCAAAGAAAGTATCACCAGTTTCTATCAGATGTACAAAGGCAGAAACAGAAAACGTCAAGGTGGGAAGTGAATTTAAAATGATGTGTGCATTTCAGGATGCTGAGAAAGTGTTTGTGTGGAGATGAATGAAGAGAAGGCAACCCGTAAGAGCTTTGGATTTAGCCCATTTTAAGAAAGCCAAGGCTTTACTAATTATTCTCTCTCTACCTGTCCTGTCATTTTCAATGACCTGAAAATACATAAACTCACGTCACTCTACTCTTATATTCCCTTTAGAATTGTACCTCCTGTTTCGTATTGTCTCTCAATGTTCTTCTGACCAAAGGTTAACATTTCACACTTCTCTGCGTCAAAGTCATATGCCACCTAGCCACCTACTCCATCAATTGTCAATACCCTTTCAGAGTTCCATGCTGTCCTCCTCATGATTGCTTACAATTCTTCCAGATTTCATGTCAATTGCAAACTTTGAAATTATTCCCAGCATACTAAGTCTAAATCATTAATACTTATAACAGGAAAGGCAAGGGTCCCAATGCTGACCACTGACCCCCACAAAAAATCTTCTCCAGCTCAAAACATATCTGTTGACCATCACACTCTGTCTTACCACTTTGTTTCCATCTACTACTGATGCTTTTCTTCCATGATCTATACCTTTTGACACAAATTCATGCTGGATATCGATGAGACTACATAAACTGTGTGCCTTTCATCAAGTCTTTCTGTTACCTCCTCAAAAAAAAACTCAAGTCGGCTTCCCCTTCATGATTTCCCCTTCAGAAATCCATCCTGACTCTTTCTAAACAATCCAACCTTTTCCTGAACTACTAATCCTATCTTAAATAATTGGTTCTACTAGATTACTCCCCCTCCCCCCCACCAATGTTAGACTGATTGCTCAGTTATTGCTGGATATTCTTACAACCTTTCTTAAACAATCCAATAATGGTTGTGATTATCCAGTTTTCTGGCAGCTCCCCTGAGTCTGGGAAGACCAAACGATTGTAGCCAGTGTCCCTGCAATTTCCAATCTCACTTCTTTCAATATCTTGGAATGCATCTCATTCAGTTCTGATATCTTGACAAATTTAAGTACTAACAGTCTATCCAAGTCATCCTCATTATCAATTTTGTACCTTTCTAGTGAAAGGGTTTCTCCCTCTGTTGCTGTGGTCCGGGTAACATCTCCCTCCTTGGAAAAGACATGTAGCGGATTTATTTAATACCTCAGCCAAGCCCCCATCTCCATATGTCAATCCCATGTTTTGATTTTAATCATCCCTACTCCTCCTTTTACCATACTTTTACCATACTTTTACTATTTCTATGCCTATAGATGACTTTGGGGCATCGTTTTATGTTGACTCCTAGAATTTCTCATAATTTACCTTTGTTTCTCTTACTTGTATTTTTACCTACCCTCTGAACCTTCTGTATTACACTTGATTTGCAATTGAAATTTCCACCTGACATCTGCCATAAGTACATTTGTTCTTTATCTTAATTTCTATCTCCTTTGATATCCAAGTTTTGTTGTCCAAGATTTCCCATTTAAAGGAATATCCCATGATTGTGCTCGTATCATCTGCTCTTTGAAAATAGACAATTGCTCAGTTACAGTTTTCCGCCAACCTTTCATCCCAGCCTATCCTGCCTAACTTGGCTTGCCCCATTGAAGTCCACATTCTGCCAACTGATTTTATTTTCTCATTTTGTTTTTATTTTCTGGATTGACCAGTGTTGTTCTCCACCATTCTACCTTGCTGTATTAGAGAGGAAAAAAAGTTTGTGAAATAGAAACTTAGGTGAAAGAGGGTGGAGACGCTCAGTACTACCTTTTCACCCATTGGTGAGTACTTCTGCTCACCAATTTCCAATTAAGGTCTTAGGGAATTTGAGACATAAGGGGAAAGAGGAGCCAGTGGAGGAGGACACTAACACTGAGCAGCAAGTAAAAATGAGGCCAAGGCATGAGACCTACACACTTACCTGGGAGCCTGGAGACAAAGAAAAAGGACCCAGGAGAGGACAAGACTCAAGGTTCAGTGAAGCAAAAACACTGACATTACAGGAAAAACTGTAAGTTCATTGGCTGGTGAGTTCCAGCTAATTTGATTACCTCTTAAGTTGCTCCCAGATTAAAGATAAATTGGATAAATATTTTACAGTTTAAAAACTGAAGACCAGAAGGAAAATTTAAAAATACAAAATTAAAACTAATTATGTAATTTGAAGATGCAGGCCCAAACTTGGGTGATTTGGGTACCGGTAGACCCCATTGCAGTCACAGTGACTATAGAATCCCTACAGTGTGGAAACAAGCCATTTGGTCCAACAAGTCCACACTGACCTTCTGAAGAGTTACCCTCCCAGACCCATTCCCATTCCCCTACCCTATTACTCTATGTTTACTCCTAACTCGTGTGCCTAACCTACGCATCCGTGGGCAATTTAGCCAGGCCAATTCACCTAAGCTACCCATCTTTGGATTGTGGGAGGAAATCAGAATACCCAGAGAAAACCCCATGCAGGCACAGGCAGAACGTGCAAACACCACACAGACAGTTGCCTGAGGCTGGAATCGAACCCGGGGTCACTAACGCTGTGAGGTAGCAGTGCTGACCACTGAGCCACCATGCTGCCCTACTTCTAAATCAACAAACTTCAACTCAGAGTTGATGAGTTGGAGTCTGAGGTTTGAACACTGCAAAACATTAGTGAGGGGGACAGTTATGTGGATACTATGAATGGCAGTCACATCCTGCAGATTAAGTGCTTCAGGTTTGACCAGTAATCAGGGACTGGAGGTGTGACAGCAAGTGAAGTTGGCTGAGGGATCCTGAATTTAGCATTGAGGGAGCCTTATCTCTTGACCTTGTCCAACAGGCATGAGGTACTTACTCCCTCTATGGACGAGGAAGAACACTGGAGGAGGATGGACAAATTGACCAATTTACTGTGGTACAGGAGGCCATTCAAGTGAGGGTAGCAAAAGGAAAAGGGTTAATTGGGGTACAGATTATATCCTTTGAAAACAGATAAAGAGTCCTGCATGGAAACAAGGTAAAATGAGCTTGTAGTGCAGATTAAAATTTATGGCTATAATGTTGTCATAGAATCAGTCACATAGCACAGAAACAGACCCTTTGGTCCAACTCATTCAAGCCAACCAAATTTCCCAAACTAAATTAGTCCCATTAGCTTGCATTTGGCCCATAGCCCTCTAAATCTTTCCTATTATAGTAACGTGTTGTAAATGTTGTAACTGTACCTGCATCTATCACTTCCTCTGGCAGGTCTTTCAACATATGAACCACCTCTGCGTGAAAAAGGCGTGGGACTCACAAAGATGTGGCTGCAAGAGGATCAGAGCTAGGAACTAAAAATCCAAGCATAAAGATCCTATTGAAAGGCCAGGAAGATGGGCAGAAGGCAGGTCTGGTTTATTAGTAAGAATCAAAATTAAATTCATAGCAAGACGTGATATAATGTTGGAAGGTGTAGAAGGGTAGAGTTGAGTTACTGTAAAGGAAGAAAAGACCCAGAAGGGTTTCATGTACAAGCTTCCTAGAGTAGTCAGGATGTGGGACAGAAAATAAATTAGAAGATAAAAAAGGCATACAAGAGACACTATTACAATAACTTTTGGGGACTTCAATATGCAGGTAGGCTGAGAAAATCAGGTTGGTAGCAAATGCCAAGAAAAGTAATTCATAAAAGGTCTACGAGATGGCTTTTTGAAGTAGTTTGTGTTAGAGCCAATGAGGGAACAGGAACTTCTGGATTTGGTGATCTGTATTGAGGCAGAAGTGATCAGGGACCTTAAGGTGAAGGAACCTCTTGGGGACAAAGCCCACAATATGATAGAATTCACCCTGCAGTTTGAGAAGAAGAACTGGAATCAGATGTAACTGATTAAGGTTGAGTAAAGGTAACTATGAAAACATGAGAATTGATTGGAAGGGGAGTCTAGCAGGGAAAATATTTGAGGATCAATGACCATAGTTTCTGGGGGTTACTTGGGAGGCATAGCAGAAATTAATGCCAAGGAAGAAGGAACATGCTAAGGGGTGGATGAGCAACTATGGTTGACAAGGGTAGTCAGGGCTGAAAATGTGTTGCTGGAAAAGCGCAGCAGGTCAGGCAGCATCCAGGGAACAGGAGAATCGACATTTCGGGCATAAGCCCTTCTTCAGGATTCCTGAAGAGGGGTTTATGCACGAAACGTCGATTCTCCTGTTCCCTGGATGCTGCCTGACCTGCTGCACTTTTCCAGCAACACATTTTCAGCTCTAATCTCCAGCATCTGCAGTCCTCACTTTCTCCTCAAGGGTAGTCAGGGACAGTATAACAGCAAAAGAAAAAGCAGACATTGTAATGAAGATTCATGGGAAGCCAGAAGACTAGAAAGCCTTTAAAAACCAGCAGGAGAAGTAGCAAAGTAGAAGATAATCTAGCTAGTAATATAAAAGAAGATTGGAAAAATCTTTGTCAATACATGAGTGGACAATGGACCACTCGAAAATGAGGAAAGAGAAATAGTAATGGGGAACAAAGCAATTGTGGAGAAACTGAATAGATACTTTGCATCAGTCTTCATGGTGGAAGAAACCAGTAACATATCAAAACTTCAAGAGTGTCAGGGAGCAGAGGTAGAGTGTAATAGCCGATGCTAAGGAGAAAGTGCTGGGAAAGCTGGAAGTTCTGAAGGTTGATAAATCACCTGCATCGAAGAGAGTATACCCAGGGTTCTGAAGGAGGTAGCTGAGGTCACAATGAAGACATTGGTGGTGATCTTTCAGGAATCACTGCAGTCAGGTAGGGTCCCAGAGGACTGGAAAATGACAAAGGTAAAGAAGGGAAGGAGGCAGAAGATAAGAAATTATAGATTGCTTATAGATGACCTCAGCCATTGGTAAGATTTTATAGAGTCCATTGTTAGGAATGAGTCTGCAAAGTTCTTAAAGTATTTTGTGAAATAAGGCTGAATCAGCATTGTTTCATCAAGGGGAGGTTATGCCTGACAGATCTGTTAGAATTCTTTGATGAGGTAATGAGAGTAAGTTAGACAAAAGAGATCCAGTAGATATGATCTATTTAGATTCCAAAAGGCCTTTGACAAGTTGTCACACTAAAGGCTGCTAAATAAGGTAAAGGTCCATGGTGTTAGGCGCAAGGTCTTAGCATGGATAGAGGGTTGGCTGACTGGCAGAAAGCAAAGAATGGGGATAAAGGAATCTTTCTAAGGATGGCAGCTGGTGACAAGTGGAGTTCTGCAGGGGTCAGTGTTGGGACCACAACTATCCACTTCATGCTTTGACAATGTGGATGAAGGAACTGAGGATATTGTTTCTAAGTTTGCAGTTGACACAAAGATAGGTGGAGGAACAGGTCGTATTGAGGAAGCGGAAAGGCTGTAGAAGGCCTTGGACCGGTTAGGAGACTGGGTAAAGAAATGATAAATGGAATACAATGTCAGAAAGTGGGACGTTGGAAAGAAAAGAGGCATAGACTATTCATAAATGGGGAAAGACTTAAGAAATCTGAAGCACAAATGGCTTCTAGTTTAGGATTTTCTTAAGGTTAACACGCAAATTGATTTACAAGTTTTGAGAGGGTTAGAATGCAAGGGCAATGGTGTACTTCTGAGGCTGTTTCAGGCTCTGGTAAGACCACATCTGGAATATTGTGAGCAGTTTTGGGTCCTGAATCTAAGGAATACCATGCAGGCCTTAGTGGGGGCCAGAAAAGGCTCACAAGAATGACCTCAAGGATGAAGGGTTTGTCATATGAGAAGCAGTTGAGGACTTTTCTTGGTCGGAACTTGATAGTGATAGAAGGATGAGGATGGATCTCATTGAAACTTACTGAATATTGAGAGGACTGGTTAGAGTGGATGTGAAGAAAATGTTTCCACGAGTAGGACAGACTAGGACATGAGAGTACAGCGTCAGAGTGAAGGAATGACCTTTAGATGTGAGAATGAGGAGGTATTCATCAGCCAGAGGTTGATGAATCTACAGAACTCATTACTGTAGAAGGTTGTGGAGGCTATGACCACTTCCACCTAGAAGGCGAGGGCAGCAGATACATGGGAATGCCATAAACTGCAGGTTCCCCTCCAAGCCACTCATCATACTGACTTGGAAATATATCACCATCCCTTCACTGTCGCTGGATCCAAATCCTGCAATTCTCTCCCTAAGTGCATAGTGGGTGGACCTACATCATCTGGGCTGCAGCGGTTCAAAAAGGGACCTCACCATCACACTCTCAAGGATAAATAAGAATAGGCAACTAATGCTGGCCATCAGGAATATCTAAAGCCAATGAGTACACTTTTTTTAAAAATCCACTCATTGACTGCAAAGGTCCTGAATAGTTCAGTGCACAGTTATAGCCACTTATTTCTGAGAATACCTTCATGTTTGTATATTTCTGTTGCATTCATCTTGATCTCAATAGTGATCTTAACAGCCTGCTACCAATAAATGATAGTTGGACTCTCTTGCATATTAGATTACTTACAGTGTGGAAACAGGCCCTTCGGCCCAACAAGTCCACACCGACCTGCCGAAGCGCAACCCACCCAGACCCATTCCCCTACATTTCACCCCTTCACCTAACACTACTGGCAATTTAGCATGGCCAATTCACCTGACCTGCACATCTTTGGACTGTGGGAGAAAACCAGAGCACCCAGAGGAAACCCACGCAGACACGGGGAGAATGTGCAAACTCCACACAGACAGTTGCCCGAGGCGGGAATTGAACTCGGTCTCTGATGCTGTGAGCTGAAAATGTGTTGCTGGAAAAGCGCAGCAGGTCAGGCAGCATCCAGGGAACAGGAGAATCGATGTTTCGGGCATAAGCCCTTCTTCAGGATTCCTGAAGAAGGGCTTATGCCCGAAACGTCGATTCTCCTGTTCCCTGGATGCTGCCTGACCTGCTGCGCTTTTCCAGCAACACATTTTCAGCTCTGATCTCCAGCATCTGCAGACCTCACTTTCTCCTCTGATGCTGTGAGGCAACAGAGCTAACCACTGCGCCACTGTGCCACCGTGCCGCCCATCACGGGACTCTCTCTTAAATATGATGGAATATTAAGCCAATGTAGATGACTTGACTAATTTCACACTGTACATGAACAATGTATAAAGTAACAATTCTCTGTTAATTCTTTACTAGATTTGCAAAATCAAGTGAGAACTCATTTGGTCAGTAGCATGGAGAGGAGATTTTTCTTAAGTATCTTCTCTGAAGATTGAGTGACTTCAGCAGTAAATGCAATTCTATTATCTGTAGCAAAACACAATGTATGAGAGAAAGGAAGAAAGACAGGCTATACAGTAGCATATGAAGGAGCGTTCAAACATTGGAGTTTGACTCTACCCAACAAACAGTTGTCACAAATGCCATTGGAATCTTTGGAAATGGATAAAACTCAATTGCAAATGAAGCAACTTAAATTAAATGCTATGGCAAGTGAAAGAATAGCTCTGATTGAATAAAAATAAAGAGAAGGGGAAATTAAACTGTTTGAATTACAATTGAAAGCAGAGGAAAAGCAGAAAGAGAGAGAAAAAAGGGAGAAAGTGAGGGTTTATGAATGTCAGAGATTGGAACTGAGAAATCAAAGTCGACATAAAGTAGCAGAAGCAGCGATGAAAATTAGGAGTAGTGATGAGTACAGTGATGAAGAGTAATCCCATCATAGCTAAAAGCCTGGTGGGTCTCTGTTTTAATATGTTCAAGTGTTGCCTAAATTTGATGCGAAGAATGTTGAAGGCTTTGTCATCTTATTTGAGAAAGTGGCAAAACAAATGAGATAGCTAGTGACGATGTGGATATTGTTGATCCAAACAAAATTTCTTAGGTAGAGCTAGTGAGGTATTTTCATCACTATAGGAGGAGGTATCTGGGGAGTATAATGAGATGAAAAATGCCATCTTAAGTGCATATAAGCTCCTTCTAGAAGCTTACAGATAATACTTCAGGAATCGAAGGAAGGACCTTCTTCAAATATACATTGAGTTTAAAAAGATCAAACAAAGTAATTTTGCAGGGTAGTGTTATGACATGGCAGTGAACCCTTCTGTTAAGTAAACCAAACACTCAGAAAAAGCTCACCTCGCCTCGTAATCTGTTAAAGTCAGAGTGACAGAGAGCTCCCAAATTCCATTAGTTAAAGAAAATAATATCAATCTATTCCTTAATTTGAACAGTGAACATTAAACAACAACTATTTACAACTCTTAGCCTCCTTTCTCTTTTTCTATCCATCGTATGGACAAGACAGCATCCTCGGGTAAGACAAACAGTGGAGGGGTTTGCATTTTAATCAACAACTTGTGGTGCATGGACATTGTAACCCTGGACAGCCATTGCTCCCCAAATCTTGAATTCCCCTTCTATCTACCATGGGAATGTACCACTGCTATACTAACTGCTGTGTTCCTACCACCACACACAAAGGTTAAGGAAGCTCTGGATGTACTCCACCACTAACACCCTGGAGACAAAACATCCTGAGGCCCTGTTTATTTTAACTAGCAACTTATATAAGCCAATCTAAGGAAGGTGTTGCCCAAGTATCACTAGAACATTAGAACATGTCCAGATTAGAGTGGTGTTGGAAAAGCACAGCAGGTCAGGGAGCATCCGAGGAGCAGGAAAATGGACTTTTCGGGCAAAAGCCCTTCATCAGGAATTTTGCCTGACCTGCTGTGCTTTTCCAACACCACTCTAATCTAGACTCTGATCTCCAACATCTGCAGTTCTCACTTTTGCCTAGAATATTACATGCCCCATCAGGGGCCCGAACATTTTAGAGCACTACTACACCTCTGTGAAAGATGCCTACCGCTACATCCCCTGCTCTCATTTCAGGAACACAATGCCGTGTTTCTTTTCCTGGCCTACAGGCAAAAACCCAAGTAGGAGACCCCCTCATGGATGCAGGTACAGTGCTGGTCGGAGGAGGTAGAGGATCAACTCTGGTGCTGTCTGCAATCAGCTGATTGGGTCATATTCAAACAGTCCACAGGTATCTTGGACGAGTACGCCACCATTGTCACAGACTTTATCAGCAAGTGTGTGGAGGACTGCATACCGAGGAAATCAATCCAGGTGCTCACCAACAGGAAACCCTGGATGAATCAGGGCATACAGAACCTGCTAAAAACCAGGCATGAGGCCTTCAGATCAAGAGACCCACTCAAATATAAGGAATCCAAATATGACAGCCAAGGACCAATACCGATCCAAACTAGACAGACACCCAGCGACTATGGCAAGGACTAAGTGACATCACAGGTTCTAAAAAGAGACAGTGCAAGATAGCAGACGATGACACATCCCTCCCAGATTGTCTCAGCGCCTTCTATGCTCGCTTTGAGCAGAATTTCAGCGGACAGGTAACACCTATTCCGACAAGTCCTGATGAACGTATCCCAACGGTTACTGTATCAGAGGTCAGATCAGTTTCCTTCATGTGAATCCAAAGAAAGCGATGGGACCAGATGGAGTACCAGGCCATGCACCCAGAGAATGCACAGATTAACTGGCAGAGGTCTTCTTTGACATCTTCAAACTCTCCCTGCAGCATGTCACTGTCCCTATCTGTTTCAAGAGGGCCAACATCATCCCTGTGCCTAAGAAGGCTCATGCAGCATGTTTTAATGACTACTACCCAGTGGCCCTAACTTCAATGGTCACGAAGTGCCTTGAAAGGCTGGTCATGACATTAATGAACTCCAGCCTCCCCTCTACGCTTGACCTTCTCCAATTTGCTTATCGGACCAACAGATCCACTTTAGATCCACATCACTTGCCTTTCACTCCTCCCTCGAACATTTTGATACTACTAATTGACTACGGTTCAGCCTTCAACACTATTATCCCCTTGAGGCTGATTACTAAACTTAGTGATCTCGGAGTAAGTCCCACTCTCTGCAACTGGATCCTCAGTTTCCTGTCCCACAGTCCACAATCATTGAAGATTGGGGACAATATTTCATCCTCACTAACACTCAACACTGGAGCCCCCGAGGGGTGCATAGTCAGCCCCCTACTGTACTCACTGTATACCCGTGACTGTGTTGCCAACTATCAAATTAATGCCATTTACAAGTTCGCTGATGACACCACCACAGTCAATCAAATTTCAGATGGCAATGAAACCGACTACAGACGGGAGGTGAAAGACCTGGAAAAATGGTGCATTGAGAATAACCTAGCTCTCAATGCCGGCAAAACCAAGGAATGCATTGTTGACTTTTGGCAGGATGTTACTCATGCACCTCCCCCACACATTAACAGCACAGAGGTGGAATGAGTGGAGAGTGTCAAGCTCCTGGGAGTGGTCATCCACAACAAGCTTTCTTGGACTCTTCATGTAGACACACTGGTTACAAAGGCAGCTGAGGAAATTTGGCATAACGGCGAATACCCTTGCCAACTTTTATAGGTGCGCCATCACGAGCATTCTGTCTGGATGTATCACGACCTGGTATGGCAACTGTACCGTTCAAGATAGGAGACGGCAACAGAGAGTGGTGAACTCAGCCTGGACAATCACAAAGGCTAACTTCCCATCTATAAAATCCATCTACCAGGCCTGCTGACAAGGAAAGGCTGCCAGCATTCTCAAAGATCCATCCCAACCTAGCAATGTTTCTCTACAACCTCTACCATACCTTAGTCTGAGACTTCCTTACACCTAGGTGACCTCCCATTGGTAATACATATGCTACCCATAACACCTCCTGTCTGGAAGCTACTGGCAACACAATCTGGTGCATTTCCATCCATTTCTTCTCTGCACTAACCTGCTGTGGTCTCCATTTTCATCTTTAACATAATAATCCTCAGGAATACATTCTGCCTTGTTTTCTGAGTATACATCAACATATATACCTTTTATTGTCTCGTCTTTCTGTTGTAAGTCCATGAGCCTTTCAGGACTAAACACTTCTATCTGACGCTCTGACTGTTCAGGCTTTTTTTGCACCATTACATCAAACAGGCTGTCCGCTAATTGAACCTCAACCCCTTCGTCTTTTTCTGTAGTTTTTGCTTCATGCTAATCCTGTTACTACACAGTCTGGAAAAGTTCCAGGGTATTTTATTTTAACTCCCCAGTTCCCTGATCTTCTTTTAGTTTCTCCACAATAAGGAGTGTCACTCTCACCTTGGATCCTACTAAATCTTTCCCAAGAACAAACTATATTCCTGGAACTGAACTCTGTCAATCACTCCCACTGTTACTTCTCCAGTCTTGAGTTGGCACTCCAATCTGATCTTACATAGGGTAATACTAAACTTCTGTCCAAAATACTACTCTCTCAGGTACCAGGTCAGAAAGTGTTCAAATCTCTTACTATTAGAGACTGAATGGATCCTGTATCTCTCAAAATTATAACTTCATTCCCTTCTCATCCTGTTCTTCTTGAGTAAACTTTACCCACAGAGGCAAAGATTTTATAGAAATCAGGCATTAACTTCATACCCAACCCCTGCCTAAACTGTGCACTTATCTGCAGCTCCTTGACTTTTCTTGGGGTTTCCTTTACTACTTTCACTAATGTCACTGGCTTTGCCTCTTTTACCACATTTTTTCCCATGATGCCTCTCTTTAACAGCCAGCTCTGTGACTTTACATGTCCCATTTTACCACAGTGGGCTTCTTTTTTATCCTGTGGTAAACTATTACAAGTGTGCACTACTCTTTGTTTGTACTGTAGAATCTCCCTTTCTCCCAGTTTCTAATCCTCGTGAATGAAATTCTTGCCAGAAGCTAAACTTTGCTTTGTGCACCAATGCATACAATCTGCCATCTCTGCTGTTCCTCTCATTTCCTGAACTTTCTGTTCATCCCATGAATTCTTATCATCTCTGGAAGTGAGTTTTTAAACTCCTCCAGCAGAATAATCTCTCTTAAAGCCTTATAGAGCTTATCTATTTTAAAGGTGCTCACCATCTATCAAAATTACTATGTTTAATTCTTTCGAACTCGACATAAGTCTGATCTGGTTCATTCTTTATGTTTCTGAACCACCATCTGTACGCTTCTGGTACCAATTCATAAGCACTCAAAATGGCCTGCATAATCTCTTGACGCCTCATCTGACAGCACTGCAAATACCTCACTAGCTCTGCCGACCAGTTTAGTCTGAACTAACATTACCTAGAATTTCTCTGATCACTCCATCTGTCTAGCCAATTTTTCAAATTAAATAAAGAATGCTTTGACATTTTTCTCATTAAAATGTAGCAGTGTTTAACATATTTGTAATATACACTACCTTCCCTTTTCAGTTCCATCCTGTTAACTTGACTTTCCTGACTAATTCCCAACTTCTGAAGTTAAGTCTCTCTCCCTTTCTCTTTCTTTCTCTCTCCCTTTCTCTCTTTTTCTTCTCTCTCTCTTTTTCTTCTCTCTCTCTTTTTCTCCCTTTTTCCTCTCTCTCTCTCTCTCTTTCTTCCCTCTCTCTTTCTCTTTCTCTCTCCCTTTCTTTATCTTATAACTCCTCTCTCATTTTTCTTCTCTCACGGCTCTACTTTCCCTTTCTTGATTTTCTAATTCCAGTTTCCTCATTTGTAATTTAAGTTTTTTCTAATTCAACTGCACTTGTTTGTCTCTGACTGACTTAAGTGTTTGACTAAATCCCTTATAATTTCATTGTACTGTTATCCCTGGTTAGACCCAATTCTAACCTCTTTGCTAATTCTAAAAGTATGGCCTTTTTCTGTCTTTCTAAACTTTCTTGGCAAATTTGGGAATTATCTTCCAACCCCAGAACCTCTTTAGCAATTTAAGAATCATTTCACTGACCTTTAATTTAACCAACCACAAGTAACCAAAATTAAACAAATTGTCCCATTTATTTAACACATTTTTATTTAAAGATCTAGGACACTAATCAGCAACTGCTTAAATCTGCTGGGACCTTTCATACCACAAACCTATTCAAATCTGTGCTAATCTCAGATTGGACCTGTGCAAACCTGTCCAAATCACAGACTTGAGCCCCCAAACTGTTACAACATAGTGGTGAAAACTTCTGTTAATTAAACCAACCACCCAGAAAGAGCTCACCTTGCCTCGTAATCTGTTAAAGTCTGAGTGACAGAGAACTCCTAAATTCCACTAGTTAAAGAAAATAATATCAATTTATTCCTTAACTCTAACAGTGAAATATTAAACAACTATTTACATCTCCAGATCTCCTTTCTCTCAAATGTTTATATCCACCTCCAATTTTATAACAATGTACTATTCCAATAAAAACCCATATTAAAATTACATCAACTTAACTTCAAAACCACAAAGCAGCTGTCATCTCCGATGTCCTCCTTCATTCAGCTGAAGATCGCCATGGGTTTTCTTCTGCCTTTTATTGCAAAGGTGTTTCATATGAAAAACAAACCTTTGATGGAGAGTGTTTTGAAGGACAGTCTTTCTTGATGGCAGTTACTCTCTTGATGGCTGGTGGTCTCTGTCTACCTTTCAAACTGCCTGTCTCATTTATCCCCCAAATATCAGACCATCTCATCGGTTCAATGTTGGCAAAACAATAAATTCAAAATTGATTGGGTTTTAATATTCTGGTTCTTAGTTTAAACTGATTAGTTAAATTCAAATTGTTGTCAAAATTGCAATCAATTCAGCAATCTGTTTCAGTCAAATGTTACATATTTTCAATTTTTCAGTACACTCTGAGACTGCTAGTTAGTTATATGATATGTGCTTGTAAGCTGTCATAGAGTCATAGAGATGTACAGCATGGAAACAGACCCTTCGGTCCAACCCGTCCATGCCGACCAGATATCCCAACCCAATCTAGTCCCACCTGCCAGCACCCGGCCCATATCCCTCCAAATCCTTCCTATTCAAAAACCATCCAAATGCCTCTTAAATGTTGCAATTGTACCAGTCTCCACCACATCCTCTGGCAGCTCTTCCATACACGTACCACCCTCTGCATGAAAAGGTTGCCCCCCCAGCATTCCCTTTCTTAAAGGCACAGTACACGGCTTCAACTTCACAACAGTGGATAAGGGCATTGAAAATAGATCAAACACTTGATGCTCTTAGAGAGATGAGTATTTTGGAGTAGTTCAAAAATTCAGTTTCTGAAGCAGTGATAATTCATGTGGAAGAGCAGAAACTTCTATGAGGGACAGTCTAAGAGCAACAGAAATTGGGGAAAAGATAAATCCTCAGGTGGTAAGAGAAAAGGAGATCTCATTGAAGTTAGTAAAGATAGGCTACCACAAGGTAAAAAGGAAATCCATGACATGGAAAGAAAAGTACAAATGCTCATGTGTTTTTGCTGCAATAAAGTGGGCCATTTGAAGTCGTAGTGTTGGTGGTTTAGAAGAAGCACTGGGAAGACAGATGTGGGAAAACAGGATACACTAATTAGTTTTGTTGAAGTGGGAAAGGAAATCACAATGGAAGTGAAGAAGCTGCACCAGAATGTTCAAGCTGGTCAAAGATTGGAAAAGAAGGAAATGCCGGATCTCATTAAAGAAATTACTCATGAGAGTAAGATTTACTCATATATGCTAAGAGAAGCAGGTAAAGAAATTAAAATTTTAAGAGATACGGGAGCAAGTTAATCTTTGTGAGAGGTGAGGAGTTATGTAATTCATAAGGAATGTTGCCAGAAAAAGAGGTAATATGTGGAATTCATGGTGAGACGAGCATTCCATTATAAAACGTAAGATTGGAGTCTGATGAAAAGTGGTGAAATGTTGATATGGGTAATAGAGAAATTCTCAATTCCAGCAATACAATTTATCTTTAGTAATGATATAGATGAATCACAGGTGGGCATGTTGCCTACTGTGGTTGGAAAGCCAGTAAAAATTCCATCGACTGAGATATTTCTGGAAGTATATGTAGGACGTTTTTTCTGACTCTGTGGTAACAAGGTCACATAGCCACAAGTTGAAGCAGGAAGAGAAATCAAATAATAAAAGGCAAGGAAGTTGAAGTTCATTTGTCACAGCCTGTATTTGATCAAATGGTTGAGAGTAAACCAGAAACAGTGGAGGACAAAGAGGACATGTTTTTGTTCAGAGAAATTAACTGAATTTTAACAGAAAGATGAGAAGCTAAAGCAGTTGAATCAAAAAGCATGTACAGAAGAAGAATTTGGGTGCATTCCAGAATGTTACTAAGCTAAAAAATCTTGATGACGAAATGTAGACCATCACATATTCAGGCAGATGGTTCATCAAATTATATTGCCAATGTGTTATCGAAAGGAAGTTTTGCAAGTAGCAAAATTACTAATAGGAAGTCATCCATGAGTCTGGAAAGCTCAAGCCAAATTACAAAAATGTCTTTATTGGCCTGGAATGCATATGGTTGTGGTTGATTTTTACCAGACATGTCATATGTCATTTTGCTCGAGCGGTGAGGATAGAAGGAGTAGTGAAGCGAGGGCTGCCGGGAAGGTAAGGGCTTAATTTATATTTGGGCAGTGGCTATACCCGAGATACTACATGTGTAGTATCTCCCTCCCACCCCCCTCATCTAACCAGAAGAAAAAGACCCTGTAAGGTCTTTTATGTCTTATCCTTCTTTTTCATTTATTTAAGTGCATTGTTTGGTTTTAGTTAGTTCATATAAAGCTAAGCTTACAATGGCAGGGGGCCTCAGACCCGTAGCATGTGACTCTTGCTTGATGTGAGAGCTTAGGAACGTGTCTGACGTTCCTGACTCTTACACTTGCAAGAAGTGTGTCCAGCTGCAGCTGTTGTTTGACCGCATGATAGCTCTGGAGCTGCAGATGGACTCACTGTGGAGCATCCATGATGCTGAGGAGGTCATGGATAACACATGATTCGGAGATGCCGGTGTTGGACTGGGGTGTACAAAGTTAAAAATCACACAACACCAGGTCATAGTCCAACAGGTTTAATTGGAAGCACACTAGCTTTCGGAGCAACGCTCCTTCATCAGGTGATTGTGGAGGGCTCGATCGTAACACAGAATTTATAGCAAAAATTTGCAGTATGATGTAACTGAAATTCTTCAATGTATAATTTCAGTTACATCACACTGCAAATTTTTGCTATAAATTCTGTGTTACGATCGAGCCCTCCACAATCACCTGATGAAGGAGCGTCGCTCCGAAAGCTAGTGTGCTTCCAATTAAACCTGTTGGACTGTAACCTGGTGTTGTGTGATTTTTAACTATGGATAACACATTTAGTGAACTGGTCACACAGCCGGTTAGGATTGCTGAGGGAGACAGTGAATGGGTGACCAAAAGACAGAAAAAGAGTAGGGAGGCAGTGCAGGTGTCTCCTGCGGTCATCTCCCTCCGAACCTGTTGGGTGAGATGGCTCACCAGGAGAGGGCAGCAGTTGCCAGGATCATGGCACCGTGGCGGGCACTGCTGTTCAAAAGAGCGGGAAAAAGACTCATAGGGCCATAGTCAAAGGGGAATTGTATTGTGAGGGGAGTAGATAGGCAGTTCTGTGGCCAAAAACAGGACTCCCGGATGGTATGTTGCCTCCCAGGTGCTCAGGTCAGGGATGTCACTGATCGGCTGCAAAGCATTCTAAAAGCGGAGGGTGAACAGCCAGTTGTCTTGGTGTATATAGGCACCAACGCTATAAGTAGAGAGTGAGATGAGGTCCTGAAAGAAGAATTCAGGGAGCTAGGAGAGAAGTTAAAGGGGAGGACCTCAAAGGTAGTGATCTCGGGATTACTACCAGTGTCACGTGCTAGCCAGCGTAGAAATGAAAAAAATAGGCAGGATGAACACGTGGCTTGAGATGGTGTTGGAGGGAGGGGTTCAGATTTGTTGGACATTGGGACCGGTTCTGGGGAAGGTGAGACTATTACAAAAGGGACGGTCTACATCTGAACCAGACCGGAACCAATGTCCTTGGGGGAGAGTTTGCTACTGCTGTTGGGGAGGTTTTAAACTAATGTGGCAGGGGACTGGGAGCCCAACGAGAAAACAAGTAGGCAGTGAGGTGGAGACTGGAGATTGTAGGAATTATGAAGATAACATTAATAAAGGGAAGAATAGGCAGAGAGCAAAAGAACTTGTGGCCTGAAATGTATCTACTTTAATGCAAGGAGTATAGTGTGTAAGGCAGATGAACCTAGGGCTTGGATTGGTGTCTGGGAGTATGAGATTATTGCCATCACAGAGACTTGGTTGAAGGAAGAGCATGATGATTGGCAACTAAATGTTCCAGGATATAGACGCTTCAGATAGGACAGGGAGGGAAGTAAAAGAGGAGGTGGAGTTGTATTGCTGGTCAGGGACGATATCACGGCTGTGCTAAAGGACGACACTATGGCAGTCTTGGGTAGTGAGGCGTTATGGGTGGAGCTGAGAAATAAGAAGGGTCCAGTTACATTGTTGGGGCTGTAATACAGACCTCCCAACAGTGAGCGTGAGGTCGAAGAACAAATAGGTAAACAGATTATGAATAGATGTAGAGACAATAGGGTAGTGGTAATGGGAGATTTCAATTTTCCCAACATTGACTGGGATACACTTAACGTCAGAGGTCTAGATGGGGTAGAATTTGTAAGAAGCATCCAGGAGAGTTTTCTAGAGTAGTATGTCAATAGTCCGATGAGGGAAGGGGCCATATTGGACATGGTACGGGGGAGCAAGCCAGGACACGTGGTAGAAGTTGCAGTGGGGGATTTCTTTGGGAACAGTGACCACAATTCTGTAAGTTTTAGAATACTCGTAGATAAAGAAGAGAGTGGTCCTAAGGGAAGTGTGCTAAACTGGGCCAAGGCCAATTATATCAAAATTAGGCAGGAGCTGGGAAATGTGAATTGGACACAGCTATTTGAAGGGAAGTTCACATTTGAGATGTGGGAGGCTTTCAAAGATAGGTAAACGGCAGTGCAAGATAGACATGTCCCATTGAGGGCAAAGGATAGGAAGGGCAAGATTCGTGAACCGTGAATGACAGGAGAAATTGTACGATTGGCCAAGAGGAAAAGGGAAGCGTACATAAGGTCTAGGCAGATAAGAACAGAATGGGCACTAGAGGAATATTGGAAGAGTAGGACAAGTCTTAAACAAGGAATCAAGCGGGCTAAAAGGGGTCATGAAATAGCTTTAGCAAGCAGAATTAAGGAAAATCCGAAAGCATTTTATTCTTATATAAGAAGCAAGTGGGTAACTAAAGAAAGGATTGGTCCACTAAAAGGTAGTGAAGGAAGGCTATGTGCCGAACCTGAGAGAATGGGTGAGAGTCTGAATGATTACTTTGCATCAGTGTTCACTGAGGAGAGGAACTTGATGAATCTTGAGATTAGAGATAGAAGTTTGATTAGTCTGGATCATGTTGGCATAAGTAGGGAAGATGTGTTGGGTATGCTAGAGGTTATTAAGGTGGACAAATCCCCAGGACCGGATGGATCTATCCCAGGTTGCTGAGGGAGGTGAGAGAGGAAATAGCTGGGGCCCTGACAGATATCTTTGTGGCATCCTTAAATACATGTGAGGTGCCGGGGGACTAGAAGGTTGCTCATGTTGTTCCCCTTGTACAAGAAGGGTAGTAGGGATGTTCCAGGTAACTTCAGACCAGTAAGCCTGACGTCGGTGGTGGGGAAGTTGCTGGAGAGGGAACTGAGAGATAGGATCTATTTATATTTGGAAAGGAATTAGCTTATCGATGATGGGCAACATGGTTTTGTGTGGGGGAGATCGTACCTTAACAATTTGATAGAGTTCTTCGAGGAAGTGACCAAGTTGTTAGATGAAAGAAAGGCTGTTGATGTCATATACATGGACTTTAGTAAGGCATTTGATAAGATTCCCCACAGTAGACTATTGGAGAAAGTAAAGTCACATGGTGTGCGGGGTGTTCTAACTAGGTGGATAAAGAACTGGTTGAGCAACAGGAGACAGAGAGTAGTAGTTGAAGGGAGTTTCTCAAAGTGGAGAAAGGTGAGCAGTGGTGTTCCACAGGGGTCAGTATTGGGGTCACTGTTGTTTGTAATATAAATAAATGATCTGGAAGAGGGCACTGTTGGTATGATCAGCAAGTTTGCAGATGACACAAAGATTGGTGGAGTAGCAGAGAGCGCAAGGGCCTGTCAGAGAATACAGGAGGATATAGATAGACTGGAGAGTTGGGCGGAAAAGTAGCAGATGGCTTTCAATTCAGACAAATGTGAGGTGATGCACTTAGGCAAGTCTAATTCTGGAGCGAATTATACAATGAATGGAAGAGCCTTGGGAAAATTTCATGGGCAGAAGGATCTGGGAGTGCAGGTCCATTGTACCCTGATGGTTGCTGCACAGGTGGATAGAGTGGTCAAGAAGGCATATAGTATGCTTGCCTTCATTGCACGGGGTATTGAGTATAAGAGCTGGCAAGTCATGTTAACATTGTACAAGACATGGGTTCAGCTGCATTTAGAATACTGTGTACAGTTCTGGGCGTCACATTACTAAAACGATGTGGACGCTTTGGAGAGGGTGCAAAGAAGGTTAACGAGGATGTTGCCTGGTATGGAAGGTGCTAGCTATGAAGAGAGGTTGAGTAGGTTAGGTTTATTTTCATTAGAAAAAAGGAGATTGAGGGGGGACCTGATAGAGGTTTACAAAATCATGAAGGGTATAGACAGGGTGGATAGAGACAAGTTTTTTCCCAGGGTGAAGGATTCAATAACAAGAGGTCACTCTTTCAAGGTGAGAGGTGGAAAAGTTTACTGGGGATGCACGCGGTAAGTACTTCACACAGAGGGTGGTGGGCGTTTGGAATGCATTGCCAGCAAAGGTGGTAGAGGCAGGCACGGTAGATTCATTTAAGATGCGTCTGGACAGATGCATGAATCAGTGGGGAGCAGAGGGATACAAATGCTTAGGAATTGACTGACAGGTTTAGACAGTACATTTGGATCGGGTCAGGCTTGGAGGGCCAAAGGGCCTGTTCCTGGGCTGTAAATTTTCTTTGTTCCTTGTTCGATGTGTCAGGTAATTGGAAAACCACAGGCAGTGATGAAACCCTTAATACCAATTCCTGCATTTGAGGATCCTTTTTCCAAGGGTCTTAATTAATTGTGTAGGACTTCTACCTGGAATGAAAAGTGGAAATCAGTGTTTGTTGACCATAATGGATGTGTCCACTGGATTTCCTGACACCATTCCATTACACTGTATCACATGAATAGCTGAGGATTAAAACAGTTCAAATTAACTGCGTGTCACCTAAAATCACAGGGAACATTTGAACAGTAGCATCAAACTTTAAAGATGATGTTGAGGGCTTATAGTCAAGACTATCCAGATGATTGCAATATGGGAATTCCATTTGGACATTTTCAAATAAGGGTGTATCAAATAAATTAACCAAATTCAGTTCATTTGAATTAGTTTTTGAGCATGAGGCAAGAGGACCACTTAAATTAATTCAGGAGAAACTGTTCAGCGACCACACATTCGGAGTATGTGTCAAATTTTAGGGAAAGGTTAAATATAGTAGGTGAGTTGACTAGACAGCATTTAAAAATAGCATAGCATGTGAAGAAACAGGAAGCAGACAAGAAATAATAAATAATTGCAATTTTGCTTGTAGAGATTAAACTTTAGTGATACTTCCAGTGGTAGATGAATTTTTAAAAGCAAGGTTCAGTTGGCCTTATCAAAATGAAAGGAAATTGAGTGAGGTGAATTATTTGATAAGAATTCCAGGTAAAAAGAAATCTCACGAGAGTATGTCACATGAATATGCTAAAAAGGTATTTTGATAGGGCAGGAAAGCAAAAGGAGAACATGTTACTAGTTAAAACACAGATTGAAGAATCAAGTTCAGATGATCCTGAATTGGACATTCCTCAACGTAAATTGAACAATGAGAAAGTTTTCAAAAATTGAGATTAATTATTATGTTACCTTCCATATGAAAATCAAAATAACCTGGGAGAGTTATTGCAATCTCATGAGGAGATATGTATGAATAAGCTGGGAACTATGAATCCATTTACACATTATATAGATGTAGGAAATGCTGTTCCAGTTAAGCAATATCCTTATAGACTTAATCCCATAAAGTTGGCACAGGTTGAAAAAGAGATTGAACACATGCTCAAAGGCAACATAATTGGGGTGAACTGCAGAAACTTAAGCTCATCTGTAGTAACCAAACCAAAACCAGATGGTATCCAATGATTATGTGTGGACTATTGCATAGTCAATGCAGTTACAAAATCTGATTCATGTCCTATTCCTTGTCATGGAGGCTACATTTAGCAGGTGGGACAAGCAACTTATATTTTTACATTATACTTACTCAGAGGTTATTGGTAGGTGCCTTTATTCAAAAGAGCAATGACAGTTTTAGCTTTTGTGACACTGAATGGACTGTACCAGTTTAAAGCCATGCCATTTGTAATGAAAAATATGCCATTCACATTTTTAAAAACTAAGCAATAACATTATTTCTGGAATACCCAATTGCATGGTGCACATTAAAAACCTGGTGATTTTTAGACACACATGGAAGGAATATTTGTAGCATCTATCAGAATTGTTTGATTGACTTTGAGAGACAGGCTTGGTGACAAACCTGGTTAGGAGTGAGTTCACAAAAACCCAAGTTATTTTCCTGGGTCAAGTTATTGAACATGGACAGATTGCTGTACAGGATGTGAAAACAAAGATCGTTGGGGAGTTTCCCATACCACCGATGAAGATGCTATTGCTTTAAGAGATGTGTTTTGTCTTGGGTTTTTTTAGAGAGAAATTGTGGGACAGGTGACAAACAGCCTTTGAAAAGATAAACCACTTGTGAAGCCTTGGGCATTTTTTTTTTAAGTGGTTGGAAAAATGGAAGCAACCTGAATGGGTGCGGTCAATCTCCCACAGAACCAGGGATCTTTAGTTTAGATTTCAACCCTGTTGTGGTCTTGAAGAAGTGGAAGCTTTTTTTGTTACTCAGTCAGTTATAGTCAAAAGGTGAAGGCTCTCTGCTTGCTTCAACAGTGCACGTGACAATCTGTTTTCTGAATTTGCCTTTTTGCCAAGAGTGTGTTTATGGGATGTTACTATATTGGAACAGTACTAATTACTGTATCTATTATTCTGTTAAGTTTTTCAATAGAGTTAAGTTATTCCAGGTTCCTCTTACTTTTGTTGTACTTGAACTGTAGTGTTTGAATAAATTGTAATATGCTTAACATTGAGTAGTTTGACTGAGCGAATTGCATCTGGAACATGGTTCCTGAAATTTACCTTTAAAATAAGAATAATTTACGGTCTATGCCACCTACTTGTTAATATCTTGAGGGGGCTGTTCTGGTCCATAACAAGAGCTTCATACAAAATGATACATTAACATTGCTAGCTTCAACATTTGGAGATTACTGAACAGCACAGGTCTCTTGATGCTCTGTACTTCAGCTCTATGAAACCCTATTCCAATTGTCCTAAATTGTAACTTTTACCTACATTTTCTCTGAAACGATTTTATAACTCGTGACATAATTCCATCTGTGTGACACATTATATGAGGTGGGATGATGATTGTTTAATAATTAATCACTCATCAGGCCTTGATTTTTGTGTCTTAGCTAATTTAAAATACTAAAGCATATTAGATGCTGTAAAGCAGACATTAGAGCAAACCAACTGATTTGTATTTATGCTGTATGCAGACTAACTATCAGACAGATAGTTCAGCCCATCATGTCTGTGCCAATAAAAAAAAACATATTCTAATCCCATGTACCACACTTGACCTATAGCCTTGTATGCATTGGCACGGCAAATGCACAGCTAAATACTTCTTAAATGTTATGAGGGTTTCTGCCTCTACCACCCTCACAGACAGTGAATTTCAGATACCCACCACCCACTGGGTGAAAATTATTTTCCTCTCATCCCCTCTAAACCTTCCACCCCTTTCCTTAAATCTATGCCTCTGGTCATTGATCCCTGCATCGAGAAAAATGTTTCTTCCTGCCTACCCACATTATTTTAAATATCTCCCCCTTCCGTTTCCTCTGCTCCAAGGAAAACAACTCCAGTGTGTCCAATTTCTCTTTAGAACTAAAACTCTCCAGCCCAGGCGACATCCCTAGTAAACCACCCCTCTCCAATCACATCCCTCCTGTAATGTAGATTCCAGAACTGCACACATACTGTAGTTGTGACCTAACCAACTTTTACCTTCATATAGAGTTCTAGTAAGGCATTTGCAGAAAGTAGCTCTTATGCACATTCCCACATAATGAGAATTAATTGATGGGAAAGCAGTTCTATCAGTGTACTTAGCCCTTAAAGATGAATTCTCTGAAAAGTAAAGTACATATTGACAGAATGACCATGTATTCCAGCTGATGTTCAGCCAGTTATAAACTTCTGTCAGACTTATTGAACATGTTAATCCATACATAATATTCCCTCCATTAAACTAAACATTTGAGCTGCTCATTTAACTAACATATCTGCACAAATGTGTAGCTGGAGTCTATTATGCCCAATAGTATCCAATGAACAACTTCTACTGCTGGAGAAATCCATTGTTTCACTCTCTGCCAATCGGCAACGCAGAGTCTTCCTCAGCAAAGTTCAGACAAAGCATCAGCCATTTATTTCTCGCTCCAAGAACTTTGAATATTTTTCACACCTCCCTGCTCCAAATATGAACAACATGCGATAGTAGATATCGAGTCGCATACTTATACAGCATCACATCATTAACAAGAATATTCCCACTATACAGATTGCACTATTCATGGCTGCAAAATGTGATCATGCTGGTGAAATTGGTTATTTCAAGGCTGGAGCTGGAGACGTTTACAAATCTTACAGTTAGCTATCCATAGTGTAGATACTTTCTCATCACTGACTGGAAGTCAAGGTATCTGAAAATCTAATTGAAATTTCTCCAATACACAACTCTCAGGCTCAGTGTAATTGGTTCCTCCTAAACCTCTGTGACCTTGGTTTCCACATTCTCCCATGTCAGCATGGGTTTCCGCTGTGTCTTCCAGTTTCCTCCCACAGTCCAAAGATGTACAGGTTGGGTGGACTGCCCATAGTGTCCAAGGATGTGTAGGCCTGCTTCTATGTAAGGATTCCATATTTCTAACTCTAGCAGTGGAGTAGGAGTAAGCACCTCTAACATCAAGGTAGTATTTAATCAAGTGTGGTATTGAGAAGCAATAGCAAACTGGACAGAATGGCAATTAGAAGGAAAATTGGTTTGAGTTAAACCTGACACAAAGAAAGAAGGTTATAATTGTTGGAGGCCAATCATTTCACCATTAAGGCATCACTGCTGTGTAGATTAGATTACTTACAATGTGGAAACAGGCCCTACAGCCCAACCCGACCCTCCGAAGAGTAACCCACAGACCCATTTTCCTGTGACTAGTGGACCTAACACTATGGATGATTTAGCATGGCCAATTCACCTGACCTGCACACCTTTGGACTGTGGGAGGAAACCCACAGGGAGAATATGCAAACTCCACACAGGCAATTGTCCAAGGCTGGATTGAACCTGGGCTCATGGCACTGTGAAGCAGCAGTGCTAACCACTGAGCCACTGTTCCACCTTGGGACTTGAGACCAGACTTTCTGGCAAAGATATAGGTACATAACCACTGCTCCACAAGACCCCAAGAGATCCTTAGGGCAATGAGCTAGGTTCAACCACATTTAACTGCTTCATCAATGACCATCCCTTAAAAGACATTACGTCAAAGATGAGGGATAATTACTGATTATTTATATAGTGTTCACTAACATGTATTATCCTTCAGATAGTGGAAGACCTTGTGTCATATGCTGTAAGCCCATGACAACATCCAGGTTCGTTTGGCAAGTGACAAATAACATTTATGCCACACAAGTCTCAGCATTGCTCATTCCCAACAAGAGAAACATTGACCCTTGTTGAAAATCACCAGGTTATAGTCCAACATATTTGGAAGCACTAGGTTTCAGAACGCCACTCCTTCATTGGGTGGTTGTGGAGGTTAAGATCATGTTCATAGAATGTATAGCAAGATTTTCCGTGATTTGTTGTGTAATTTTTAACTTTGTCTACTCCAGTCCAACATTGGTACCTTCAAGCCATTGCCCCTTGCTATTCAATGACATTATTATCACTGAACTCCCCATTATCAACATTATGATGGTTACCATCATCCAGAAACAGATGGAATCAGAGATACAAAAACAGTGATTGCAAGAACAGGTCAGAGGCTATGCATTCTTCAGCGAATAGCTCACCTTCTGACTCCCCAAAAACTGTCCATGTCAGGAGCATGATGGAATACTGGAGTCAAAACATGAACTATCTCCACAGATGCTGCCAGAGTTGTTGAGTTTTCCAAGCACTTTCTGTGTTTGTTTCAGATCTCCCATATCTTCAATATTTTGCCTTTAAGCACTTTTCTAAGTTATCAAGATTGTTTATTTATTATAACAATAAGTAAATATTCCAGTACAAGTCAAACAGCTCAGGGGTCTTAGAAGCTGTATAGAATATATTTGAGGGATATGAAGCTTTGTGTAGAACCTAACAGAATGGTGAAGCTCAATGTGAAATGAACAGTAACTCCTTCAGAAACATTATTTTATATAGCAAGAGCAAGGTATAATGGAAACAGTTCAAAAATGAGAATTAGGTGTGAGGATATTTAGTTTCAGTCTTGCTGCAGGGTCTGACCCTCTGATGTGAGTGAATGGTCAACAGTATCTCCTCCATCAGGACCAGATCATACAGCCCTGTCTGTTTTAATCCAGTTAGCTCCTGCTGCCTCTGCTTGTGTGCTATCATATTCTATAAGGGACAGGGAATGTGTCATTGAATGTGATGAAATCTGTTTGGACTACAGGTCATGCTGTCTCAAATGCAATTAATTGGTTACAAATTAACTGCACATCGAGACTTCTCTGTTGTAAGGGCTTCAGGATCTTGTAGAAACTTAGCAATGATGTCACAGACTTATTCCCCATTTGGCATAAACAGCACAATGTGGTTGGAGCTTGTGAGAGATGTGTGTGAGATAGATAGAGAGAAGTGCATGTAATGAATACACCTTCAAAAATGTCACAGGAAGATTAAAGATATATCTGAACTTATCAAGTGTAGTAACAGCTAGTTTCATGCAACAGAGATCCAAAGAAGTCTAAACTTGAAGACAGTTCTTGACCGTCTCTTCTGCTCACCCATTCTGTTTTGAACCTTAACCTTGTGGACATAAAATGGCACAACAGCCAAAATACTCTGTTGCTCTTGTTTGGGAACTATACATTTGAGCCAAATCCATCCCCAAATTGAAAAGCTTCCAGTCACCTACAGAATTACAGGCCAGGAGAGCACAAACAGCACATTTTTTGGTTCTGATAAAATTATAATTGGCTTGCCAAATTGTGAGTGACCAGAGGAAATCTCCATTGCTTTACTGAAGAGGTATAACAAAAGAAGGAAGGGCTGATTGAACTAATCACTTTCTGATGGTGAGGAAATCCCCTTTGATTTTCTGAGCTAGAAAATAAATTGTGATATTGTTCTGACATGATTTCCGAACTTGCACTCTAAGAGCATCTCACCTCACAAGATCACTCAATCAGCAGTTTCAATTGCTCCCATTTCATTCCAATTTGTTTCATTGCATTTCACTTCTCAAGCTCACCTCAGCCACACTGTTCAGAATACTGCTTAAACCTTGTACACTTGACTGGGTGGTCCTCACTGATGAGCAGACATCTGAAATGTGTTAAATGTGGAGGCAGTGTAACAGCTACAAGGATTGATCTCTTTCTGGCTCCCTTGGCCCTTCTGGATTCAATTATGGGCTGTAAAATTGGGAATGTAGCTATCTCTGATCACGCTGTGGTACGTTTGGAGGTTAAGGCCAAGAGTGAGGGGCAAGGTTTGCAGCATTGGCGTCTGGATCCTTTTCTCCTTAAGGATTCTAAATTTGTGGAATACTTTCTTGACTATCAACTCAGCCATGGCTAGTAGTCTGTCTATGCTATGGGGGACTGCTAAGGCCTTTGCTATGGGTTTAGCTATCTCCTAATCAGCTAGCCAGAAATGACAGAAGGGGGACCAGCAGCATCTACTTCAGGCATGGTTCAAAGCTGCTGAGGCGGCACATTTTGCGCGGCCTTTAGTGACTATGCAACAGCGGATCACGGTCCTCCGGGCTGCCTTGAATTCAATACTTATGTGAATAGCAAAGAACGAACTTGCTTTTGCGGGACAAAGGCTATTCAAGTATGGGGATAGATCAGGGAAGTATTTAGCATACCTGACTAGGAAAAAGCGTGCTCCTGAATCCATTACTGCAACCAGAGACAGCGCCGGGGTCCTTACATACGATGCCAAAAGGATTAATGACGCTTTTCAGAGTTTTTACTCTGAATTGGATCAGTCTGAAGGTTGCGATGACAGGTGGGCTAAAATGGAAGCCTTTTTTAAGAACCTGGAACAGGCCTCTCTCCTTAATGCCCCTTGACAGTTCAGGAAATAGAACAGGCAGCTCGGCAACTTCAGAGTGGGAAAGCGCCTGGCCCTGATGGTCTTCTGGGTGAGTTTTATAAGGAGTTTATAGGGATTCTGTCAGAGCCGATGTTGGAGATGTAAAATCATTTCTATATGCATGAATGCCTACCACCATCTTTGAGAGAAGCTAACATTTGGGGCATTCTTAAGAAGGGAAGGTTCCTGAGGATTGTACCTCATACAGGCCCATCTCTCTATTAAATTCAGATTTTAAGATTCTCTCTAAACTCTTGGCACTGAGATTGGAAAAGGTGTTGCTCCATATTGTTAAAGAGGGCCAGACAGGCTTTATAAGGGGCCATAGGTCTTCTAATAATATTAGAAGGTTGCTGAATATGGTCCAAGTATGTCAGCAACGATCAATCCAGGGGTTGGTGATTTACTTAGATGCAGAGAAAGTATTTGACCAGGTGGAATTGCCGTATCTTTCTTATGTCTTAGAGCAGTTTGGGTTGGGTGAGGTCTTTGCTAGTTGGGTGGAGCTTTTACATCTCTACCCTCTGGCCACGGTTATCATCAATGGGGTGGAGTCTGGAAACTTTAGGATTAGTTGGGGTAGTCATCAAGGCTGCCCTCTCTCGTCATTGTTGTTTATGTTGGTGATAGAACTGCTGGCAGAGGCCATTCATCAGAACGTCCATATAACCACTCCAGAAGTGGATCTAGGGTGCACAAGATTACACTGTATGCGGATGATGTCCTTCTATTTTTATCGGACCTGATGACCTCCGTACCCCATCTGATACAATGTATTAATCCAGTTGGGGCTATTTCAAGATATAAGATCAACTTTGCAAAATTGGAGGCTATGCCTTTGGGGAACCTCAAGGAAGTGCCAGAAGTTGAAGGTGGCCCTCAGTTCCCCTTTAAGTGGTCATGGGCGGGTTTCCGATAGGCATTTTTATTAACCAAAGTTTGATCGGTTGTTTCAGACTAACTTTGCTCACTTGCTTGACAATATTACGTAGGATCTCCAGAGATGGAAGACTCTTCCAATTTCATGGTTGAGCCGAATATCTCTCATTAAGATGCATGTTCTTCCTGGTTTGCTTTATTCCATGTGTATGCCCTCTATAATGTTTCCCAGGTCAACGCTGCGGAAACTTATAGGTTGGTTTAGTTCCTTTGTCTGGCATCATGGGCAGCCCCTCATTAAATTTACTAAATTGCAGTTGCCACAAGGAGGGGGAGGAGATGATTTCCCATACATCAGGAAGTATCAATTGAATTCACTGTTGTCCTTTGTCTACGATTGGGTAGGTAACGATCTGAACTCAATATGGCTGGATATTGAGACCTCCCAGGCAAAGTGCCCTCTTATTAACCTGTTGTTCATGGGTAAGATGAGGACAGTTATGGACCACTGCCAGAACCCCATTGTTATTAGTACAGTCAAGGCATGGAGGGCGATGCGTCAGAGTGAGGGTTGCTTATCCAAGACTTCACCAGTTACGCCTATACTTGGTATGCCAGGTTTCCGATGAGGGGTGATTGACTCAGAGTTCAAACTATGGGCAGTGAGAGGAGTTTCCAGTTTGGGAGACTTGTTTGAGGGGGAGGTTAGTAACTGAGCCGCAAATACGGGTTGTCCAGCAGAGACCTTTTCCGTTTTTTTCAGGTTAGAGATTTAACTCAGAAGAAGACTACACTTCTCACTAAGCCCTATAAGCCCGATACAGAGAAGTTGTCGCTATATTCCACAAGCTTTCAGTTAGTGCCCTCTATCGCCTGCTGGTGGCAGGGCCTGGCAGGATATTAACCCGTTATATGAGGTCTGTGAGCAAGAGCTAGGAGTGCAGATCTCTTCTGAAACATGGGAGAACACATGGGAGAACACGCGAACGATCTCAATCTATAATAGAACATGTGTTACACAGTTAAAAGTCCTGAACAGAGTTCATCTGGCACCGGACCATTTGGCGAAGTGTATAAAAGGGGCATCTTCAATGTGCTCCAAATGTAAAAATAAGTGAAGGTACTCTTACCCATTGCTTCTGGACATACCACAGGCTCCGTGTTTATTGGAACGCTGTGGCAGGAGAAATAGGAAGGGTATTGAGGACTGAAGTTAAAGTAGACCCAATATCTCTCCTCTTAGGTCTCCCGAATTTATCATCTTTAGACGGGCATGGGAAGAAACTATTTAATATTCTTGCATACTGTGCACGTAAGAATATTCTGATAAATTGGGTGTCTGAGAACCTGTCGGGTTTGCTGGGATGGCAGAAGTTAATTATGGAGCACATTCCCTTGGATTTTTTTTCAAATATGGTGCACCACATAACAGACCATTTTTATAAGACATGGCAGCCCTGTTTGAGTTATTTGGACATAGATTTGTCGGTTATCTTAACTCAGGTGTCAGTTTAACCAGGACGGTTAGGTTTGTTGACCTGAGCCCTGGAGGGGGTCTCCTGAGTTAATACGGGTATATAAACAATTTTCCCGTTCCTTTCTTTTGGAGATTTGCACCGAGCATAGCTGTTTTGTATTTTTTTGTGCTTTATTTTGCTTTTCTTTCTTTTTTTAATCTATTAATCACTTACTTATTTATTGGTGTTGTTTTGCACAGTATTAGGTTTTGTTTTGTATTATAGGGTAGGTTAGTAGTTAGTAGACAGTAGTTGTGTTGTAATTTGTGTTTTATTTTCTCTTTATTATACTGGTATTTGTTATTGATTGTATTTTCAATAACTTTTTTTTGTAAAGTCAAAAACATTTTTTGCAAATAAATATATTTACAATAAAAAAATGTTTGGAAAATTACAACCAATGTGTCCACTGTAAGTATTTCTTTAAAGATCTCCGATGCCATCAGGTCAGGGGACTTGTCTGCCTCTAACCTCATTAGTTTATCTAATACTCCTTCTCTAGTAATGGTGATGGTACTTAATTCTTTCCTTGTATTCTTTTGTATTAATGGCATGTTCAAAGCATCTTCCATCATAAATATTGATTCAAATTATCTTTTTACCTCCTCTGCCATTTTCTTGCTGTCCATAATTATCTTGTCAGATTAATTTTCTATGGGGTTTATGTTCACTTTTACCTTTTTTTATATTTAAAGAAGGTCTTATTAATGGGGGAACTTTGTGGCTAATGGCAATGCAGGAGGAAACTGCAAGTCATAACAGTATTTAACATGTGGAAGCTCTGTTCTTGAGAGGGCAAGGAAGCTGAGCCTCTGTCTGTGCCACTGTGGTGTGGCTAAAACTAACCGAGGCCCCAGCTCCCTTTGCATTTTTCTCCTGTGCTGTCCCAATTAAACAATTATCCACAACTCCCAGCACTAGCCAAATCACAACAGTCCATATGCTGATTCCTATCACAGTGGGGGGTAAATGGTAACATCTTGAACTACTTGTATATTATCAAACATATGCAATGCACCTTCCATACTGATGTTGTCAATTTGAAAGTCTGGAAGGCTGTAAGAAACTACATCCACATTAACATTTTATGGTAATCTTTTGACTCCCCTTTCAAGACTGAGGGCAATAGATATGTTGTGGTTCTGTTCGCCGAGCTGGGAATTTGTGTTGCAGACATCCCATGCAAGGACTGCACATAACACTACATAGGACAAACAGGAACACAGCTAATGATCAGCATCCATGAACACCAACTAGCCACGAAATGACACGACCAGTTATCCTTAGTAGCCACACACTCAGATGACAAGCAACATGAGTTCAACTGGGACAACACTACTATTATAGGACAAGCCAAACAGAGAACAGCCAGGGGATTCCTAGAGGCATGGCACTCATCCACAGATTCAATCAATAAGCACATCGACCTGGACCCAATATACCGGCCACTGCAGCAGGCAACTGGAACTGACAACCAGAAGTGGCAGATACAAATCTCGATAAATGCCGGAGGAAACATCACAGAAGCGCTTCACAGGAGGCTCCCAAGCACTGAGGATGTCACCTAGACAGGGGACAAAACCTCTGCAACACAAATTCCCAGCTCGGCGAACAGAACCACAACAACGAGCACCCGAGCTACAAATCTTCTCCCACATTTTGGGCAATAGATATATTTGAGATGCAGATCAACCATGGTTAAGTTGAATATCGGAGCAGGTTCAAAGGACTGATTAACCTATTTCTGCTACAATGCTGCCACTTACCACCAGACAAGCACTATGTACAGAAGGTTGAGTTGATGGGGCCTATTTATTCATCTTGCTTTCATCTTGATGGTGAACACAAAAGTGGTCAGTGATACAACACCACTAATAGAGTCAGGTCAGCAGGAATAATTCAGACAATTACTATTTCCAGGCTTCCAATATTTAAAAAGGGTATCCTATTGCGTCCTCTGCAAAGTGAAAAATCTCAAATGTAAAGCATACATTTCAAATCCAATTGGCACTAGTCACCCATTCACTTTTAGATTAGATTAGATTACTTACAGTGTGGAAACAGGCCCTTCGGCCCAACAAGTCCACACCGACCCGCCGAAGCGTAACCCACCCATACCCCTACATTTACCCCTTTACCTAACACTACGGGCAATTTAGCATGACCAATTCACCTGACTTGCACATCTTTGGACTGTGGGAGGAAACCGGAGCTCCCGGAGGAAACCCACGCAGACACGGGGAGAACGTGCAAACTCCACACAGTCAGTCGCCTGAGGCAGGAAATGAACCCGGATCTCTGGCGCTGCGAGGCAGCAGTGCTAACCACTGTGCCACCGTGCCGCTTACCTTACTGATTAGTTAATAATTTTAATAAGGTAGTGAGCTCAGGATTACTACCAGTGCCACGTGCTAGCCAGCGTAGAAATGAAAAAATAGGCAGGATGAATACGTGCCTTGAGAGATAATGTAGGAGGGACGGTTTCAGATTTATTGGACATTGGGACCGGTTCTGGGGAAGGTGGGACTATTACAAAAGGGACGGTCTATATCTGAACCAGACTGGAAGCAATGTCATTGGAGGAGTTTTCGCTACTGCTGTTGGGGAGGTTTTAAACTAATGTGGCAGAGGGCTGGGAACCAGAAGAGAAAACAAGTAGGCAGTGAGGTGGAGATTGGAGACTGTAGGAATTATGAAAATAGCATTAATAAAGAGAAGAGTAGGCAGAGAGCAGATGAGCGCAAAACAATTGGTGGCATGAAATGCATCTACTTTAATGCAAGAAGTATAGTGTGTAAGACAGATGAACTTAGGGCTTGGATTGGTGCCTGGGAGTATGATGGTATTGCAATCACAGAGACTTGGTTGAAGGAAGGGCATGATGATTGGCAACTAAATGTTCCAGGATATAGATGCTTCAGATAGGACAGGGAAGGAAGTAAAAGGTGGGATGGAGTTGCATTGCTGGTCAAGGACAATAGGGAAGCATACATAAGGTCTAGGCAGCTAAGAACAGAACTGTCCTTAGAAGAATATTGGAAGAGTAGGACAAGTCTTAAATGAGGAATCAAACCGGGTAAAAGGGGTCATGAAATAGCTTTCGTGAGCAGAATTAAGGAGAATCCCAAAGCATTTTATTCTTATATAAGATGCAAGCGGGTAACTCGAGAAAGAATTGGTCCACTAAAGGTTAATGAAGGAAGGCTGTGTATCAAACCTGAGAGAATGGGTGAGATTCTGAATGATTACTTTGCATCAGTGTTCACTGAGGATAGGAACATGATGAATGCTGATATTCGAGATAGAAGTTTGATTAGTCTGGATCATGTTGATATAAGTAGGGAAGGTATGTTGGGTAGGCTGGAGGTTATTTAGATGGACAAATCCCCAAGACCGGATGGGATCTATCCCAGGTTGCTGAGGGAGAGAAGAAATAGCTGGCCCTGACAGCCTTAAATACAGGTGAGGTGCTGGA
Source organism: Chiloscyllium plagiosum (assembly GCF_004010195.1). NCBI lineage: Eukaryota > Metazoa > Chordata > Chondrichthyes > Orectolobiformes > Hemiscylliidae > Chiloscyllium > Chiloscyllium plagiosum. The sequence goes on along the minus strand of NC_057711.1, from coordinate 97,469,622 downwards.
CGACTGGAGGGTTGCTCATGTTGTCCCCCTGTACAAGAAGGGTAGTAGGGATATTTCGGGTAACTACAGGCCAGTGAGCCTGACGTCGGTGGTGGGAAAGTTGCTGGAGAAGGTACTGAGGTATAGGATCTATTTTTATTTAGAAAAGAATGGGCTTATCAGTGATAGACAACATGGTTTTATGCGGGGGAGATCATGCCTTACCAACTCAATAGAGTTCTTCGAGAAAGTGACCAAGTTGATAGATGAAGAAAGGGCTGTTCATGTCGTATACATGGACTTTAGTAAGGCATTTGATAAGGTTCCCGATGATAGACTAATGGAGAAAGTGAAGTCATATGGTGTGCAGGGTGTTCTCGCTAGGTGGATAAAGAACAGGACATAGAGAGTAGTAGTTGAAGGAAGTTTCTTGAAATGGAGAAAAGTGACCAGTGGTGTTCCACAAGAGTCAGTGTTGGGGCCACTGTTGTTCGTAATATACATAAATGATCTGGAATAGGGCACTGTTGGTATGATCAACAAGTTTGTGGTTGACACAAAGATTGGTGGAGTAGCAGACAGCATAAGGGACTGTCAGAGAATACAGGAGGATATAGATAAACAGAAGAGTTGAGCAGAAAAGAGGCAGATGGCTTTCAATTCAGACAAATGCGAGGTGATGCATTTAGGCAAGATTAATTCTGGAGCGAATTATACAATGAATGGAAGAGCCTTGGGAAATGTTGATTGGCAGAAAGATCTGGGAGTGCAGGTCCATTGTACCCTGATGGTTGCTGCACAGGTGGATAGAGTGGTCAAGAAGGCATATAGTATGCTTGCCTTCATTGGACGGGTATTGAGTTTCAGAGCTGGCAAGTCATGTTAAGATTGTACAAGACATTGGTTTGGCTGCATTTTAAATCCTGTGTACAGTCCTGGGCGCCACATTACCTAAAGGATGTGGATGCTTTGGAGAGGGTGCAGAGAAGGTATACGAGGATGTTGCCTGATGGAAGGTGCTAGCTATGAAGAAAGGTGGGCACCAGCATCTCCAAATCATGACAGCTATGAAGAAAGGTTGAGTAGGTTAGGTTTATTTTCATTAGAAAAAAGGAGATTCAGGGGGGACCTTTGTTCTTTGTTCTTTACACTTCCATCTGTGGTGCATACAATATCACCAATCTTTGCGAGATCGGCAAATTAGGATATGAGACCTTCTAATCCATCATTTAAGTTGATGATGAACAAACCCAATAGTTGAGGCGCCAGAACAGATATTTATGGACATCAATTGTCACATCAAACTAATCAAAATTCAATTCATAAATCAGAATTGCAAAGTTTACATCAGTCATGGTGGGTGGAATCTTCCAGGGGCCTGAATGGCATGGCTACACTGAGAAATGTGGTGGAATTGCATGAAAAGTTATGTGAGGCCTATCTCAGGAATAACTGGATGCATCTTTTACTTAAGTTCTGGAGTGAGGCAAGATTCTTACTTGGCAGCAGTCAATGACCTATAAAGGGGATTACTGCTCCTTAATTTATGGATTGCGTGAAGTGAGAGCATATGCTTGATGACTTTCGCCCCTTTCTTCAAAAACATTTCTTCGTGTTGGGCACAGAGTGCCAATATCTCAGGTTACGCTCCATGGGTACCAACCACACACCCACATCTGCCGGCATCTGACACCAAAGTTTCCAAGGATCCTCAGGGTACATCTGTTGAGCTATATTTGCGTTAGTATATGAAGACACTGTGGTGAACCATGGGGTGCAGAACTCTGGCTCATGAGGACATTGGAAAGAGATTTATTGGATAAGACATAAATGGCACAGGACCATGGGTTGAAATGTGGCTGTAATGGAATGACAGTTGTTGGAAAATTGAATATTGGGGAATGGTGAAATTACGGCACATCTGGATAGTAGTAACAGGATAGGACAGAGTCAGCATGGATTTATGAAGGGAAATCATGCTTGACTACAGGTACAGCAGGTAGTGAAGAAGGCTAATAACATGCTGGCCTTCATAACAAGAGGAATTGAGTATAGAAGCAAAGAGGTGTTTCTGCAGCTGTACAGGGCCCTGGTGAGACCACACCTGGAGTACTGTGTGCAGTTCTGGTCTCCAAATTTGAGAAAAGACATTCTGGCTATTGAGGGAGTGCAGCATAGAGGGTTTTGACAAGGAAACAGGAAGAGACAGTTCCCACTGGCAGGTGGGCCAGGGCTTAAAAATACGGGGTAGACCATTTAGGACAGAGATGAGGAGAAACTTCTTCACTCAGAGAGTCTCTGGATTCATTTAAGAAAAAGTTGGATAGAGCTCTCAAAGATAGTGGAATCAAGGGTTATGGAGATAAGGCAGGAAGAGGATACTGATTAGGAATGATCAGCCATGATCATATTGAATGGCGGTGCAGGCTCGAAGAGCAGAATGTCCTACTCCTGCACCTATTGTCTATTGTCTATTGTTTATTGTCTATTGTGTTGTTGGGTGTGAAATTGTGAAGCACTGGTTAAAGGCTATTAATTACAAAGTCATTTTATCAAGAAATTTGAACTTTGAATATAAATATACTGATGTTTTTAAAGAACAGCCAAAATATATAATTAAAAATTTGTCTGTTGATGTTATTAATTACTAATTCATTATCTAGGTTACAATAGTCCTGTAGCACTACATAAATTATATACTTCAGGATGGTTCTGTTCTCTTCTACTTTCCATGTAGAAATTTGTTCCAAGTTTCATGGACGGCCAGCCTGGGCTAGAATTGGAAATCACTTTGTGCACATTTTCAAGAAAGTTCTGCAGTTTAATTTCCCAACGTAAAAGAGCCATTCAAAGAACAGGGGAACGATTCCTCCACGGTCACACAACATTTGTCACAGGCACCAAAAGTTCCAAGAATTCTTTGATGTCACAATCTACTCTTTCAACGCTCAAGGATGAAGGAGAACAGTGTGGACAATTCTCAAGCTGCCACCACCTTACCTTTTCTGCCAACACCCTTTAAAATGTCCTTCCCATAGAGACTCAGGTCTGTGATGCCACTTTAAAAGATGGCCCGTCTTTCTACTGAATTTTTATGCTGTCCCTTTAAAATATGGAGCCAGTACATCTAGATTCTGAATTTCCTGGCTGAGGCTTCCCCAACTTCCTCTACAGAGTTTCAGCTCAGCAAGTTTCTACACAGAGAAAACATCTCCAAGTTTATACCATTATCCGTGAGCCAAGCTCTTGAACTCCAAAGTACTCTCACACTGAGTTAATGAAGCTAGATATAAGTTTCAGCCTTTACTAGAAGAGTTGTTGAACACATGAGAAATTTGCATGAGCTTCACTAAATCAGAAAGACAAGATTCAATGGTGTCAAATTACATTTAAATTACATGCAAGTGGAAAATCAAATGGATCTATGAGCAGCACACCGGTATGGGGTGAGAGTTCCATTTGGTTGCCTTCCCTTAATTAATTTTAACTCCTTACAGTTTTCCCACTATTGGGTGTTTCCTGCAACCTCCCAAACATTCTCCTATCTTCCTGTTACCTTGTCAACTTCAGGGTGCTCCACAGAATGCAGTCTGAAAGAATATTTCCTCTGGAACTGAATCTTGAAGATTTTTTGAAGACAGGTTTATAGTGCCTCTCACAGGGTAACAGCTCCATTTATCTTGAATGCTCTAGTTAGAAAGACACTGTTGTTGCATGAATTGTTTCTTTATTTCTTCATTGAACCAGCCATTTGGCTATCATGGTGAATGAGAGCTAATTTAGTGCTATAGACTTGGATTCACTAAGAATGCTGAAATTAAACTACCTTGATTCATTTAATTCAGAACCCTGAGCAGTCATCAATGAGAAGAGTTCTTCATTCCAGCTGTCAGGATTAGAATTTAAATTCACAAATGAATGAATGAAAAAGTGCTGCCAAGGATCCAAACAAAATATTTGGACGACACAATTCCAAACTGATATCTTTCAGAAGCCGACTCATTAATAGATTGTTCATAAAAAGGATAAATCTGATTGGTTATGGAGCAGAAATTAACCTTTGTCAAAATTTATATTCATTGAAGTTTTTTTTAATGTGAGATAGGATACTGCTTGGGTCTTGACTACTGATAGGTATAATAAGCGATCTATTAATAATATTAATGCTTGGTCTTCAACTAATTAAGGCATGAACTAATTATCTCCCTGAACTCTATCTTAGAATATAGATTGTAACATCATTCATGGAGCCTTATTAAAACTTCAGAATTAATTTCTTTATAATTACATCCCACAACAAGAAAACAGCAATTATTTCCAATTGGAATTGTTGTAAAAAGACAGAGTATAATAAAAATGATTATAATTCAAATTTGTCAAGTGCTGCTGTAGTCAATAGCTTTCTATTTCCTGTTCAGACCCTTGAATGCTGTGATAGCTGACCTACTCTCTCCCTTTGTCTCTAAAGACAATTTAGATATCTGGATCTCTTCTTTGTCTTAAGATACAGTGATTTCTACAATGGGTCAAGCAAAGAGACAGGTCATGATTCCATCTAACTGGAATCATGCTGAAGAAGGGCTTATGCCCTAAACGTCGATTCTCTTGTTCCTTGGATGCTGCCTGACCTGCTGCGCTTTTCCAGCAACACATTTTCAGCTCTGATCTCCAGCATCTGCAGCCCTCACTTTCTCCTGCTGGATCTATGAGTCAGTGCAGACTCGATGGGCTGAGCAGCCTTTATCTGCACTGTAGAGATTCTATGATTCTAAGATATACCAATTGGCCTATTGCACCCCAAAGTCCCAAGTGCCCTGTTCATCTTGTTACAAATTCTCATTTCCAGCAACTTTATGGAAAAGACTGATGCAGAAGCCAATCTAAATAATTCCTTGGTGCAGCAAATTCTGGGTCATTATGTTCATCATATGGTGGATAGGTGGGAAAAGTATTAGGATCAGTGTTATTTCCAATCAGTTGCAATGGAAGAATTGACTGAAGATCTGAGGAACTGCATTGAGAGGATACAAGGTGAGTCAGGGTCTTCTGAAGGTCTGTAACCTAGAAGAGGTGACGCAGAGGTTTGCTGATGGGATATGACTGGTTGATCATCTGTTTTAACAACCCATTTCAGCCCAATCATGCCATGCAACTATCTATTGTAATACTAGTAACATCCCCTTCTATTGTAAATTCAGGTACAATCTATTCATAACTGGCAGAAAATTACCAACTGGCACACCCATTAAAGGCTATAAACCCACTACAACAAGGTTTAGGAATCGGGAAAATGGTTAGACCGTGGTACTTAAGTACAAACATCTAATTTATGGCTTTGCAGTGCATTTTGATCTCAATTACAAAGTATGCATAATTAGTGTTGTATCTCATAAAGAGTCGGGCAGTTAATGCAGGTCATTCTTCTTCTTGGAAGTGTCTCCCTGGGTGACAATTATTCGGTAATCCCATAGAAGTAATCTGTTGCTTTATGCTGGATGAAGATAAATGTCATTTTTATATAAACACATGTAAATACACTTTTGTATGAATAATACACATTTTACAAATTATTCTGTGTGAAACCTCAGGTGAAAGTGATTCACCAACTGTTTTAATTCATTGATTGTTGCTTAAATGAATGTAAGTTAAATTTCCTGGAAAAGGTTTATCCTGGAAAAGACTTCCATCCTCAGTCCCAGTGTTGAATAGTTCCATATATGTGTACGAGTTCGTACAAAATTTCCTGGGACTGTAAGTTCTTTGAGCATTTGAGCTTATGCTGATACTTGAAATCGTCAATTAGTCTTCTTCGTGTAACTATTTCAATCACTGCAACATTGAGCCACATAGTTTATTCCTTCATTCTGTCATATCATGCTGTGACAAATACATTCACGCAGCTGCTACAATATAAAAATAAGCTATTTGCCCCAACAATGTTTTGATGCTTACCTCTCGTTTGAGTTGCAGCCATTGACCCACGTGAACCTGCTTTCACTCCCATATCTTTATATTTCCTTTCCCTTGAATTTGCTAAAATCTACCTCAAGAATGAACTTCAATAATGCAGTCTACAGCCTCATAAGTATATTCATGAAAATTTGACATTTTTTTTATTTCTATCATAATTTTCTTATCTACAGTCTTATTCTACTGCATTCTAGATGCCTCATTCTTGGAAGCTGTCCAGCTATTCTGTCCCAATTTTTCATAATTGTAAACAGCTCAATCAAATTACCACATCTTCACCTCTGATACATTCAGCTACCAATGACCTATAAAACATACCCTGACTGCTATTAATTTATGTTCAGCAGCCCTTGAGAGGAATCCTGGAAGTTGATTAGATATTAAATTGATTCTTCTTTAATTGCAGAATATGGAGACAAGCAAAGTTTTTTTTAGTAATTGCAGAAATTCTGCCATTCACTCTTCCTGCTAATGATTACTTGAAACTCTGGATAAAAGTATTTTCTCCTCAGCACTAATTCAAACCCATTATTCTCAGTAGACTGTCATTTGGCATATATTGTGCATGATGATACAACATTAGCAATTCTAATATTAGTAAGGGTTCTTTATTCCAAATGATTTGCTCAACATGCTTCAATGAGAAGATTTCAGAAGTTAATTTCTTTGAATGCAGATGGAGGTATGTGAAAGACTGACTAATGTCAATGTTGGTTCAATCAGACTAATCTGCTAAAACCTGTGCAATCTAGGAAGCTGAGCCTTGTATGGTTTTACGGGATGATCTCATGAATGCATAGCAAAGATCATTGCAAAGAAAAGATCAATAATATTTTGTACAGCATGGAAACAGACCCTTCAGTCCAACTTGCCAATGTCAACCAGATATCCTACATTAATCTCATCACATTTGCCTGCATTTGCCCCTTTTCTGTCTGAACCCTTCCTATTCGTATACTCATTCAGATGCCTTTTAAATGTTGTAATTGTACCAGCCTCCACCACTTCCTCTAACAGACTTTCACAGTTAGTCAGCTGTTAGGATTTTTTTTATTATGTACGCCAGAGCCATTCTCCCATGTGGCCTTTCTTGAAACTCCTTTTCAAATATTGTTGTTCTTGATCTTTTTTTGCAGTCCCAAAAACAAAGCAAAATCTTGTAACAACAATAATTACTGCTCCAAGAAATTGAGGAAATCAGCTCCAGCATTAAAAATACATCAAAAAAAGGAGCAGCTCTTACAGCAATGATTCTCTTCTGTCCTCCTTTCCTGTTTCTTATTCTTCCCACCAAAATGGACAATTTTACATTTCCCACAGTGTCTACCATTTGCCATATCTTCACCCACTCATATAACTTATGTATATTCCTCTGCAGAGTCCTCATGCCCTCTTCACAACTTACTTTTCCACTTGTGTTCATGTCACTATGTTTCATCCCTTATTTATGCCATTTATAAAAGCTGCAAAATGTTGAGGCCCCAGCATTGATGCCTTCAGCATACAAATCTTTATTATTCATCAACCTGGAAAAGGTCCATATATGTCTACTCTGTTTCCTGTCACTGAGCCAAACATTCATACATGCCAGTATATATCCATGCAGTGATATGGATTCAATATCCAGGCAGCATTTCATGTATTTTCACCATTACCTTCGTAAGTTTGTACATAGAGTCCAGTATTTTAGTCATAGAGTAACTTCTTGGAAATTTTGTAGTATTCAGTAACTATCTGGGAGAGAAAAGGCAACTTGTAATGGTGGAATGTCAAGTGAGCCAACTAGAAATGATGTTAAGATTATTTGAATGCTTGAAGAAGCTGACAAGTTGATTGTTCTCCTTTTGAAATGAACAGAGACCAATACTGCAAGAAGCTTTTAATGAGCTTTATCAGATCACCTCTGCTTTTAATTCATCAATTAACAACTTGCAAGATGTCAGTAAATTAAGAGACTCTGACTGTTGAATTATAGTGCATTGAGTACATGAGTTGGGAGGCCATGTCATGACTATACAGGTCATTGTTTAGGCCACTTTTGGAGTAGTGTGTGCTATTTTAGTCTCCCTGTTAAAGGAAGGATGTTGTGAAACTTGAAAGGGTTCAGAAAAGATTTATAAATATGTTTCCAGGGTTGGAGGGTTTAAGCTCTGGGAGAGGCTGTATACATTTGGGTTATTTTCCCTGGAGTGTCAGAGGCTGAGGACCATACTATAGAGGTTTATGAAATCATGAGGGGCATGGATAAGTAGACAAGGTGTTTTCCCCGGGGTGAGTGAGTCCAAAACTGGAGGGTATTTAAGGTGAGAGGGGAAAAATTTGACAGGGACCTAAGTGATAATATTTTCACACAGAGGATGTGTGTTCATGGAATGAGCTACCAGAGGAACTGGTGGAGGCAGGTACAATTACAACATTTAAAAGGCATCTGGATGGGTATATGAATAGGAAGGATTTAAAGGAATATGGGCCAAATGCTTGCAAATGGAATTAGATTCATTTAGGTTATCTGGTCAGCATGGATAAGTTAGACTGAAGGGTCTGTTTCCATGCTATACATCTCTATGACTTTATGATTCTATAAGTTGTTAGGCCTGAAATGCATGACCAGGAAAAGAAAAAAGCTTCTGGTATGTATATTAATATTTATCAAAAAGATATCTGTTCTATCATACATGGTGGAACAAATTGAAAAAAAAGTCCCTGATGAGCAAATGATCATTTGACAATTATCATTAACAGCTGTGCAAAACATTGCACTGAAGAGGCCTAGCATGCTGAATAGTCAGCAAGCAAATTAGCCTGGAGATGAAAAACATTGACATAGAACATAGAACAGTACAGCGCAGTACAGGCCTTTCAGCTCTCAATGTTGCACCGACCTGTGAAACCGATCTGAAGCCTACACTATTCCATTATCATCCATATATTTATCCAATGACCATTTAAATGCCCTCAAAGTTGGTGAGTCTACTACTATTGCAGGTAGGGCATTCCACGCCCTTACTACTCTCTGAGTAAAGAACCTACCTCTGACATCTGTCCAATATCTATCACCTCTCAGTTGAAAGCTAGCCATCACCATCTGAGGAAAAAGGCTCTCCCTGTCCCCCCATCTAATCATCTGATCATCTTGTATGTGTCTATTAAGTCACCTTTTAATCTTCTCTCTAATGAAAACAGCCTCAAGTCCCTCAGTCTTACCTCAGAAGACCTTCCCTCTGTATTAGCTTGTACTCCACAACAACCTTGTAAATCACTTCGGCACCATTTCCAATGCTGCCACATCCTTCCTGTAATGTGGTGGCCAGAAATGAATGCAATACTCCAAGTGTGGCCGCATCAAAGTTTTGTACAGCTGCAACATTACCTCATGGCTCTGAAACTCAATTCCTCTACCAATAAAAGCTAACACACCATACTCCTTCTGCACATGGACACCAAGGTCTCTCTGCTCATCCACACAACCAAGCATCTGACATTAGCCCAGTACTCGGTATTCCTGTTACTCCTTCCAAAATGAATCACCTCACACTTATCCACATTAAACTCCATTTGCTACCTTTCAGCCCATCTCTGCAGCTTATTTGTGTCCGTCTGCAATTTTGCAACATCCTTCCGCACTGTCCATAACTCCACCGACTTTAATGTCATCCGCAAAATTACTAACCCATCCTTCTACCCCCTCATCCAGATTATTTATAAAAATGACAACAGCAGTGGCCCCAAAACAGATCCTTGCAGTACACCACTAGTAACAGACCTCCAGGGTGAATATTTCCCATCAACCACTACTCTCTGTCTTCTTTCAGCTAGCCAATCTCTGATCCAAGCCGCTAAATCACCGTCAATCCCATGCCTCCGCATTTTCTGCAATAGCCTACCATGGGATTTATGCTAGGATTCTCTGGGAAACCTTATCAAACACTTTACTGAAATCCATATATATATTACATCAACTGCTTTACCCTCATCCATTTGTTTTGTCACCTTCTGAAAGAACTCAATAAGGTTTGTAAGGCATGACTTGCCCTTCACAAAATTGTATTGAATATCCCTAATCAAATTATTCCTTTCAAGATGATTATAAATCCTATCTCTTATAATCCTTTCCAACTCTTTACCCACAACCAGTGGGTAACTGGTTAGGTTCACTGGTTTATAATTACCAGGGTTGTCTCTATTCCCCTTCTTGAACAAGGGGACAACATTTGCTATCCTCTAGTCTTCTGGCACTATTCCTGTAGACAATGAAAACATAAAGAACAAAGCCAAAGGCTCTGCAATCTCCTCCTGAGTTTCCCAGAGAATCCTAGCATAAATCCCATCCAGCCCAGGGGACTTATATATTTTCACACTTTCCAGAATTGCTAACACCTCCTTCTTATGAACATCAATCCCATCTAGTCCATTCGCCTGTATCTCAGTATTCCCCTTGACAACATTGTCTTTTTTATTGTGAATACTGACAAAATATATTCATTTAGAATCTCTCCTACCTGTTTAGACTCCACACACAACATCCTACTACTGTCCTCGACAGGCCTACTTACTCTTACTCTAGTCATTCAATTATTCCTGATATACCTGTAGAAAGCTTTCGGGTTTTCCTTGATCCTACCTGTCAAAGACTTCTCTTGTCCCCTCCTCGCCCTTCTTAGCTCTCTCTTTAGGTCCTTCCTGGCTAACTTGTATCAGTCAAGCACCCTAACAGAGCCTTCACACCTCATATTTTAAGCCTCCTTCTTCCTCTTGACAAGAGCTTCAACTTCTTTAGTAAACCTCGCTCATCAACTTCCTCCCTGCCCGACATGTACATACCTATCAATGACACGCAGTAGGTATTTCTTGAATAAGCTCCACATTTCAATTGTGCCCATTCCCTGCAGTATCCTTTCTCACCCTATGCATCCTAAATCTTGCCTAATTGCATCATAATTGCCTTTCCTCCAGCTATAACTCTTGCCCTGCAGTATATACCAGTCCCTTTCCATTGCTAAAGTAAACTTAACCGAATTGTGGTCGCTATCACCAAAGTGCTCACCTACCTCCAAATCTAACACCTGGCCCAGTTCATTACCCAGTACCAAATCCAGTGTGGCCTCGTCTCTTGTTGGCCGACCTACATACTCTGTCAGGAAACCCTCCTGTACACATTGGACAAAACTGACCTACCAAAGGTACTCAAACTATAGCATTTCCAGTCAATATTAGGAAAGTTAAAGCCCCATGACAACTATCCTATTACTTTCACTCCTATCCAGAATCATCTTTGCAATCCTTTCTTCTACATCTCTGGAACTTTTTGTAGGCCGATAGAAAACACACAACAGGGTGACCTCTCCCTTCCTGTTTCTAACCTCAGTCCATACTACCTCAGTAAATGAGTCCTCATCAAACGTTCTCTCTGCCACCACAATACTGTCTTTGACTAACAGTGTCACACCTCCCCCTCTTTTACCACGTACCCTGTTCTTACTGAAACATCTAAACCCCGGAATGTGCAACAACCATTCCTGTCCTTGTTCTATCCATGTCTCTGAAATGGCCACAACATCGAAGTCCCAGGTACCAACCCACGCTGCAAGTTCACCCATCTTATTCCAGATGCTCCTGGCTTTGAAGTAGACACACTTCAAACCATCTTCCTGCCTGCCGGTACTCTCCTGTGACCTTGAAACCTTATTCATCAATCTCAATCTCTTGTACACTGGAGCTACAATTCCAGTTCCCATCCCCTACTGAATTAGTTTAAATCCTCCTGAAGAGCATTAGGAAACTTTCCCCCCAGGATATTGGTACCCCTCTGGTTCAGGTATAGATCATCCCATTTGTAGAGGTCCCATCTCTCCCAGAATGAGTCCCAATTGTCCAGGTATCTGAATCCCTCCCTCTTGCACCATTCCTGTAGCCACGTGTTCAACTGCTGTCTCTCCCTATTCCTCACCTCGTTAGCATGTGGCACGGGAAACAAACCAGAGATAACAAAACTGTTTGTTCTAGCTTTAAGCTTCCACCCTTGCTCCTTGAATTTCTTTTTTACATCTCCATCCCTTTTCTTACCTATGTCATTGGTGCCTATGTGGAACACAATTTGGGGCTGCTCTCCCTCCCCCTCCCCCTCCCCCTCAAGGGTCCCAAAAACACGATCTGACACATCATGGACCCTGGCACCTGGGAGGCAACACATCAACTGTGAGTCTCTCTCGTTTCCACAGAATCTCTTCTCTGCCCCTTCACTATAGAGTCCGCAATGACTAATGCTCTGCTCCTCTCCCCCTCTTCCCTTCTGAGCAACAGGGACAGACTCTCTGCCAAAGACCTATACCTCATGGCTTCCCCCTAACAAGTCACCCCCACCCCCCAACAATATCCCAAATGGTATACTTGTTATTGAGGGGAACGGCCACAGGGGATCCCTATTCCCTTTCCGTCCCTTGACTGTAAACATGGTCAACATTCTTAAGTAGTTTGAAAATGCACAAGACAGCCCTCATTATTGTTCATTACAGCATCAGAGAGTGTTCAAAACACAATTTGCTGGTAAGAAGACTTTCTCTCTTTAGCTTACTTGATAAAGGCAAGTGATCTGGATATGTGCCAAATCCATAGCAAGTAATGGAAGCTCAAAAACAGAAAATAAGAATGTCCACAAAATTCCTTACTTTGATTTGGGCCACCACAGACCTTTCAACAGAATTTAGAATGTTTGAATAATATTTGGAACTTTGGTTTTAAATTTGGGTGACCAATGCATTAAAACAAGAGATGGAGTGAATGTGAGCTGACAGAGGGAATACAGTGGCACTTATCCAGGCAAAGCCAAAAAGGTCATTGCAATTGTGTTTAGTCTTAAATAAAGTAGCACTCAATAAGTAATAGTTCTATCTAAATGGTACTATATTCTCAAGATGGTTTACGTGCTCTGAATAATTGGGAGCGCAGCAACAAAAAATTGAGCTAAACGATTTGAATTTCAGGCATTAGCAATTCTGTGAGCAGACTTGCAAATTTCATGTTGAGTTCCAGTCAGTTTGGAGCTATTTGTGTTATTTAAGGAAAGAATCAAAATAACTTTACATGATAACTCACAGGATGATTCCTCTTCACTTTTACATATCCCTACTGACAGGTCGGAAACCTACAGAGATCCTGTTATTTCAGTATTCCTAGGTGTAGATATGCACTAATGACACAATGTGAAGGGAGCACCTTGCATAATGTTCATTCTGTATTTAGCAATAAGTTATTTTTAGAAACCCATTGCAGGCTAACAAAGGGTTGTTTTTAATTTATCTCTGTTGACTCCTCAACAGCAATGTCTGACATGTATTCTTGGCACAATAGAGTTCTGAATCAGCAAGGGATTCAGTCAATTTTATTACAAATGATGCAAGGATTCATGATTCAGGAAGTATACCCAGTGCTGAGCAGAATGGGCTATCCAAATTTCTAATTCAGTTCCCTGTCTGCTGAATTAATAACTGATTAGATTAGATTAGATTACTTACAGTGTGGAAACAGGCCCTTCGGCCCAACAAGTCCACACCGACCCGCTGAAGCGAAACCCACCCATACCCCTACATTTACCCCTTACCTAACACTACGGGCAATTTAGTATGGCCAATTCACCTGACCCTGCACATCTTTGGATGGTGGGAGGAAACCGGAGCACCCGGAGGAAACCCACGCAGACACGGGGAGAACATGCAAACTCCACACAGTCAGTCGCCTGAGGCGGGAATTGAACCCAGGTCTCTGGCGCTGTGCTAACCACTGTGCCACCGTGCCGCCCACTACAGTTCCAAACAAGAAACAATATAAATTCAGAACAGGAGTGGCCACTTGCTCTGCCATTCAATGAGGTCATGGATAATCTGAATATTCCACATTCCTATTTATCACTGATAACCCTTAACCCCCTTGATTATCAAGAATATATCTGCCAAAAATACTCCAAGATTCTGTTTCCATTGCATATTAATGAAGAGAGATTCAAAGACTCACAACCCTTAAAAAAAATTCTCCTTATTTCTGTTTTAAATAGATAATTCATTTTTAAACCATGGCTAGAACATGGGTCAGGTCAATGCCCTTGGATTATATCAATAACTTGGAGTTATGGCAATGGCCTGAGGTAAGGTCACTGTTTATACACCCTAGTGTTATCCACTGGGCACTGTTACCTGAAAGCATTGGCTGAGGAACAAATTATTCCAAACTGGAATAATTGTGGAAGAAGCAGAAGATAAAAAGTATCTACGAAATAATTTCCAGAAAGGAAGGTACCAACATCCTCAAGAAAGGAGTAGAGGTAAGAAAATGCTTGAGAAAATAAAAGAGATTTAAAGTGAGCAATCAAGCTCATTGCCGTCAGTATTCCCAATGTTTGTTGTCTTTATTTGTGACTTTATTTACTTGCTGCCATTTTGTATTGTTCTTTGTAACTGGTCAACTCACAAAAAGCACATCTTTATGAAGTTCAATCTATTGAATAAAAATTACATAGTCTTTGGCTCTAATATGATGACATCAGCTAACAAAAGGGCATAAAATAAGTGAGTTTTTGAAAATAGACCAGAACTCCCTCCTTAATAGCCCTACTACCACCCATGAATTGCAGTGGTTCAAGATACCTGCTCAATTACCACTTCAAGAGCAATAAAACTAAAATTGCCATAGTTCAATCAGACTATAGGACTGCTCTTGGAAGCAATGGAAGTGATCTAATCTGAGGATCATCACACCTCAAGGGAGGGGAGAGACTGAGAAGGACAGTCCTTCGTAATAACTTCAGCTGGTGTAGAAATTAAAACCATGCTATTGGCATCTCTCTACATTGCAAACTAATCATCTAGCCAAATGAGCTAACTGACCCTTGATAAATGTTGGTTTTCACCATTGACATTTATATCAATGAATGAATTAAAAACTAGATTTTTGATTTTTGCTCATACTGAGGATAATATGTTGCAGAGCTGAAGGCAAAAACAACAGAGAACTCCTCACCTGAGAGTGCGTGTATTTAAGAGCTGGGAGAAAATAGTCCTGACAAGGTAAGGAATGCAGTGTTGTGCCTTTAGGCCCAATGTTAACTGGAAGAAGATGGGAGAGGGAAGCTTGGCCCAATCCTTCTCTTAATGCACTCTCCTGCTGTTTCTGAACTACTTGCAATCATGTTAACGCATGAAGAGTTGTCATTACCTGGGTTGTGGCCAGCTTTGCTTTGCTTTTCAACAGCTTTGTGCATTTCTGCATAAGAATTGCATTGAACCCCATTGTCTCCTTATTTGTTTTAAAGTCACTATCTTTAAATAGTGACTACTAGTTCTGGATACTCCCACTAGAGGAAACATCTTCTCCTCATCCAATTATATCAAGATACCCCAGGTTCTTGTATGTTTCAATCAAGTCACCTTTTACTCTTTTAAACTCCAGCAGTTACAAACTTAGACAAACCAACATTTTTTTAATAAGAGATCCACCATTTTAGGTTTTGGCCTGGTAAATCTTCCCTGAGCTAAATCCATCCATTTTTAATGAAGGTGGGCAACTCTGCACACAGATGTGGTCTCACCAATGCCTTGTATAACTGAAACACAATCTCCAAAGTCAGTATTAAATTCAATTCTTTAGTTTTTCCAATTATTTGCTATATCTGTTTACTAACCTTCTGCAATTCATGTACTTGCAATGAAGTGAACTGGAAGTTGAAGAACAGCACCATATCTTTTAAAGAAGTAACAACCTTCAAGAAGGAAAATCAGTTTCCAGATTATAACCACAGTTATTACTTTTGGATAGCTGTGGATTTCAATTAAGCTGTGACAAAAAGACAGAAATTGGTAGGAAATGTCAGCAGGTCTAGCAGCATCTGTGGAGAGACAATAGCTAACATTTCAGGTCCACTGACCCTTCTTCTGAACTGATAGTAGCTGGAAAAAGATTGATAAGCAGATGGAATTGGGGGAGGGGAAGAAGTAACCAGTAGTTGGAGATGAAGCCCAGAGGGAGAATAACAGTTGGAAAGAGAAAGGAATGGGGAAATGCCAGGCTGGGGGATTCAATAACTGAAAATGGAGGCCATTTGTGGCTGACAATGGGATGATTGTGGTAGCAGCCCATGTGATGACTAGGGCTGGCATGTGGATGTTGGGGGAAGGATATGGGAGAAGGTGCTCAGGTCCTAAAATTACTGATCTCAATATTGAATCCTGAAGGTTTCAGAGTCCCCAAGCAGAAAATGAAATGCTGTTCTTCCAGTTTGCGCTGAGCTTCATTGGACCACTGCAGTGAGCCTGAGATGGAGTTGTTGGCCAGGGGACACAGTGATATGTTGAAGTGGCAGGTAACAGGATGCTCAAGGTCATTTTTGCAGTCAAAGCGTGGATGTTCTCAAAGCAATTTTTCAGTCTGCATATTGTCTCCTTAATTTAGAGGAGACCACATTGTGTGCAGCAAATACAGTAGACAAGATTGAGCGCAGTGCAGGTAAATCACTGAAAGGTGTGTTTGGGACCTTGAAACATGAGGAGGGAGGAAGTAAATGAGTAGATATTACACTTTTTGCAATTGCATGGGAGGATGCTATCGGGGCATGGGGAGGTGGAATGGAGCAGGGTGACCCAGAGGGAATGGTCCCTTCAGAAGGCTAACAAGGGAGGGGAGGGGAATATTTGAATAGCAGTGACTCACTGCTGGAGATGGTGGACATGGTTGCTAGTGATCAGTTAGTTGTGGATTCTGGTGGGATGGGAAGTGAGGACCAGGGGAAGCTATCGGAGATATGGGCGGGAAAAGAAGGAGTGACGGCCAAAGTGTTGTAGATGGGTCAGACGTGGTTGATTGCCCATCAATCACAGTTGTGGGGAAGCCTTGGTTGAGGAAAAAGGTGGAAATTTCAGAAGCCCTTTTGTAGATGCTGGCATCATTGTGACAGATGTGACAGAGAAGAAAAGACTGAAAGAATGGAACAGAATCTTTACAGGAAGCAGCATGTGAGAATGTATAGTCAAGGTAACTGTGGGGGTCAGTGGGTTTACAGTAGCACAGCCTATCCGCAGAAGTGGAATCAGAGATGTCAAGGAAAGGAAGAAGGAGTCAGAGATGGACCAAGTGAAGCTGAGAGCAGGGCAAAAATTGAAAATGAAACATAAATTTTTCCAATTCCACAAGAGACGGAAGCAGCTTTTCGTGGTAGACTAAGTAGTAAAGTTAGATCTGACGGGATTCAGGATGAGCTTATCAATTGGATACGATAATTGGCTGAATGGCAGGAGACAGAGAGTGGTTTCAGAGGGTTGCTTTTTGGACCGGAGACCTATCAACAGTGATGTTCGGCAGGAATCGGTTCTGGGTTAATTTTTCTTTGTTATTTATATGAATGATTTGGTGAGAATATAGAAGGCATGGTTAGTAAGTTTGCAGATGACACTGCAGCTGGTAGACGGTGAAAAAGATTTTCTAAGATTACAAAGGGATCTTCATTAAATGCGTTAATGGGTTGAAAAATAGCAGAGAGAATTCAATTTGGATAAAGGCAAGGTATTGCAATGAACAGGGGTAGGACTTATACAATTAATGGTAGGGCCTTGGGTACTGTTGTAGAGCAGAGGGACCGAGGAGTTTAGGTACTTAAATCTTTGAAATCTGCATCACATATAGACAGGATGGTTAGAAAAATTGTTTGGCATGCTTGTCTTCATTGCTTAGTCCTTTGATTACAGGAGTTGAGATGTCATGTTGAGGACATTGATGAGGCCTCTTCTGCATAGTGTGTCCAGATCTGGTTATCCAGTTGTATGAAGCTAGAGAGCATTCAGAAGAGATTTTCTAGGATGTTGCCAGGTATGGAAGTTTTGACTTAAAATAAAAGGCTGTATAGGTTGGGACTTTTTTCACTGGAGCATAGGAGGTTGAAAGGTATCTTTTTCGAAGTTTATGAAATCATGAGGGGAATAGATAGTGTTAATGGTAGGTGTCTTCTCCCTAGAATGTGGGATTTCAAGACAAGGGAGTGTCTTTTTTAAGGTGAGAGGAGAGAAGTTTAAAAAAGATGTGAGAGGCAATTTTTTATTTTACACAGAAGCAATGGACTTCCTGAGGAAGTGGTGGATGTTTAAAAGACATTTAGTTAAGTATATGAAAAGGAAAGGTTTGGAGGGATATGGGCCGGGACAGGCAAGCAGGACAAGTTTAGTTTGGGATTAAGTTTGGCATGGACGGGTTGGACTGAAGTGTCTGTTTCCATTCTACGACTTAGAGTCATAGAGATGTACAGCATGGAAACAGACCCTTCGGTCCAACCCGTCCATGCCGACCAGATATCCCAACCCAATCTAGTCCCACCTGCCAGCACCTGGCCCATATCCCTCCAAAGCCTTCCTATTCATATACCCATCCAAATGCCTCTTAAATGTTGCAATTGTACCAGCCTCCACCACATCCTCTGGCCGCTCATTCCATACACGTACCACCCTCTGCATGAAAAAGCTTCCCCTTAGGTCTCTTTTATATCTTTCCCCTCTCACCCTAAACCAATGCCTTCCAATTCTGGACTCCCCAATCCCAGGGAAAAGATTTGGTCTATTTATCCTATCCATGCCCCTCATAATTTTGTAAACCTCTATAAGATCACCCCTCAGCCTCCGACGCTCCAGGGAAAACAGCCCCAGTCTGTTCAGCCTCTCCCTGTAGCTCAGATCCTCCAACCGTGGCAACATCCTTGTAAATCTTTTCTGAACCCTTTCAAGTTTCACAACATCTTTCCGATAGGAAGGAGACCAGAATTGCATGC
>NC_057711.1:97370954-97449870 GCF_004010195.1 Chiloscyllium plagiosum | reverse complement strand
TCTCTAGTAGGTACATCCACATACTGAATCAGAAAATTGTCTTGTATGCACTTAAGAAATTCCTCTCCATCTAAACCCTTAACACTATGGCAGTCCCAGTCTATGTTTGGAAAGTTAAAATCCCCTACCATAACCACCCTCTTATTCTTATAGATAGCTGAGATCTCCTTACAAGTTTGTTTCTCAATTTTCTTCTAACTATTAGGGGGTCTATCATACAATCTCAATGAGGTGATCATCCCTTTCTTATTTCTCAGTTCCACCCAAATAACTTCCCTAGATTTACTTCCGGGAATATCCTCCCTCAGCAGACTTCTTGATCATGACATCAAAATTCCAGAGAAAGAGTTGTGGATTGCGACCAGAGTAGGACTAGAACAAGGGGTGTTTCACGTACCCTACAAAGAGACTGACATAACTGAGGCCCATGTGGGTACCCATAGGCACACCTTTGACTTGAAGGAAGGGAGAGAAGTAAATGGGTAAGTTGTTCAAAGTAAGGGCCAACTCGGCCAGGCAGAGGAGGATGGCAGTGGACGGGGACGGTTCAGACCCTTTTTTTCCAGGAAGCAGAGACCCCTGTGAGCATCCTGAAGAATCCTGTGGTTTGTTAGATTGTCCTACCAGCCAGCCTACCACAGACTATCCTTTTTGCTCTTTTCACCCTCCTACCTGCCCCCATCTCTGTACTGGCTTTAACAAGTAATATCTGTAGTAGTTTTCTGGTTTTGATATTAAACCAGAGATCCTCTCTTTGAAGACGTTGACAAATAGGCTGCATATTTCAAACATTATCTGTTTAGATTTCAGGTTTGCAGTTTACATAATTTTGTTATATTTACTTCCTGTTCTATAAAACGTTTGAAGGGATTGATGTTCATATTACATTGGTTCCATTTATTATACGAATGTCACACACAGCCGATGGATGGAGACTAGGAATTTCCCTCTAGCTTTCAGAAGGTATAAATGTATCTGTACCAGTTCCCTCAGGTCCTCGTCATTATTTCTGATCAAATATATTTAGAATTACTGCTTATCAAAGAATTGCGCCTCCTTTGTGCTTCACTGTGGTATATCCAGTACCACTGATCATGAGACAGATCCAGCATAAGGAAAGACAAATGAGGATTGGTAGCATTGAACTATTTCAAACCAACATTTACCCAGTACAACTTACTGGTATGGGTGTCAAATAATACAAGGTGCCAGCAGTGGTCACCTGGAAATATACTACACTCAAAAGGGCTGCTTCTCTGTAAACAGGTGGACGAGTCCCTGCTTGGAAAGTTGGGGAAAATCACCAAGACATTATAAATTGACTGGCAATGTCAATGCTCTACCCCAGCATTAAGTTATTTAAGAATTCCCCTGCTTGCTTAGTGTAGCAATATCATAAATATGCTTGTGAACATTTATTTGCTAAGTAATTCTGTTAAATTCATGAACACATTGTATGTGGATATATTTTTGATTTTGCTGGATATGTTAAACAGAGGTGAATGGTCCAAAAATAGAGATTATACAATGACCACCGTGTGGAAGCAGATCATACAACCCACACCAACCTTCCGAGAATGACCCAAAACTTCCTGTAACCCTGCATTTCCCATAGCTAATCCACCTAGCCTGTGTATCTTTGGACTGAAGGAGGATTTTGGAGTACTCAGAGGAAACCCACACAGACATGGGGAAAATGTGCAAACTTCACACAGACAGTTGCCCAAGGGTGGAATGGAACCCAAATCCCTGGTACTGTGAGTTAGCAGGACTAGCCACTGTGCCACTTCTGAAATATGATACTCAGCTAATGATTGTACGGGACTTGGTGAATTGTTTGCATAGCTGAAAATGCGTTGCTGGAAAAGCGCAGCAGGTCAGGCAGCATCCAAGGAGCAGGAGAATCGACGTTTCGGGCATGAGCCCTTCTTCAGGAATGATTCCTGAAGAAGGGCTCATGCCCAAAACGTCGATTCTCCTGTTCCTTGGATGCTGCCTGACCTGCTGCGTTTTTCCAGCAACACATTTTCAGCTCTGATCTCCAGCATCTGCAGTCCTCACTTTCTCCTAGAATTGTTTGCATACCTTTGAATTCTTTCCATTTTTGTTCAGCATTGCACTAATTTCTTTTCTGTGCCTTTTCAAGCCTTTAAGGGAGTGACCTGGTACAGAATAATATATAGCAGGCTCTCATGATCATGCTATTGATTGACAAGCATTGACATTGCACTGAATCACTTGACAAGGAGACGTGACAAGATTTATTTAACTTGAAGGTCCATAAAAATATCATGCTGCTGTATGTGATTTAATAAGAGTGTTTTATTTTGAACCTTGGAATTGCATTTGTCTCTTTCAATTAGTGCTTTAATTATAATGCACACATTAACAAGCATACCCAGTTAATGAACTGCACAGAACATTATAGCAGTAATTTTACAAGTCTGTATTGATGGCAATGTACCTTGCTAGACTTCGAGAAATTTGTGTGAGTTACATATCATTTTCAGTTTATTTAAATTAATCGAGAAATTAAAATTAATAAACAAATCAATGGTTGAGAAAGCATTTTCCAAAATGCATTTCCAGTTTGTGAGCTTGACATTTCTGTGTATAACCATTTCTCTTTACTTTCAAACTGTCACCGTTAATACAGTGTGGTAGAGCTTCCTGCTGATCCCAAATTGCATGATTGTCTCCTTGCCAATTTGATGGGACCAAATGTATAGCACAGTATGAGTAGTTCTCTATCGTGCTTTATTTATAATTGTATTACAATCCTCATGGAGAAGCATCATTTCTAAAGAGACCTTAACTTTCCAGCAACCAACACAACAAATCATACAAGAGTAGAGTTTAAGATCTTCACCGTAACATCGGATTAGGCCATTCAGCACTTCAAGCTTGCCCCACAAATCAATAGGATCAAACACTTCAGTTCCTTTTACCTATCCATTTCATAGCCAGAGGCTGAGCTTTCACTTTTCTCTGTGGTAGAGAATTCCAAAAGTTCATCTCTCTAAGTTAAAAACAAAATTCTCCTTACTTCAGACCTAAGTGGGGTCCCTCTTATTTTTAAATTGTGCTTCCTAGTTCTAGATTCCCTAACCAGGCGCAACATCTTAGCTGAATCCATGCTGTCTATTCCTTAAAGAATTTTGTAAGTTTCAATGAGATCACTATTCATTCTTTGAAACTCTTGACAACAGGAGCTCTGTGCTCAGCTGTCCTTCAGATTCAAAAGGATTCATTTCTCATTCACAGAGACAGTAACTCCAGATGGACGAACCAGGGTATTTACCAAGAAAGCTAAATTTCCATGGATGCTTCCAATTTTCAACATCCACTCTATGTCACCCAGATAATTAGATATCAAATTAATTATTATTTGGATGGTACAGGACTAAAAAAGGCTACGTTTATATTCTTAGGATTCTTTCCACCCTTTTGTAACCCTATCAGCAGAATTTTCTATGCCTTTACTCCATCATCTATTGATCTAATGCCCAGTTTTTTTTTAATAAAAGGTTGATCAAGACAGAGCATATTCCCTGACAATCTTGTTTAAGGCTGGTTCAAATACACATAAATATATATAGTATAGCAGCACCACAATAAACTCTGGAGGTTGAGGAAGAGATGGTGACATTTTGGTAATGTGCTTAGATTGGTGGTGGCCAGTACCCTTGATTTAGGGGTGGGAATTCCATCATGACAACTAATGGAATCAAAATTTAATTAATAAAAGTGGAACTGAAAGCTACGAGGTAGCAAACCATCAAGCAAATGATTTTAAAGGCTAAATCCTGCCATTTTTTGACCAAGTCTCAGTTTCATTGAGTTTCATGGAGGGATTCTTTGTGGGAACCTGAGCAGTTGAGCAGGATTTCTTACATGATCACCCAAAACTCACCTCACTAACCAGCTGCCCTGCCCTATGGTATCCTTCTCATCCACTGCTAGCTGCATCCGATCACTGGTTGTCGACAGAACAACCTGCAACTGCCAGGATATCCAAGAATAGACACAATCCTTTGTACTGTGCCATTTTTGAACTCCAGCCAAGCACTTAGTTAAGCATTGGCAGTCTGAAATTGTCCCTTACTGTTCGTGTAGTGGCTCAATAGCCACAAGTCATTGCCCCTGACAGCACAGATTTGGAAGAGCATACATTTCCTTGCAGACACAACTGCACATTCAACCTTTCGTCACAACTTAAGAGCTAGGTTGTGTAAATCCCTGGTCCATAGTTGCTTTGCCCATCTAATGAAGGGTTTATGCCATTTATGCCGATTCTCCTGTTCCTTGGATACTGCCTGACCTGCTGTGCTTTTCCAGCATCACACTCTCAACTTTGATCTCCAGAATTTGCAGTCTTTACTTCCTCCATCTTGCAGCCCTTCCAAGTTACTGCCAGCATTGAGAAAGGCCTGACTTGACATCTGACATGATTGTCCCAAATTTCTCTCCATCACATATGTCATCCAGGCCTTAGGTAAATTTCACTACAGTTTCCTTCTTTTTCCTTTCCTAATAAGAACATACATAAGAACATAAGAACTAGGAGCAGAAGTAGGCCATTTGGCCCTTCGAGCCTGCTCCATCATTCAATAAGATCATGGTTTATCTTTTTGTGGACTCAGCTCCACCTACCCACGCTAAAACTGTATCCCTTAATTCCTCTACTTTTTGAAAAATATCCATCTCAACTACTTCACTGGGCTAGGAATTCCATAGATTCACAACCCTTTGGGTGAAGACGTTCCTCCTCATTTTAGTCCTAAATCTACTCCCTCTAATCTTGAGGCTATGCCCTCTTGTCCTAGTTTCACTTGCCAGTGGAAACATCCTCTCTACTTCTATCTTATCTATTCCCTATATAATTTTATATGTTTCTATAAGATCATCCCTCATTCTTCTGAATTCCAATGATTATAATCCCAGTCTACTCAAGTCTCTCTTCACAAGCAAAACAACCTAGTGAACTTCCTCTACACCCCCTCCAGTGCCAGTACATCCTTTCTCAATTAAGGAGTCCAAAACTGCACGCAGTACTCCAGATGTTGCTTCTACAACATCTCTCCTACAGCTGCAACACAACCTCCTTGCTTTTAAATTTAATCCCTTTGGCAATGAAGGACAAAATTCCATTTGCCTTCCTAATTACTTGTTGTATCTGCAGGCCAACCCTCTGTGATTCATGCACAAGAACACCCAGATCCCTTTGCATAGCAGCAAGCTGCAACTTTTTACCAATCAAGTAATAATCCTTTTCACTTCTACCTGAGCAGCCTTACAGCCCAGGGGACGCAACATTGAGTTCTCCAATTTTAAATAACTTTCCTCCCCATCCCCAAAACTCCCTTCTCAGCCCCTCCCCATCCCTTCCACTGCTCCCTGCCACCAACAGGATTCATTCCTCCCGTTGACCAACCAGGGTATACCCTTTACTTGTTTTCACCTATCCCCAATTTACCACCCTGCCCCTGCCACCCCCTTTATCTGCAGCTCCCACTACACTCACCCCTAGTGCTGAAGAAGGGTTACACTCAAAACATTGATTTTTCCACCTCCTGATGCTGCCTGGCTTGCTGTATTCTTCCAGCCTCCTGCCTGTCTATTTTGTAGTTCAACCCTCCTGCACACATGCTAACCTGCTGCTTACCTTTTTATTTACCATCATTCTTCCTGTCGTTTTTCCCTTTCCCTTCCCCCAGCCCCTGACTCACAATTTTCTTCTTCTTTCCCAACAAGGTACTTACACTTGTCACATTAAGTCAGCAAATTTTTAGGTGTTAACTTTTTTTCTTGCAAAGGTGTGAGTTTAAGAAAAGGTTAAAGACCGTAAAACATTTAGGAACCAAAAATCACACTACTCATAATCTTAATAGAATCACAGTTGATGGTTTTGATTTTCTTTATGTCCTGGTGTTCCTAGGCATCCCAATACCTACATGCCACAAAAGATTTGTTATTAAATGTTGCCTTTTCCCTCTATATCAGGTTAGGAGTGAAAGATTTAAAAACAAATCTTTTGTGGCATGTAGCTATTGCTGGCTGGGCCAGCAGAGGAAATGTGGCAACATGAATTGCACACTATGATTAGAGGAAAGTGTTGGATTATTGTGCAGAGTGCAAACCAGACAAACAGTGTACTTTTATGATAGTTTTTTTGACAGCAGAATATGTGACAAAACCTTTTGATAGAAACAAGGATTAAACTCGATTTAAAATTTAGAATCTTTGCAAACAACAGCTGCAGGAAAATTTAAAAACAATTTTTAAAAAATCTGTAAAGTCAAGAGTGGCAAGATGACTCTTCTAAATCCAGAATGGTTCTAATCCCTCCCCTCTACCTTCTCACAGCCATGTTTCAATCCCGGCCCCTGCTCCACACACTAGGGTCAATATAATTCCCCTAACATTCATTACTTGACAATTATTAACTTACTCACGTAACGCAAAACTAATTTAGCTGAAATACTGTTTCTTGCTAACTGTGTGTTAATAAGGCATTATAATGCATCATGGCATTATGGGAGAAAAGAATTTGCAATAACACCTAATATCAATCTCCTTATATATGCTGTTTACTTTACTAACAAAGAACAAATATCAAGAGGCAGGAGTAGAGTTAGCTTGGATTACACGGGCACTAGTCAGACAGCTGCAAATTTTGTGCTTCGTTGCCCACCATATGCTTTGCCAAGAAAGAGGTCAGACCAAGAATTAGCCTAGTAATGGGAATTTGAACAGCTCCTTAGCATGACCAACTGCTTCATCAACTAAATGAAATTGCACTAGCTCACCTGTCCTTAATTTACTATTTTAAACAGGAGGAGGAATGGGGAGAGTAAGGTGTGCCGGTGTAAGTTTGAGGTAGTAATGGTCGGAAAATAATACATTTTCTTCCTCAGAGTATTAATTTTATTGATGATATGAGTTAGTTAAATTGATAGGTGAAAAGAAAAATGGATGGAATCATGATCCTCATGTTAAGTACATTGGTTCAAATACCTAGTTACATGGAACAGAAGAGAGAATGTATTATTTAACTGCATACCTCTTTACCAGTGATGCACAATTTAGTAATGTGCACTACAGGAGAGTGCAATTTGGGAACTCCAGCTACTTACTAAGATTCTTTCAGCAGTACCAATCACCCTCATACCCATGACCATCATAACAATGGCAGCAGTTCCAAAGGCTCATCAACACTTCAGATTTCTCTTCCAATCACTACCCTGATTCAAACATAGCAGTTCAGTCCTTTCATTGTGGCTGATTCCAAATTTTAGAAATTAAGAGTACTACAGGAATATCTTCACCAGATATACTACAGTGTTCAAAAAGCCAAGGGCAACTAGAGAGAGGTTAGTAATGTTGGGTTTATAAGCCATGTATCCCACAATAAAAGAAAAAATATATAGATCATGAAAAACAAGAATGAAGACAGATCATTCAGCATTTGGAAAGGTAGAAGTATAGGTAGACTAAAATAGACTAATTGATAAATATACAGTAGTTAGATGGTCAGGTGGGTGTGCATAGCTATGTAAAATGTGCATTTTACTGTCAGATAGTCACAGACACTATTAAATATCAATTTTGGTGCAGCAAATTTCATCTTTGAGAAAAGAAAAGGAAAAAAACTGTTAAAACTCATAAACAACATTAAACTTACCCAATAATTTTGGATTGAGTTGTTGGCTATCTTATTTATTTAAGAGGGTAATGCAAAGATAGATATAAATTCAACAGGTTTTTTTTGCATGACTAAAAACATATTAGAAAATTCTCAAACTTCCAACAGACACATATTCCGTGCTTAGGAATGCATTTCTATTTTCTTGTGACTTCTTTCTCTGACAGTCAGGAATCAGTCTCTTTACTCAACAGCTTCTCCCATAGGCTAAAGCAATCAAATATTATATAAGGATCTGTGATCAGGCAAGCTTAGTTAAATACCAAAGAACTTGCTTGGTGTTTTGGTATTGCTTTTATTACAGAGTACAGTCAAGATATTAAGTTGTTCAGACATTAACTATGTTTTCCAATTGATTGACATTAAGTATTACATACAGGATTCTAAATTCCAAAATACTGTCTAATTTCAAATATGTTATGGTTGCGATATAAACCTGCCTCTGTAAATAACTTTCTCTCTCTGGAAAAAACCATGTAAGCTCCAAAAAATCAACAAATATTGTGCAAGAGACAACTTAAAGCAGTTTTCCAAGATAAAATACCATTGGGAGTGAAGGGGTGCTCTGCATCAGTGAACTGCAACATCTAATTATCAAGTATTTCAGGTTTTATTGAATTTGTCAGCTCTTTAGAAAATGCTGTTTTTGTGCGACTAAAGATTGAAGGTTTCACTTACCATTTATTTTCTGCCTTCAGAAACCAATGAATACCTTTATCTATCAGTAATTTCGAGAGACAGTTCTGGTGCTATGACTGGTAAAGTTGCTGCCCACCCCAATCAGATGGCTGTACTGATGGTTCTTCTGGTGGGTGGAAAATAAAGATTACTTTTGGATTTTAGAAACCTCATTTTACAATAAACGTAAAAAAAGTCTGCCTTTTGACATTTGTTGCTGCAACCTAGAGGAAGTGAGTCAAAGATTTTCTTTCCAGTATTAGCAAAACTGCTTTTTTTGCAGCTGAATAAATAAACCAAAACATTGCAACCGAAATAGATGACATTGTCATCACCTTCATATGAAGTACACAGCACTCCAGCATATAACTCGTTAAAAACCTTGATTGAATTGCGACTATGTGGCTTTGCTCAATTAGATCTGTTAACAATTACAAGGCCAACTTGAGAAGGGTGAAGTGCAATATATTAATGGCATATATTATCACTGACTTTTCCAAATGGCTAGCCAGAATGTCCACAGGGATGATAAATTTCTCAAGGAATCTCAATCATTAAAACTGCGATTGACAAGGGGAAGATGAACCGTGAATCTCCTCAAAACCTTCTGCAGTGAGTGGACATAATCTAACATAGGGGAATATTAGGCTGGTTGATGCTATCTCTTTTATTTTGTCAGTTTCTGCCATGAATCAATTTTACTGATACCACTAGCATCACAGAGATCTACAGCAGAGATAAAGGTCTTTTGGCCCATTGTGTCTGTGCTGGTTAAAAACACTACCTAACTATTCTAACCCCATTTTCCAGCACTTGGCCCATAGCCTTGCATGTCTCTACAAGACAAGATCATATCTAAATATTTCTTAAATGTTTGTGAGGGTTTCTCCCACTACAACCCTTACAGGCAGTGAGTTCCAGATTCCCACTGTGTAAAAGAGTTTTTCCTCACATCTCCACTAACTCTTCTGTCCCTCACCTTACATTTATGTCCCTTAATCAATGATCCTCCATCTACTTGATTAATGCCCCCCAAAATGTTATGCATTTCAATCATGTGCCCTCTCAATCTCCTCTGCTTAAGGAAAACAGTCTATCCAAATTCTCTTTGTAACTGAAACTCTCCAGCTGATGCCAGCATCCTGGTAAATCTTTCTTGCACACTCTCCAATGCTATCACATTCCCTCTATCATGTGAATTCCAGAAATGCACACAATACTCGAGCTGGAGCCTGAACAATGTTTATACAGTTCAAGCATCACCTCTCTGCTGTTAAAGTCTATGCCTTAGCTATTTTTTGTAATTCTTGGGATATGGGCATCAGTAGCGGGGCTAGTATTTATTGCCCATATAATACAATATCCTTTTATTGTCACATGTGCTCCATTGTAGGAATACAGTGAAAAACATTTACAGTATCTGCTTTCTTATGGTGACATCTCAGGTACAACTTCTGAGTACAGCAGAGGAATAAAAGTAGTTGCATCACTTACAGAGTTGAAAAATAAGTTAAAAATAGGACAACAATTAAAGGGTTGTCATTACAGTAAGGTAAGGAACTTCAAATAGACATTACAATGTAGCAACTCAGCGCAGGGCCTTGCACATTGTCTGACTGCCTGTGCCAGACCCCAGCCCAACAGCCACTCCCACTCCACTCCAAGGCCCAGTTGCTCCACACCTGCACTCAGCTTCTCCAAGGTAAGTGCCAGGACTCCCTTCACTCTCCCTGTCTCCCGCTGGGACCCGCTACCTGTGCAATGCTCTGGGGCTGCTTCCCCACTTGCTGCTCCAGAGCTGCTTCACTGTGCTGTACCAGGGTTCACACCCCACGCACTGATCCAGGGCTCACTGCTCACGGTTTACTGGGGCTTAACATATGATGATCAGCTGAGGATGCTGGGATTGTAATCATTAGAGTTTAGAAGGTTGAGGGGAAATCTAATAGCAGCTTACAAGATAATGCATGGCTTAGAAAGGATGGACGCTGGGAAGTTGTTTCCGTTAGGCGGGGAGACTAAGACCCGTGGGCATAGCCTTAAAAGTAGAGGAGGTCGATTTAGAACAGAAATGAGGAGACATTTCTTCAGCCAGAGACTGGTCGGCCTGTGGAATTCATTGCCATGGAGCACAGTGGAGATCGGGACATTGGGTGTCTTCAAGGCAGAGATTGATAAATTCTTGATCTCACAAGGAATTAAGGGCTATGGAGGGTGCGGGTAAGTGGGATTGAAACACACATCAGACATGATTAAATGGCAGAGTGGACTCGATGGACTGAATGGCCTTGCTTCCATTCCTATGTCTTATGGCTTGTGGCCCATGAGCTGTTCCAGGTCTCGCTGCTCTGCGGACTTGCTGCTGGCACCTGCTGCTGGGCCAGTATTTGCCTCCAGTGCTGAGGAGAGAGGAGAAGAAAAAAGAGATAAAATAAAAGAAAAAGAAAGAACAAGAACTGGTGGAGCAGAGGAGCCCTGACAGGAGCATCCTCCTTTGCTGACATCTTGATCCAAGATTAATTGCCCGGAGTTAAGTGCCAAGCACATTGCTGTAGTTCTGAAGTCACATGTAAGCCACAACAGATAAAGATGGCAGATTTTCTTCCTTAAAGAATATTAGTGAACCAGATAGGTTTTTCCTGACAATTGACAATGGGTTCATGATCCTCAGTTCCAGATGGTGAATGAATTCAAATTCGATCATTAGTCATGACAGGATTTGAACCCAGGTTCCCAGAATATAACTTGGGTCTCTGGATTACTACTCTACCATTAGGCATTCACCTACTCCTAAAAGCATGTATCCTATATGTCTTCTTTAATACTTTATCCACTGTCCTGTTACCTCAAGGGACTGGTGGACATGGACACCAAGTTTTCTGATCATCAGTGCTTCCCAAGGTTCTACCATTCATCATGTATTCCTTTGTCATATTTGTCTTGCACAAAAGCAACAACATAAAGTTGCCCAGATTGAATGCCACTTGCTGCTGATTAGCCTATCTGACTTGTCTGTCTAAGTTCTCTTGTAGTCTAAGGCAATCTTCCTTCACCAATTTTTGTTTCACCAGCAAACTTACTGATCAGCCTGCCTATATGCAAGTCTAAATTGTTTACATAAAACACAAACAGGAAGGCCCCAACACTAACCCTTGTGGGACCCCATTGGACACAAAATTCCAGTTTGAAAAACAACCCTCAACCAACACCCTCTGCTTCCTGCTATTCAGCCAATTGTGGTTCCAATTTGTCAAATTTCCTTGGATTCCATGGGCTCTTAGCTTTGCTATCAATCTCCCATGTGCAATCTTATCAAAAGCTATGCTGAAGTCCAATTAGACAACAGTACATTAAAAGTATTGCCCTCATCAATACACCTTGTTATGTTTTTGAAAAAGTTGTTCAAATTGGTTAGACAACACCTCCCCTTAACAAACCCATGCTGACTGTTTTTGATTAATCACTGTTTCTCCAAATGCAGATTAATTCTGTCCCTCAAAATTGCTTCCAATAGTTTCCCCACCACCAAGGTTAGATTAATTGCGCTGTAATTTCCTGGTTTATCCCTTTCTTCCTTCTTGAATAATGGTACTACGTTATCTATCTTCTAGTCCTCCACCAGTGACCAGAGAGGAATTGAACATTTTTACAAGCGCCCCTGTTATTTCCTCCCTTGCCTCGCTCAACAACCTGGAATGCATTTCATCTAACCCTGGAAATGTATTTATTTGTAAGTCATTCAAAACATCCTTTCTATCTGTGCTAATTCCTTTGATCATATCTATATCATCCTCTCACGAGTGAAAACCAACACAAAGTATTCATGTAGAAGTTTCTTTTAATGGGCCTTACTATTTCCTTTGTTTTTGTTTACTCTTAAATTAACCTGTAAAAGAACATATGATTTCAATTTATTTTAACTGAAATTATGTTTTCATATCCCTTTTAGCTTTCTTAAACTCCCTTTTAAGTTCCTGTTTGCACATTCTAAGGTTTCTGCTGTTTTGAGTTTTCAGTCTGTCTTAAGCCTCCCTTTGTCTATTAATCCAATGCTTTATATCCCGTGACTACAGGATTCAAGTAGTCAAGGGTAGATGAGACTTTGTATCAGAAGAAATAACTATTAGTAAAACTTGGTGTAGCTCAACCTTTCAAGTACTTTCCTGGACCAAAGGCTTAAGACTCCACAGCGAGTCTGAAACAAAAACAGAAAAATGATGGCAATTCACAGCGTGGCCTTAAGCATCAAGAAAGAGAAAAGTCAAGGTTAGTGTTTTAGATACAAACCTTCACATTTACAAGATAAGTCCTGAAAGTAATTATTTACTTTTACAGATACCCAGATGGCCACTTGTTCAGCTGTGGCATTATCACTTCTGTGTCAAGAATCTGTAGGTTTACAAGCCCTTTCCAGAGACTTGTTTGTAAAATTTTGAAGGCTGAAACTCCAGAACTGCACAGAGGGAGTTCTGCCCCATTGGAGATGTCACCTCATGAATGTGGTATTAAAATCCATTTGCTCCCTGACATGGATGCAAAAGATCCCAAGGTACAATTTCACAAAAGACTGAACTCCCTGGTATTCACATCAATATTTATCCTTCGATCAGCATCAGTAAAACAGGTTATCATTCATTATTGTATTGATGCTTGTGGTTGTTTGCTGTGGTTGTGTTTGTTTTTTACATTCCGCATAATATATGTGAGGGTGGCACGGTGGTTCACTTGTTAGTACTACTGACTCACAGTGCCAGGGACCTAGTTTCAATTCCAGCCTCGGCTGACTGTGTGGAGTTTGTGCATTCTCAAGGAGAACCCCATATCTGCATGGGTTTCCTCTGACAGTCCAAAGATCTGCAGATTAGGTGAATTGGCTCTGCTAGATTATCCATAGTGTTCAGGGATGTGTAGGCTAGGTGTATTAGTCAGGGGAAATGTAGAGCAATAGGGTAGGGAATAGGTCTGGGTGGGATACTGTCAGAGGGTTGGTGAAGACTTGTTGGGTCAAATGGCCAGTTTCCACACTGTAGAGATTCTATGATATATTTTAAATGGACCATATCGGTGGTAAGGTATTTGGATACATCTGGAAGTGAAAGTTTTTATTTATTTTTTATTTTCTGCACTTAACATTCTGAAATATCTAAAAATCAATCTGACACACATCTGTCCTAGAAGCCTATAGGCCAACAGCTGACAAGCATGTGAAGGTGAGAACTGAAGCCAGTGGCAAAACTGCTACTCTACATCTGTTCTCAGCCTGAAACCTGTGAAATAATCTCACTAATTGGAAAATTCTCCAGTATCAACACAAAATATGAGTAAAACAATAATTGCAAATAAATCATTCTAATGCAAATGCATCCTTTGAGTAAATGATGTGAGGATCCAATGAATGTTAACCTTTCATTCAGTCTTTCGTCATGTGCACATTCCACTAGGAATAAAGGTATGAATGTAGCCGATGCTATAAACTCATATTGTAAACCATGGATTAAACACTCTAACCATAGGAATGTTACCTGGTTACCCATTGTTACTTCAGTGGAAATTTCAAACCAACAGGGTGTAGAGGGATTGCTATTTGCAGCTTATTTCATTTGTTGCCAGTCTCCTTACCAAAGCTATGGTTGGTGATCAGTGTCAACATCATGGAATTTCAGGATGTTCAGAGCCATAATAGAACTGTTGGATATTTGGAAATGCTTTTGGCAACACCATTTATTACTGTTTTATAAGTCTTTCCTCTGTCTGACCTTCTACTTTATGTGAATGGTATTGGTCACTAGCAGAATTATCCAGTAGAGACTTTAGCTTCGGAGGCCATTGATGTTTTCAATAATTTTACAGAAAGCAAATTGGAACTTTGTTTAAGATTTTAGTAAGGCCTTCAACAAGGTTCTGCATGCTTAGTAAGGTTAGATCACATGGAATCCAGGGAGATCTAGCCAATTGAATACAAAATTGATTTGATGGTAGGCGACAGAGGGTGGTGGTACAGGATTGTATTTAGGCTGGAGGGCTGTAACCAGTTGTGCGCCACTAGGATCAGGGCTGGGTCCACTACTGTTTGCCATTTATATAAACGGTTTAGATGAGAATATCGGAGACATAATTAGTAGGCTTGCAGATGACACCAAAATTGGAACTATGGTGGACAGTGAAGAATGTTATCTAAGACTCTAACAGGATCTTGATCGACTGGGCTAATGGACCGAGCAATGGCAGAGGGAGTTTAATGCAGATAGATGTGCGGTGTTGCTTATTGCTAAGACAAACCAGGGTAGGATTTAAACAGCTAATGGTAAGGTCCTGGGGAGTGTTGTTGAACAGAGAGACCCAGGGGTGCAGGTATATAGTTCCTTGAAAGTGGTATCACAGATAGACAGGGTGAAGAAGGCGATTGACATACTGGCCGTCATTGGCCAGAGTACTGAGTATAGGAATTGCAACATCATGCTATGGTTGTACAAGATATTGGTAAGGACACATTTGGAATACTGTGTACAGTTCTGATCAGCCTACTATAAGGAATGATGTTATTAAACTGGAAAAAGGTTGTTACAAGGTTGTTACCGAGATTGGAGGGTTTGAATTATAAGGAGATACAAGGTTGTTACCGAGATTGGAGGGTTTGAATTATAAGGAGAGGCTGGATAGTGTGAGACTTCTTTCCCTGGAGTGTATGAGATGGAGGGGTGATCTTTCAGAGGTTTATCAAATCAAGAGAGGCATAGATAAGCTGAATAGCCAAAATCTTTTTCCCAAGGTAGGGGAGTCCAAAACTGGAGGTGAGAGGGGAAAGATTTAAAAGGGCCTTGAGGAGAAACTTTTTTTACATGGAGAGAGGTGTATATATATATATATAGAAGGAGCTACGAAAGAAAACGGCAGAGGTGAGTACAATTACAATATTTAAAGGATATTTGGACAGGTCCATGGATAGGAAAGGTTTAGAGGGATATGGGTTAAACAAAGGCAAATAGGACTAATTCAGCACAGATGGGTTATACTGAAGGGTTTGATTCTGTGCTGTGCTCACTAATTGATTGAATTTACACTTCGTCATTTCTAGTACTGATGTTCAAAATCAAAAATTATATAGTGTTTTTAGTGTGAAACCGATTGCCTTTACCCTGACATTGAAATACAGGATGGAGTAACATTTTAAATGTAGCAATTTTTGTGTGTAAAATACAATTTGATAAAAAACATTTTTTAAAATCTTATTGTTGATAGCTAGTTTTGCAAACCAATTCATAATACTGCGTTAGTTTGTTTTGCTTATATGCACATATTATTGAATGCATAAAGGTTGAGTTCATCTTGGGTATTTTGATGTACTTATTTAGCTCTGGGCTGATGATCCACAAAAGTAAAATCTCTGTCTTGGAAATGTGCAGCACTGTAGAATCAGCAAATCACTCACTTGGATATTAAACAAACATTGTGAACTACACTAAAAAAAATCTAAGAGGTGAATCTTTTCTAGCTGGGAGCACAGAAATTATCAGGTGCAAAATAAACAGTAATGCTGAAAGCTGGTTTTCATATAATTAGCTGTCTTATTCCAAAATGTGTATAATTTGGCTGATTAGTCTCTGTGTGGAATTGATCCACTTATTGTGTGTGACCTACTTTTTATGTTTGCGCTGCCAATGGGGAGCTTCAGTCGCTGGCTGTGCAAATTGTAGATTACACATTGTGCATGCACAGTTCATGAATCTCCATATCTAATGAATGGAGAATTAGGGACACAGCACATTAAATCCAATATACAGGACTCCAGGGCAAGTCTCCTGCCTGGTCATGAGAGAGTATAGAATTTTACTCTTACAATACAGAAGAAATACAATACAATAAAATATACAATAAAATATATTAAAGGATAAAGAATCATGTCTGAATCTACTCTTTGAAAAAATGCTGTCCAGTTACTCTCCATTATTTCCACATTACCCTTCAAAGCTTTCCTTTTTACATTTTTGGCCAGTTAAAACTTCTGAGTTATGATAGGGCTCAAGAAATAAATGTAACAATATAAATGGGTACAAAATTAACTGCATGATGGAAAACGGAGATTATTCAGTAAACTGTTTGGGACTGAAGGAAGGTTTGCTGTGGGGTCCTCCAGGGATTAGTGTTAGGACCTTTGTTATTGACCTCAACTTTGGTGAAGAGGATTCATTTTCAATGTATGATACAAATCTTGGTTGTGTTGTGAACTGTGAGGAAGAAACTTCAAAAGAATTTTGACAGGCTGATGGAGTGGGCAGCCAGGTGGAAGATAAAATGTAACACAGCAAAATTAAATTATTCATTTTGTAGTTCAGCACAATGAGACAATATTAAAAAGAAGACATACTTTCTAAAGTAGAGGCTGGAATAGAAGGCCCTGAGTTAATAACAGCATTATTGAATGAAGGTAACCTGGCAAGTTGAGATATCAGTTAATGAAGCAAACAGAATTCTGCATTTTATACATGTAGGTATGGAGTTCAAAAGCAAGGCATTTATGGAGAACTTGAATAAAACACTTATTAATCCCCAACTGGAATACTGCATCCAGCTCTGGGTGCTAAACATTACAAAGGGTGTGAAATAATGAAAGACAGTGTGGACAATATTCTTGGAATAAAGCAGCTATTGAGATAGATTGGAGAATTTCGGACTGTTCTGTCTGTACAGTAAATTGAAAGGAGATTGAATGAAGCCTTCAAAATTCTGAGAGGTCTGGATTACTTTTCCTGAGTAAATAGAGAGAGACTGAACCCATTGGTGTCAGGATCAAAACTGATTGGGTCCAGATTTAAGATAAAACAGCAAGGTGACGTGATCTAGGCATCCAAAAGGGAAGTGGATAATTTTCTCTAAAGAAAGGACATGGTAGGCTATAGGGCAGATGTTGGAAGAGTGGCGCTAGATTACTAGCTCAGACTCAATGGGCTGAATGGTCTCTTTCCATGTTGTCACCATTCTGTGATTTCATGATCCATCCTATGATTCTTTGATCATGGCTCTATTAGTTGAAAAAGGGCTATCTTGCCTAATTCCACAAACCAAGTCTGCTCTGTGCATCTTACATTAGCTATGCAATTTTTTTGTGTACTGAGGGTTTCTGTCTCTAATACCCTTTCAAGAAATGAATTCAAAACTACTGGTATCATCTGGGTGAAATCATTTCACCTCAATCACTCTCTAACCTTTGGCAATAAATTTAAATCTACACCTCTAGCTATTGATGACTCTGCTGAGGGAAATGGCTCCTTGCCACATGCCCTCTGCAGGCCCTTATAATTTTATCAACTTCAATTTATTATTCCTTCAGTTTCTTCAATTCCTAGGAAAACAACTTCTGCTTAACCAACATTCCTCCACCAATTTTCCATTTCTCCATAAATGTTCATTGTATCTTATCTGCTGTAATCATATCCTTCTTGAGTACAATGAAAAGATTTTACACTCTCTAGCTGCAGCCTGTACTGTGATCATTCAGGTTTGAGTTAAGAAAAAGCTTGTAGGAGTTAGGTCGATTTTATCACAGAGACTTCTGGAAAGCACAAACTTGCTGAGGCTTGTGCTTTCCAGAAGACTCTGTGATAAAATAGGTCATAGTCGACCATCTGTAAACAGTTGCAGTAATGCAATAACTTCATATTGTTGACTCAACAAGACTCTTCGAGATAGAGCAGAAAGGTGGTTAGCCTCATTCACATAAATCCACTTCAGGCTTGGCAGAGCCCACACATATTCCTGCCTGCTCTTGTATTCAGTGACTGATCTAATGAAAGAAATCATTCCATATGCCTGGAAATATAGCTGTTGAGTTCTACATTCAGAAGTATAACTTTGTTTGGATTGAAATTGAAATACAATCATATGCAAATGTCTCCCACCTACAATCATTACAGTAGAAAAAGAAGACAGCTTGCCAGGGGTTCTGAAGAAGCTAATAGCAGATTGTGGACAGGAACTGAAAAAAACAAGTAATGTAAGTAAAACAACAGAGATGAGGAATTAAAGGGTGACAAATTCCCAGGACCTGATGGTTTCAATCTGACAGTGTTAAAGGAAGTATGTGAGCATATTGTAGATGTCAAATTTTCAGATTTTCCTAGATAAAGGAGTCATCTCTGTGGATTGGAAAATTGCATATATCACTCTGCTTTTTAAGAAGAGCGAAAGAGAAAACCCAGGAAATTAGAGACCAGTTCACCGATCATATGTGATGAGGAAATTGTTGAGTTCTATAATCAAAGACACCCTGAAAACTTTCATGACAAGTAAGCCATGCCTGACAAATCTCCTTGAATGTTTGAAGAGGTGACTAAGGTAGTAGACAGTTCAGGCAGTATCCAAGGAGCAGGAAAATCGACGTTTTGGGCAAAAGCCTGATGAAGAGCTTTTGCCTGAAATGTCGATTTTCCTGTTCCTCGGATGCTGTCTGAACTGCTGTGCTTTTCCAGCACCACTCTAATCTACAATCTGGTTTCCAGCATCTGCAGTCCTTGTTTTTACCTAGTAGACAGAGAATGTCTATGGATATTTGTGCTGCATGGTAGCCCAGTGACTAGTACAGCTGCTTTAAGCTCCAGGGACCCAGGTTTAATTCCAGCCTTGGATGACTATCTGTGTGGAGGTTGCAAGTTCTCCTGTACCCATTCGGGTTTCTGCCAGGATCTCCGAATTCCTCCCACAGTCCAAAAATGTGCAGTTAGTAGGATTTTCCTTTGTGAATTGTCGCATTGTGCCCAGGGATGTGCAGGCTAGGTAGATTAGCCATGATAAGCGCAGGGTATTGGTGCTAGGTTTAGGTGGGCTGATGTTTGGCAGATCCAATTCAATAGGCTGAATGGTTTCACTGTAGAATTCTATGCTGCTTTTATGGACTTGCAGAAAGTATTTGATAAAGTTTGATAAATTTAATAAGAGATTATTACCTCAAAATTTGAAGGCCAGTTACTGACATGGCTGGGAAACTGGTTGAATGGCAAGTGGGATAATGGTTAGGTTAGGTCAAAATGCCAGTAGTGTGTCACAAGGATCTGTGGGAGGGAATAATTGTTCACATTATTTTTAAATGCTTGGATAATGGCATAGAATGTTATGTATCCAAATTTGCTCATGGCATAAACTTAGGGGGCTTGTAGACATTGTAGATCATAACTTAGAACTGTAAAGTGATATTAATAGACTAAGTGAATATGAGATGGAATTCAACATAGGTAAGTGGGAGAATATCCATTTTGGACTGAAAAAGGATCAATCTATGTACTTTCTAGATGGAATTAAATTATATACAGTGGTTGTCCAAAGAGACTTGGTGTTCAGGTGCATGGATTTTAAAATATCATAAATAGGTACAGAAAAAAATCAAGAAAGTTAAAGGTCTGTGGGTCTTTATACCTAGAGGACTGGAATACAAGGATATAAAAGTTATGCTGCAGGAATACAAAATCCTAGTTACACTCCACTTGAAATACTGCGAGCAGACTTGGGTCCATACCTCAGGAATAATCTATTGGCAATCGAAGGAGTATGATATAGGTGTACCAAAGTGAAACCTAGCTTTCAAGGGTTAAGTTATGAGCAATGATTATACAAATTAGATCTCTTTTTTCTAGAATTTAGAAAGTTAAGGGATGTTCTGATCGAAGTCTTCAAGATATGAACAGGAAATGTCAGAAACCATTTCCACTGGTAGAGGATTCTAGAACTAAGGGGCATAGTATGAAAAATAGGGCCAAACATTTTGGAAGTGCAGCAAATATATATATATATGGCAGAATATTTGAAGACACACTTTGAACTCCAAGAAACGATTACATATCAACTGTATATATTCATTATTCAGGACTAAACTGAAAAACATTCATTGATTAATACAAACCATCATTCACTCAGCTCACAGTAATCCTTGAATTTGTGTAATTAAAGTATGATCTAATTCAAGACAGGATTAGATTCGGCATGAGAAATGCTGCAATGAGAGCAATCCTACTAAGGGAAGAACTTATCCTCTGGAGAGCAATTGACATGTATGGAAGAGCTAAGGTTGCAAATCAACAGCTCAAAAATATTCATGGCAGAATAGATCAAATTTTGCATAATGCTGATAGACATTCCAGGTGCTAAGGGCAAGATAAGCAAGAACAGAAAGCAGGGTGCAAACAGTGCAGGGAACATCATACAAAAGAGAAGAACATATATCAAAAATGGGAAAGTAATGTTTTAAATTCAAGGAGTTGAAGCATTTTTCATACTAGGTCCAGCTAAAAAGAAGCACAACAAGCAGGGACAGTTGACCACTGGAGAGATAATGGCTGATGATTCTAATGAATCATTCTACAGCATATATTTCAGTCAGATTGATAGGTGATATGTCATTGCGACTGTGGAATAAGAACTGCAAATGGAGAACATCAGGTCATCATAAAGTGTAGGCCTGTTGCAGCAACGTGAACAAGGATCTGGAGTTCCTGAAAATGGATAGCAAGCAATTGCCACTTTTTTTCAGCCAGAGAAAGTCTAAAATGGTCACCTTTAATGCACCAAAAGAGATTTACAAAGTGTGGCAGTCGGCTTAGGATGTGTCCCAGAAGAATAACATTTCAGTGCAGATGAGATTGTAAGACCAACTCAGTATCTGACAAGTAATGGCCAAAATGAATGAAAACCTAGAAGAGCTGGAAAAGGATGGTGCAACCAAGAAATTTTCAACTCCTACAATGTGGAATTTGCAGAATGGTAGCAGTGAAACAACCCAGAAAGGTAAACATATATATCAATTGAGAGGATTTAAAGAAAGCTCTGAAAAAATCTTACTGCCACATGGCAACCATCAAAAGACAATTTGCTACAATTTGCAAAGGCAAGTATCTTCCCCACTGCAAATGTGAAGGATTGTTACTGGAAAGTGAAGTTCGATTAAAGCAACAATTATATTTTGGTCAGTCTTAAGGTAATACAGATGGCTGCATGTGTCACTGGACATGTTCACTGCTCCAGAAGAGTATCAATGCAGACAACATGAGACAGTGGATCAAAAGCAAGATTGAATAATGCAAAAAGAACAAAGATGCCAGAAATCTGAAACAGATATTGCTGGAGAAACTTAGCAGTTTGACAGCATCAGTGGAGAAAAAGCAGAGCTAAGGTTTGAAGTCTAATGACCCTTCTTCAGAATTATATTGGATGATTTGCTAGATTATGGTTGCAGAGACTCAGTGAAAGAAGCCACTGCTGACCATGATCAAAATCTATAGTATCTATTTGAAAGAGCTCACCAGGTGAACCAGAAGCTGGAATTAAAGATTGCAATTTAAGATGCCCAAAGTCAAACACATAGACTCTGTACTCACAGCAAAAAACATTCATTTGGACCATGAAATTGTGAGTGTAGTAGGAGCAGTGCATCGACCAAAGATGGCAAAAATTTTGTCCACTTTGTTGTCAGATTTTGAACCATTGCAACAACTAATGGCCAAGGACGTGCGTTGCTGTTGGGGTACAGAACAAAAGGCAGCATTCACTAAAAGCTAGCAACAAGTGATGACAACACCAGCGCTGAAATACTGCAAAGTAAATGATGAAATCACCCTGCATTGTGACACTAGT
The DNA here is from genome assembly GCF_004010195.1 of Chiloscyllium plagiosum. Classification (NCBI taxonomy): domain Eukaryota; kingdom Metazoa; phylum Chordata; class Chondrichthyes; order Orectolobiformes; family Hemiscylliidae; genus Chiloscyllium; species Chiloscyllium plagiosum. The sequence goes on along the minus strand of NC_057711.1, from coordinate 97,427,870 downwards.
GAATCAGGACTTGGACCAAATGCTAATGCAGCAAGGACAGTAGGTTGTTTATGCAACCAGGATCCTAAAATACACAGAATGATGTGCTCAGACAAAACAAAGAATTCCTGGCTGTTATCTTTACTTGTGATCATTTTAGTCAATACCTAAGTAAGGGACAAAGCTGTAGTTGAGTCACAGCATTTTCCTCAAGCCACTATTATCTGGTCCAAAGAACATCTGCAAATAATGTTTCACTGGATACAGAAATATCATAAGGTTGTACCATACAAGAAAGTAATGCAGATGTACACTGCAGAGACAGCAGAACCCATCGCTGTGCAATACATTTGTGACATAGCCATGGACTGTATTAGATCAAGAAGCTGAGACACCACCATATTCACAAGGACAGTTAGAGATAGGTAGTGAGTGCTGGCTTTTCCAGCTATATTCAAATTCCATAAAATAATCAAAAATAAACAAATAGGGTCTATTTAATTTTTATGTCCTTTTTTGTCATTTACTTTGCATTATCCTTTCAGGTAAATGCATATTGATGGCAAGATCAGAATTTAATGACCCTCATCATCTTATGCTCTTGAACTGCACAACTTGTTAGGCCATTTCAGTTATGAGTCATCCTCATTACTGTGGATCTGGAGTCACAAGTAAGTCTGGTTAAGGACAGCAGACATGATTCACTAAAAGAAAATAGTGATCCTGATGCTTTTCAATGACTAAATCGATAGCTGTTTCATGGTCACCATTACATAGACTAACTTCTAATTCCAGAGTTAGTAATTGAATTGAAATTCCACCAAGAGATAGGATTTGCACCCGTGCCCACAATATTGGCTGAGGCCTTCGGATTACTAGGCTACTGACATCGTCATTATATTGTGACCATTCAGATGATTGGCTATCATTGTCATTTGTAGTTTGTGGGCAAGATTTTAAAACAATGTGGTGACTCCTCTTTCTGAAGATAGCCGTTTTCAAATTCCCCATTCTTTTGTGAATACAGCTATTATTAGAAGGAACCTTTCATCATAGTAAAGTGGCACTTCACTAAAAGATCACAATCATAGAATCCCTACAGTGTGGAAGCAGGCCGTTTGGCCAAACAAGTCCACTTCAACCCTCCAAAGAGTAACCCACCCAGACCGAAAAACTCTACATTTACCCCAGACTACTGCACCCAACGTATACTTTCCTGAACACTATGGGCAATTTAGCTTGGCAAATTCACCTAACCTGTATGTTTTTTGGACTGTGGGAGGAAACTGGAGCACGCAGAGGAAACCCATGCAGACACAAGCAGAACGTGCACACTCCAGACAGTCAGTAACCTGAGGCTGGAATAAAACCCGGGTCCCTAGCACTGTGAGGCAGCAATGCTAACCACTGAGCTACCATGCCACTCTATTTTTGTTTCAGATCTTCAACATCCAAAGTTCTTTGTTTAAAATGTAGCTAACAGTAGACTAGGCACATATTGCATAATTATATATATTGAATTTTGGCAACAATACTGGATATTACAACAGTAGAAAGGTGTTATACAGCAAAAACAAAAAATGCTGGAGAAACTGAACAGATCTAGCTGCATCTCTAGAGAGAAAATACAGTTAATGTATTGAGTCCAGTGGCCCTCCTTCAATACAGGTCTGCTGCCAGATCTGTTCAGTTTCTCCAGCAATTTCTGTTTTTGTTTCAGATCTTCAGCATCCAGAGTTCTTTGTTTAAAGAAGTTACATGTTTGATTAGTATTGCTGTGACAATATTTAAACCTCTAATGTTATTATGCACAATCAAAAATCTATACATATGTATCATTAAAATTATTAGGGCTGTTATTAATGCACAACGTTTTCTTTAAGGCTAAATGTGAACACCATCCAAATTGCAATGAATGAAAATATATTATAATATGAGGACGGAATGAAGGGTTATTTTACTTTGACTTGCTCAAAATGACCTGGACAGATTTTACTATTCAGTTTATTTGAATGTAGAATAAATTAAACGGAGTGCAAACCAGGCAGTGTCCATGCAAATACTTCTGCTTCCCGTTCAGTCTGGGTTAAAATAATTTCTAATAAAATGATTTGATGTCATAGAAATGCACAAAATTAGATGGCACAATGGCTCAGTGGTTAGTACTGCTGCCTCACAGTGCCAGGGGCCCAGGTTTGATTCCAGCCTTGGGCGACTGTCTGTCTGGACTTTGTACATTCCCCCTGTGTCTGTGCGGGTTTGCTCCGGTTTCCTCCCACAGTCCAATGATATGCAACTCAGGTGAATTGGCCATGTTCGGTGCATTCATCAGAGGGAAATAGGTCTGGGTGGGTTACTCTTCAGAAGGTCAGTGTAGACTTGTTGGGCTGAAGGGCCTGTTTCCACACTGTAGGGAATTTAATCTAAAGTCAAATGAAAAAGCTATTATGTTGAACATGTCCACTTTCAAAATTAGATTAAGATTACACATTATAACGCACTCATATTCCTCAATAAGTTATTTCTTAAACTTATCAAAATTCCACTGTTTCAAAGGAAAGCCTGTTTTATGCATTCATCACTTTCTAACTGTTGAGGTTATATTTCCAACCATTTATTGACAAAGCTGAGAAACATCTAAACATAAATTGTCTGCTTGCATTCACATGTTTTTTTGAGTTGCCCCATGTAATGTTTTTAAATGTTTGCGATTATGCCAGATATTTTTAATTTGATTTTGGCATTATGATATTTTTTTGAAATGTGCCATTGCACAGAAGTGAGTCAGAGTTATAGAGTTGGAAGAAGAATGTTGCAGTTATGCTTAGGTGAGGGACTATGTAATGAACAAATTCAGGAAACTATCAGTACCAATATTAGTGAGTTATTTATTGTGGATTGGTTCCAAGAAAATTAATTAAGTGAATACATTAGCTGAAAATGTGTTGCTGGAAAAGCGCAGCAGGTCAGGCAGCATCCAAGGAGCAGGAGAATCGACGTTTCGGGCATGAGCCCTTCTTCAGGAATCTGAAGAAGTTTCCTGAAGAAGGGCTCATGCCCGAAATGTCGATTCTCCTGCTCCTTGGATGCTGCCTGATCTGTTGCGCTTTTCCAGCAACACATTTTCAGCTCTGATCTCCAGCATCTGCAGTCCTCACTTTCTCCCCTAAGTGAATACATTACCCAATGCAAGTGAGAAAATTAATTTTCCCCTCACATATCTTACTTCCCCATATCAATAGACCTTTGTCAGAAAATGGGAGTATATCTCTAATTGACCCCTGCATAGCATAAGATTTTCATAATGAATGCCAGGAAATATGTACTTACAGAAAAAAAATTCACCTTTTCATCCCATTGCAAGTGATTTGCATTCAACTTCATGGGAAAATGAAAAAGTTCACTGAAAGTTTCATCATTCTCTTACTGATCAACATTGCTATCTATATTTGCATAGATTATTGCATCGATTATTGCTTTCATAATATCTGAATCTCCACAGGAGCAAGGTGGTGAGAGGCTGAACACAGCAATGCACTTTGTATTGTCCTGTTATTGTTCGAGATATGACACCCATTATTTCTGTTCAGAGGTTCATATGAACAGTTAAGGAAACCTCTTGTTTCAGTCAAGGGCCTTTTTCAAATATGCAAATTGAATGCTAACATGTAGAGAGGATATTAAACTATTTTTGAAGTACCTGTCATTTAAAGTGTGCAGGGTGTACATTAGTGCATACTAATATATTAATAGTATTACTTTAATACCATAATATCAGTACAATACATACAAATATAATGTATTATAATAATATATATATTATAATTACCATATATATCATTAACATAGTGCTTCCTCATCAATTGCCCTTGCAAGAGATGTTGTATGAAGGATCCCACTATATATTTCTGCTGTCTCTTTGCCCTGTCATGATTACATTCTCATCTTGTTAGTTCATGACTCTTGGCTCAGTGGAAGAGCTGCCAAATATATCACTTACTCGGATCGATTAACTTCCTGTAGATACTTCAGTGTTTACAGCTTGTCAATAAATTGTCAATGAGGCTTCTGGAGGAAAAGGTGTAGAAGCTGGAAGGGAAATCATTTTTGAACATGAGGATGTTTCCTGAGCTGAACTTGACAGCAAAACACCATTGTTCGATAGCACAATCATCATATCAAGTCTTCAAAGAAAGGTTGAAGGAAGAATAATACATAATTATCACAGTCACAGAGAATTTCATTACTATTTTGATCAAATGATGTTGGTGCTATTATGTAGCATTAGTTAGTAAAATGCAAGGGACTTACAAATGAGGCTTGCAGAACCATACTAGGAACAGCCTTTTAGTCACGAAAACAACTATCAACAGTTACCCTCCTCGCAGAGCACTTTAGGGAACATCTCAGGGACACCCACACCAATCAACTCCACCTCCCCATGGCCCAACATTTCAACTCCCCCTCCCACTCTGCCGAAGACATGCAGGTCCTGGGCCTCCTCCACCGCCGCTCCCTCACCACCCGACTCCTGGAGGAAGAACGCCTCATCCTCCACCTCGGAACACTTCAACCCAGGGCACCAATGTGGACTTCACCAGTTTCCTCATTTCCCCTCCACCCTGGAGGCTCCCTGTCTCCATTCCTGATGAAGGGCTTTTGCCCGAAATGTCAATTTTCCTGCTCCTCGGATGCTGCCTCACCTGCTGTGCTTTTCCAGCACCACTCTAATCTAGACTCTGGTTTCCAGCATCTGCAGTCCTCACTTTTGCCCTTTGTTTTCTGCCACCAGGCGAAGTTTATACAGTGTTTTGCTTTAACCAGTCTACCATGGGGAAACTTATTTAAAAGTTTGGCTAAAATGCATCTTAAGTGCATTAGTTGCTTTACCTCATCAATCCTTTTTGTAAATTCCTCAAAAAGATTCAAGATGGGCAGACAGGATATTGCCTTAACAGACACATGCTGATTGTCCTTGGTTAATGCTACCAGACCTGCTGTGCTTTTCTAGTGCCACACTTTATGACTCTGATCTCCAGCATCTGCAATCCTCACTTTCTCCTTGGTTAATCTATGCCTGCCTACATGACAATGTAACCTTTTATCTGAAATATTTCCAATAATTTTATAACTGCTCAGTTTAGATTGTCTGGCTTGTAATTATTTACTTATCTTCCATTCCATTTTATAACAAAAGTACGACATTCATTGTCCTCCAATCCTTCGACATTATATTTGCGTCCAGTGAGGACATTACCATAACAATTGGTGGAACTTAAATTCAACTAATACATTTGAAATATAAAGCTAGACTCAGTAATAGTGACCATGACACTATCATCAATTGTTAAAGTTCATTTGGTTTATTAATATCCTTCAGGGAAGAGAGTCTACCAACAATACCAGATCTGGCCTACATTTGGCTCTGGTCCCAGAACAATGTGGTTAACTCTTTAACTATCATCTGAAATAGCCCGGTGAACCACACAGTTTACAGGCAATTAGTGATGGGCAACAAATGTTTGCCTAGACAGTGATGTACACATCTCATGAAAGAATAAATGAAAGATATCAAGTCTCATTATAATGTTGGTCACGTGCGCTGAAGTCATTGACACTTATAGGTAACATTTTATTATTTTTACTTTGATTCTGGAAAAGACATTAAGGTGACATTAGACACTGATAAAGTTTCATTGTATAAAATAGACAAAGTTTGAAATCCCAGACATTTTGGAAGAGAATTAATCCACATTTCATGGCCTTAACAAACAAAATTAACTTTACTGTAGAAAGTTAGAAAAGTAAACCATACAACAATCTATTATAAACAACTTGTACATTAATACTCACAATTAACATGAGTTAAATCCAGGTTGACAGACAAACTATGGTCAAGCACTCCACAGAGCATATCAAAGGCAGAGGCAATCAAGATAGATCCATTGGTTTCTCAGCATTCCCCACAGATATTAGCAATTTTGTTTGTAATCAAATCTCAGGAAAACATTTGCCTCCTTCACCGGGGATTCTAAGTTTTAACTTTGAAAGATCAAGCCTCATTGCTACTTTAACCACTCCTTCAACTCAGAAAACCTCAGTGACTATTTATTACCTAGTTGTTCAATCTCTCCTCCTGTGACTGTATTTCACTGACTGACAAAGCAGCATTCACACTTCTAACCACCAGCATGAATCTGGTTCTTTTGTAGATGATTAGCTTCAGTGAAGTTGGCACTGACTCTGATTTGAGTTCAGAGACATTCTGTCAGTAAGCAAATGCATCTCGTATGCTTTCTTGAACCCCCACTCCCTGCTGAGCCGTAACCCTGTGAAGGGCTCCATGGGAATTCTCCTCAGACCAACAATACAGAGCTACTAAATGGCTTCCAGACTTCAATGTGCCCTGACTTCTTCAAAACTAGAAACAACATTGTAGCTATAGGGAACTACCTGCTTTGGTACTTCTTCTTTCTCTCATTGACTAAACTGACTGCCCACTGAAATTATCTGGGCAATGTATCAAAGCACTTCAAGCAAGGCTTATCAAGTTGATAACAGAATCAAATATAACCAGTAATGGAACATGCTGTAAGCTGAACATTACCATTTTCAGCTCATCACCTCTGTATTGCTGCCAAAGTCAGAACATACACACCTTAAAAAAAAGTCATTACATTGTTAAAGGAGCCTTGTAACTAACAACCACCTTAATTCAACAAATTGTGTTGCTCCACTTTTTAAAAAAGTTATCTATTTCCCTTTTCGTTTTTCTTAGTGTTATGAAGATATGTTATGTGGAGTATTAAATTGTAATTTCATCAGCTGTTTCCATACATTGGACTTCTTTTAAAAAGGCACTTTTTAACAATACAAAAAACATTGATTGAAACCTAAGGAGGATGAAACCAATTTTGCTTTTCCATATTGTGTAGCGACATCCTAGGGCTGAGATCAAGATGTCTATAGAAACAATGTACTTCTGGAAAGATTAACTGAGTTCTATCAGTCTCATCACAATGAAAGAGGAATTATTAAAGGAATGAATGGCTGGAAAATTAAAATTAATCAATGTGGCTATGAGGAAAAACTGTTCACCTTCCTTTTAGAACATATATCTACAAGGATGGAGTTCAGGTGACTGAATGCTCGGTGTACATGACTGCTGGATTTTGAACTTCCAGACAACAAATGATACAGGATAGTAGGGACAATATTCTTGTAGCACCCATCCCACCTCCAATTCTCTGTCTCTCTCACTCTCTCTGAATCTTCTCTCAAAGCTTTGATCTCTTTTTTTAATTTCTGAATTGAAAATCATTCTAAAAACTCCCTTACTGAAAACAGACAATTTTAAATGAAAATTTCACCTGAGCAACAATGATTACAGAAGGAAATCCTTTAGCCACTACTGCAAAGCAACAGCTTCACTGAAAACCAAACCTTTCAGTCACAGTGTTTTCCGCTAACTTTAATTCATTACCTTTGTATTTATTTCATCAAGTTGAAACATCTGATACTCTGTAAAGTAATATTTCTTTACATGCTTTGGGAGTGTGTTCATTTGTGTGAATTAATAGGAAGTATGGTGTATTTATATATTTTCAATGTTTAATTCTTTTCCCAAATGAATTTTCGCAAAATGTACTACTCATTTTTTAAACTCAGGAATACTTAACTGATTTAATTCTTACAATTACACAAAAATATCTACGTACTGAATTGAAAATCTGGTATCCTTTTAAAATTCAAAAACCTGTTGCAGTCAAAGGAGGAGCGGGAATGAAAACAAAATGGATGTGCAGCCTCACCTGTTCATAAATGTTAGTATGGAAGTTAACCTCAGAACACAGGAACACTAAATTAAGTACAATTGGAGTAAGTAGATCTAGGTAGCATCTTGAACCTGAGAATGCCAGAGGAACTGCAATAGCATGATCCCATTCCTTGAGGAGTGTTTCAAGGAATGAACAATTCTTCAACATGTCAATCTTCTGCCTGACCAGAAGGTTGGAAGTTTTGGTTGTGGATCATTATAAACACACGATTATAAATAGGCCCACAACAAATAAGCTTAGTCGCAGAGATGAAAAAAAACTTTTAGAATATTGAAATAAAAATAAAATATTTTATAAATATGCAATTCATCTATCAGCATCGCAAATAAAAGATTTGGTAACATTCTGGTGCAGCCAGTTCACCAGATTTATATTTTCACAAGTGAATTGGATAAAGATGTGAAAAGGAAATAATTCCAGTCTCCGATGGAAACGCAGGGGAGCAGGACTAACTGGATAGGTTTTTCTCTGAATTTCTTCTATGAATTGTTTTGATGATGCAACTAAATGTTATTGATTTATTATCTTAAACAGATTTGAACAATTTCACTCAGTATGAAAGGCTAAATGCATAAATTCTAACTAATATACAGTTTAGACATTCTGAAGAAAGATTCCTCTCTACTCATAATAATGAACGTTTTTTACAAATGAGAATAAACCTACTATGCATTTACTATATAATTTAATGTGTTAATTTTAAATGTAATTCCTTTTGGTGTACGCATAACCTGACCAACTGTCCAGCAAAGGATCAACAGTTCTAAGGAGTGCCAATGGGGAAATTAAATCTGCTCCTTGCAAGGGGAACATAAGAGGAAAAACAGGTCCAATATAAACATTAACTAAAAAATTATAATGAAATGAAAAACTGATTTTAAATCTTAAAGTGCAAGAATTGTTTAAAGCTGCTGAACCACGGCTTGCTGTGAGATATATTTCTTCCAAAGGAGTATTGCACACTTCTTGGCAATACAGGTGTGCTTCAAATAAGTCATTCTGCTGTAATGCACATTTTGTTAATGTGAATTCACTGGAATGCGATTGACGAAGTGGGGACACTGTTTCTAAAGCACAAACTTTTAAGCGTGTATTGGTTATAATAAGATTCTAGACTCATTGGTTTAAATGGTGCTGCTATTATGCGATTTTCTTATAACACGAGAACGGAACTACTGTATTATAGCAGAACTGACTGTAACCGGGATCAGCTACTGCAATATCCAATGAGGCTACTGAGCACTTGGTTTGACTGCAAATCTGGCATTTATTGAGTTCAATCTTGCAAAAATGGGCCAATCGACACATGCGTCTTTTTTTTTGTATAATCAGCTCCTAAAACAGAAGGGCTCGTTATATAATACAACAAGAGCGAGAACAGGTAGCCCAAGGCAGCAGTGGGAACAAGAACAGGCTGCAAGATGGTGAGAGCAGGGCAGCCTGGGCTGGAGGCAGGAGCAAGGTTGAGCCCTGTCAACTGTGTTTCTTTGTTTTTCTACTTTTTAGTCAGAAGGACTGTGATGTTTAACTTTTTAACTTTGTTTCCTTTATTTTTCTGCTTTATACCAAGATTCTGTAACTAGGTACCTTTGTATCTAAGATAGCACTAAAAGTGGTACTTTTAAGTGTACTCGTGTGAGTATATTTAATCAATAAACCTAATTCAACATGACCAGGGAATGTTAGTTGAGAAACTGTGAGTGAAAAATTGTGAGCTCTGTATGGGAGACCTCAACTCTTGAAATCATTCCTTAGAATCCCTACAGCGCAAAAAGAAGCTATTTAAATTAGAATTAGAATTCTTACAGTGTGGAAACAGGCCCTTCAGCCCAACAAGCCCTGACTGACCCTCCGAAGAGTAACCCACCCAGACCCATTCCCCTACTGTATATTTGCCCCAACTAATGCACATAACCTACAAATCCTAATGGGCAATTTAACATGGCCAATTGACCTAAACTGCACATCTTTGGACTGTGGGAGGAAATCAGAGTACCCAGGGCAAACCCATGCAGACACAGGGAAAACATGCAAACTCCACACAGTCACCCAAGGCTGAATTGAGCCTGGGTCCCTGGTGCTGTGAGGCAGCAGTGTTAACCACTGAGCCACTATGCTGCTCCTGTAAAAGGGTGGCTAAAATTGCAAGTATTTGCCCATCGAGTCAACGTTAACCCTCTGAGGTGCCATCCCAATCCATATAGGCTTTTAAATCATAGCTAACCCACATGTTCCTGGACACTACAGGACTTTTTTTTTTTAAAAAAAGCATGGCTAATCCACCTAACTTGCACATTTTAGGATAATAGGAAAAAACCAGAGCAGGTAGAAACAGGGGAACATGCAAATGCCATACAGACAATTCTAAGGCCGGAATCGAACCCAGGCTCTGGGTGGAGCAGCAGTGCTATCCATTATACATCATGTCATCCACCATTGCCATTTGGAAAGTCATTCTGATCTTTGCTTATAAAGTAGTATAGCATACGTCATGCCCATATAGTCAAACACCAGCAAAACAAAAAAACACCATCTCTTGGATTGCAGCTTGTTATTGTGCAGACACAATGCATTTTTCAACACAATTAAAAAGGATGTTGAAATATTTTAAGCTACGTAAAAGGGTAAGGTCCTTCAAAAAAAATGAAATGAGAGAAAACTCAATTAACCATCATGACCATTCTTGATCACAGAAAATTGATTTTGTTTAGAAGTGTATTCTTGTAGTGAATATAGTTCCCACCTCTTCAGCTGATAAAATTGAAAAATCATGGCTTATTTATGTAAAATTTCTAGCATTTAGCAACCTCTGTGTTATGAGGACAAATGTAAAATTGATCCTATTAGTCAGTTGGATAATGAAGCAAATGGAAATCTGCCATGGTCTGCGATTCAGTTCCTTTGATGGCCGCAATTGTTATCCTTTTCACTTAAATCATTTGTTTCTTATTCTCATTTAATACTGCTGGCAGTAACAATATCGCTCTGAATTGCTATACATTTGCTTGATTTTGAATTTCACTTTGACCCCTAGTTCCATTTGGTTTCAGGCATCCCTGACAAACATACTAGTTGATAAGAACTAAAACTATGCTGATGTAGAAAGTCCCAATCTAAAATGCTCATATTGAGGTTAGTTAGTTCTAGTTATGCAGTAAGCATGTGTCATTCTAGGTTGACAAGTTGACAACTTTTTTGAAAGTGTAAGTTACTTTTCACTTCACATTAACCAATGTTATCATCTTAACACTGAAAGAAAGCTTGACCTCATAGACATGGTAAAGGAAAGGTGCAGTTCCAGATCGTTGTCCAGCAATCCTTAATTGTGGTGGAACTGTGCAGACACTGGAATCATAGATAGGGTTTCACAGTGATTCTGCTGAGACTGACTGCTCACTATTGCTGACTGTCTAAGCAGTCGCATGATGAACAGTCATGAGTTATTTGAAAATCTTCCTCAGCATGAGTTACCTCCCCAGAATAGAATGATCATGAATTTCAATGCTAAAAATCACACAACACTGGGTTATAGTTCAACAGGCTCATTTCAAATAAACCTGTTGGACTATAACCTGGTGTTATTTGGTTTTTAACTTTATCCACCTCAGTTCAACACCAGCTCCTCCACATCATGAATTTCTATGTTCACTTTAATTGTTAAATTGTCTGTCTAAACATCTCAGTCGGTACTTTCACCTTCATGTCCTCCCAGCTAACATTTAGCACCGCCGAGCACTTTTTTTTGGTTGAAGTAATATCTATCCCATTCAATTTTTTTGTACTCATTCATCTCATTTCACATCGGTGTTTGAGTAAAAACCTTTGCCCACTGACAAAAAAATTGAAAGATGTTTACAGGAACTCCTTGCCTGCGACATTTATACTGCCTGATTTTTCTGTCAGTATTGATGTTTAGTTCAGCTTCCTACCATTAAAAGCTAATATGAAAACACTAATTAAACAAGTATGAGCTCTTTATATATACAGCCATTTGTCCATACCTGTGAAGGTTCCGTTCTAAGAACCTTGGGGAAATGATGAAAGTCGCAAGTGTGGAGCTCATTTAAAATAGATTAAAAATTGTGGATAGGCGACTTTTGCCTGCGAATCTTGATTTTTGTTGTCATTTTTTTGGCGTGGATAGGCAAATTCAATTTGTGTGATTTTGTGGATACAGAGGATTTACTTCATTTCATTCACTCAAAGTGGATAGCACAAACAGGATTGATTCAGCTCAAACTATAATGAGCAGTTACAGTGGCATAACTAGCAGCTTTGAGATTGAAGTGAACACAATAATGAATGGTTCTCGGATTTTGACAATATAAACAACTGAACTGATACGGTGTTGCTGTTTATGTCACTGGACCTCTGAGGTAAGTGGTGTCTGAGGTAAGGAGTTGTACCCTGTAGACCGTATCCTGCTCCATTGCCTTGCCATCACCTAGTACAATATACTAACAATCATACATTAGCAGTTACAAAAACTTGTGTCTTGTAATTGTATCAATATCTGAAGAACCTACATGAGAACATGTTCAAATATTGTTCATTTAAATGATAACGATTTAAGTGGTGAAGGCTATAGTTATGATAAATTTCCCAGGGTTTTGTCTGGTCCTTCATTTGAAGAAGTTTAGCTTCTCAAGCTCCATTAAGGTAAGATATAGTTGCAAATTTGCTGGTTTAGTTAAGCAACCAATGGACAGCAAAGCAAAACACTTCAGATGCTGGAAATAACAGAAAACGCTGGGAATATTCAGCAATCTGACAGCATCTGTACGGAGAGAAAGAGCATTAATTTTGTTGTATTATTGCATAATTGCAGAACAGACAGTTTGTGTATCTTAAGACAAATGGCATCATGGCATGTGTGTCCCAATGAAAGTGCATCTACCTCACCTTCATTAACAGAACTAAGAACGATTGCCTGCTTAGAATGACTGTACCTTTGCTCTGTTTAGTCAGTATATATAAAACCCAAATTACATGCAAAGCTGAAATCTTACAGGAATGTAAACAGTGTTGTTAATAACCTCCAAGACATCAGTCTCAACACTGAAGGAATGGTGATATATTTCCCATTCAGGATGGTGAGGGACTTGGAGAAGAACTTGCAGGTGGTGTTGTTCCAATGTATCTGCTGTCTTTATTCTTCTAGATAGTCGTGGTTGTGGGTTTGGTAGTTGCTGTGAGGAGTGTTAGTGTATATCTTCAGTTCATCTTGTCAATGGCACACATTGCTGCTACTGAGCGTTGGTTTTGGAGAAAGTGAATATTTATAGATGTGTTGATCAAGCAGACTGCGTCGTCCTGGATGATATCAAGCTTCTTGAGTGCTGTTGGAGCTGCACTCATTCAGGCAATTGATCAGTATTCTATTACACTTCTGTCTTGTGCCTTATAGATGTAGGCAGGCATGTTGGGGATGAGTTACTTGCTGCAGGATCCCTAGCCTCTGACCTGTTCTTGTAGCCATAGTATTTATATGGTTAATCCAGTGCAGTTTCTGGTCAATGATTGTGAGAAACAAAGCTCACTCACTTCAATAATTTCAGTCCGAGACAAGATCTGAAGCAATCAGTATGTTTATTATACGCTTGCAAGCGTGGTGCCTGGAATTGGCACACAGAGTTTAGCAAGTACATATAGGATTCTCTACTCCAAACCCAGTGCCCATTACTATTGTTTATCTCTTGCCTTATCTGGCCTTGTGCATAACAAAGTACAAGTTTTACTCGGCCATTTCCCACATCCTGCTGTGGCCCATTGTTAGGTATATTCTTCTTCATGATTATCTACTTCTTCCACCTGTGCCATTTCCTCCCTTTCCCCAACCATATTGATCCTTATGACCTTTTAATTGGGGTTTGTTTTTGTGTTTTTGCAAAAGTGGGAAACAGATGCTTAACTACTGCTTGTAAAAGCATATCTGGCTTAACCTACATCCTCACAGCACCTTATCTATTTGTCTACCATTGTTAGCAGGCACATTTCATTCTTGCATTCACATTTTAGCTAATGCAAAAACAATTATTTATTTCCTCCACATAGTTTTCATTCTTGTTGACTCAGCTCTTGGTTGAAACAATTATACACTGGTGTGAGTGCATTTACCTTGCATAAGTAATTATAATTGCAGAAGTAACACTACTTTACCTATATTCCACAATGATAAACCCCAGGATGGATGGAGGAATTCAGAGACATTAATGCCAATTAATGTCAAGGGACAATGGTAAGGATCTCTCTTGTTAGCAGTGGTCATTGTCTGGCACTGCATCACTTGCCACTTGTTGGGCCAATTCTGGATACTGTCTAGGTCTTTCTGCACTTGGACATGCATTGCTTAAGTATCTGAGGAGTTGGGAATAGTGCTATACATTGCACAATCACCAGCAAACATCCCCAGTTCTGATCTTATGATGAAGGGAAGATTATTGACAAAACAGCTGAGGATGGTAGGGTCTAAGTCATAAAGGGATACATAACAAGAGCTAACAAATGAGGGAACCCTCAGACCCCATATTTTACTGGCTGTGGTGTTTTACTCAGAAAGCACATTAACCATTGATGTTTAGTCAATGAGGAACTCAAAAGTTATCTGTGCTTCTCTATCCACAAATACTGCCAGACCTCTTGGGTTTTTCTGCACTTGCTCTTTTTATAACTGGGAGACTAGCACTGGCAGTCCACCTAGTTCATGATAATGAGGTCCTGACCAAGTTTATCTGCTATTTACCTTCAATGTATACTGGAGCAACAATGATTTTGGACCTGAAAAGAGGACCACTGAAATCTAAGGCCCTTAGTTGAGTTGAGGAATTGGTGCAGGTATAAATAAAGAGTGGTAATTTGCATTTGGAAATGAGGAAGTCAATCAACTAATTCTGTGACATTAGAACCTAAAGGTGCTAATTTTCTCATCTTGGATTGGTCTTGATGGAAGTCACAAGAAGATTGGGAAAAATATAGCCTGTTTATACTGTAATTTCCAAACTGTATTTATGACTGCTATTGATTGAGTAACCCTGATATAACAAGAGCACTAAGTTCATCTGGGGCAATGCAGGGTTTAAATGAGCACAGTATTGTGCCAGCTACACTGTTGCGGATGATTACAGGATTCAGTTCACAATAATCCAACTTTTTGCTCTGCCACCACAGTTATGGAGTGCCCCCGGGCAAGAGTTGCTATCAACGGTGTGACGCATGTAAACAAAACTGTTCAAGGCTTCTGCAACATCTTAGATAGGGGAAAAAAAAATTGAGTTTCACGCTGATTTATGTTGCAAATCTGAGGTTAACACAGGTTCTTATCTGATGGCCTTGCAGCTTTCAATCGCAGCAGTGGAACAGACAAATTAAATATTCCAAGATCGGCAGATAACAATCAGTAGCTGGAACAAATTGACTTCCCAGTTCTAAGGCAGCTTGAACATGGAGGGTTTTAATCTCTCTTTGCCTCCTTGTCTTCCTGTTCTTACTTACTTGTGTTGTTTATAACCATTTCATCATTGTCATAAAGCAGGTGCTGTTCTCAAGTTTCATGTAAAAGAGATATCAAAATGAGAATGTATCACATCTCAATGTGTCGTATCTCAATGTAGCTTCTTTAGTCACTAGTGAATGATGTCACTGCCTTGTGTGAAGGCGTGGGAGAAACACATGTGGACACTTATCTGTTCCAGTCAAATACATTTGAGCAGATTTTGCAAGGCAGCAAGAGTTTAAAATTAAATGCAGCCCGTCTAAGCTTAGCAAAGGGGTAATGTATTTTTTTTTTACCTCTGCACAAACATCCGTCAGAGATGCAGCTGCACCCTGCATTGATGCAGAAACCTTCTTACAACACATTTGAGCATACACTGGGTAAATTGAGAAAACTGAATTTAGTATTAAAATAGCATCAAATATGCATAATGAACAGTCTTACACAAGTAGATTTTTCTTAAAAGGAAGAGAAACACAATTTTATGTATAAACCTACATCGTCATCTTTCAGTTTAGTTCCTACAAAACCAAATAGAAAGCAATTTTCATACATCAGGTTTATAAGCCAAATGCACCTCTATGATTAAAACATGTATAAATCAAAACACTTTATGATAATAGCTGTAATATTTCATATTTGGATTTCTGCATACACAGCAAAAAACAATGGCAGTTTTGAATTACCCTGATGATTGTTTTCTCTGTTAAGTTAATAAATTATCATAATGGCTCACTTTAAACATTGTATAATATATTTGCACATTCAGCAAGAAATATGTATTTTAATTACTTAAATGACGATTTTTCTTTACAGAATTATTTCTACCATTTAAACTGCAACCTTTCTTTACATTGTGCTTTTCTGTTTTTATGTTTGAATCACATAATGTTAAGTCATTTAAAATCTAGATAAGTGGAAAAATTAGATTAGATTAGATTACTTACAGTGTGGAAACAGGCCCTTCGGCCCAACAAGTCCACACCGCCCCGCCGAAGCGCAACCCACCCATACCCCTACATTTACCCCTTACCTAACACTACAGGCAATTTAGCATGGCCAATTCACCTGACCTGCACATCTTTGGACTGTGGGAGGAAACCGGAGCACACCCACGCAGACACGGGGAGAAATGTGCAAACTCCACACAGTCAGTCGCCTGAGGCGGGAATTGAACCCAGGTCTCTGGCGCTGTGAGGCAGCAGTGCTAACCACTGTGCCACCGTGCCGCCCTAATTATTGGGAGAATTATAATATTTCACAACACAAAAAGAAGCCATTTCATTAATTAGTACTTTAGATCTTATTTCCATACTCTTGTCTTTATCCTTCCTTTTACTATTCAGACTTGTAGTCTGCCAATCTTTTGGGTCAGATTTTGTAACTGACAAGGCATTTTATCATGCCTTATAAATCTTATATATAAAGATTAACACATATTCAACTAATTTGTACTTTTCACATTTATTATTACTGATTTCCCTCCAATGTCAGCCTTTCAAAATGCATCATTAGTTTGTTACAAACCTTACCATGGTATTTAATGATCCTGGACATAAATACCTCAGGCAGGATTGACAATGGAAAGGAGAGTGAAGCAAATTCTCCTTCGTTAATGCTATTAATGGGGATGGCACAGTGGCTCAGTGGTTAACATTGCTGCCTTACAGTGCCAGAGATCTGGGTTCGATTCCACATCAGTTGACTGTCTGTGTGGAGTTTGCACATTCTCCCCATGTCTGTTAGGGTTTCCTTTGGGTGATCCAGTTTGCACCCATAGTACAAAGATATGTAGGATAGGTGGGTTGGCCATGCTAAATTCCCACTAGTGTCCAGGGAAATGCAGGCTAGGTGGGTTAGCCGTGGAAAATTGCAGGGTTATAGGTATCAAATAGGGATGCTCTTCAGTGTGATGGTGTGGACTCATTGGGCTGAATGGCCTGCTTCACACTGTATGGATTCTATTCAATGACTATCAAGGCTACTGCCATCTTGGTAAGGACATGGAAATGGTTGTCAGCCAGAAAATTAAAAAAAAAACAGAGCTTCATGAATCAACATAAACTAGAGACCTAGTGATATTAGGAAGATCACAAGACTGAGGAACAATTTGCACAACATGATTCACAAAAGAAGAGATGAAGGCTTTTGAAGAACAGTTTAAGGGAAGAGTTTTAAAGTGAGGGTTGTAACATTAAAAGGAGCCTTCATTCATACTGTACCTAAAAAAATCAAATATCTAAGCAATACCTAACCTTCTGTGATCTGCTCCTAGGATTGTCTTACTGACTCTCAGTAGACTAATCAGCACAGAAAAGAAGGTCTTTGGTCGATCCAGTCAAAAATAAGTACCTAACTATAAAAGTAAAATGTTGTCAATGGTCAAAGTATGACATTAAGTGTGTGATAAAAGCATGAAAATTGTTTAAAATCCCTCTTGTTTCCAATGGAGGGATCTTCATATGAACATGCAAAAATACATATGAACATACAAATAAAGAGCAGGAAAAAGCCGTTTTACCCTGACCACCTGCTCTGTCATGTGTTAAGATCGTGGATGATAAGTTCATGCATAACCTATCTTCGGCTTCACCCCCCTTCGCTGCCTGACCCTTGAAATCATTTAATTCCCCATGTTGGTCAAGAAATTATCAACTGCTGTTTGAAAACTAAGCTTTCTAAACTCCAAAGACTACCAGGTATCTTATAAGACACCCTCCTCTTCCCAGTAATGGGTCAAGTGAGCTATCTCTGAATTGCTCATAATGCAATTATGTAACTTCTTAGACAGGAGGCCAAATGTGTACACAGCAATAGCATGAAAGATGACAGTAAAGTATTTCAATTTTTCCAGTTTATTTTTCTTGGAATAAACAACAATGGCAGACCTCATGGTAGTGTCTCAGTCAGGGGCAGAGGCAAAGTGATATGGCAGGGCATCTCTTAAGTGTACTGAAGTGACAATCCCTGAGTGCCAGTTCTGTCAGGTGTTATGAACTTCTCTCCTCTTCCTTGTCAGTGCACAAAGACACGTCCCTCACTCATGTGGGAATGGAGAATATGGCAATACTTCAAAGACCCTCGACCCCATCTCACAAGCCAAGTAAATTAAAGCATCCATTGTTTGAGGGATGGGGTAAAGGTCCCTGCTTCTATCCAGCAGATACTGATTAATTGCTGGGCTTGAGTCTCCTCAGCACACAATAGTCAACATACATCCCATGGAAGCAGTCATAGAGTCACACATGGATTCACAACATCAGAATGCATTGGGAGCAGACTGGTCTGCACTTCACACCAATTTGCACATAATCTCTGGCGCCTCTGTCAGATGTTTCCCAACTAGCATCTGCATCTTCATTAGCTTATTAATTACTGCCACCAGCAGCTATTTATCTGCACTGGGATCAGCAGCAGCCTATTCTCCAGCAATGCACTCAGTATCAGAAACATTGGCTGTCATTTCTTTTTTTCTAGCTATGAGCCTATGTCACTGTGTGCTTATCAAAATGTGACCCCGAACCTCCTCTAGATACTCAACTGAGCTGACTATCTCTGCATAGGTGCAGAATGGGGGCAGAAGGCCCTGATGGTACATCCTTCGAGGCTCATGACTGTTCTTCAAAAGTTTTTCCTTATTTATTCAAGAGATCTGGATATCACTGACTGGGTTAGTATTTATTGCCTAGTTGCTCATGAGACAGTAGAGTGGGGCTGCCTACCTAAACCAATGCAGTCCATTTGGTGCAGCTAACCTGTGGAGGTTATTTAGGGAGCACTTGTTGATAGTGCTGGATCGGTTTGTCTCACTGAGGCAAGGAAGAGATGGTAAATTGAAAGAACCGTGGGTGACAAGGGAACATCGGGTCAAGAGGAAGGAAGCTTACTTGAGGTTGAGGAGACAAGGATTGGACAGGGTTTTAGAGGGTTACAGGTAGCCAGGAAGGAACTGAAGAATGGACTTAGGAGATTTAGAAGGGAGCATGTAAAACCTTTAGCAGGGTAGGATTAAGGAAAACCATAAGACTTTGTCCATTTATGTGAGGAACAAGTGGATGGTCAGAGTGAGAGTAAGGTCGATCAGGGATAGTGAAGGGAACTTGTGCCTGGAATTAGAGGAGGTAGGGAGGTCCTTAATGAATATTCATTATTCATTACTGTGCAGGACCTTGATGTTTGTGAGGACGGTATGAAACAGACTGATAAGCTTGAACAGGTTGATGTTAGAGAGGAGGATGTGTTGAAAAGTTTGAAAAACATAAGGATAGATAAGACTCCTGGGCCAGACAGAATTTTCCTCAAGGTTACTACAGGAAGCAAAGGAAGAGATTGCTGCACCTTTTGTGATGATCTTTGCATCCTCACTGTCTACTGGAGTAGTGCAAGATGATTGGAGGATGGCAAGTGTTATCTCCTTTTTAAAGAAAGGGAATAGGGATAATCCTTGGAACCAGTCAGTCTTTGGGAGGCAAATTATTGGAAAAGATTTTGAGAGACAGGAGTTATGATTACTTGGAAAATAATAGCTTGATTAGAGAAGGTCAGCATGGCTTTGTGAGGGGCAGGTTATACCTCACAAACCATATTGAATTGTTTGAGGATGTGAAAAATTTTTTTTATGAAGGTAGAGCAATAGATGTGGTATACATAGATTTTAGCAAGGTGTTTGATAAAGTTACCCATGGTAGACTCATTCAGAAAGTAAGGAGGCATGGGATACAAGGAAATATGGCTGTCTGGATATAGAATTGGCTGGCCCACAGAAGACAGAGGGTGGTAGTAGATGGAAAGTATTCAGACTAGAGTTTGATGACCAGTGATGTTCCACAGGGATTGGTTCTGGGACGACAGTTCTTTGTGATTTTTATAAATGACCTTTAAGTAGAAGGATGCATTAGTAAGTTTGCCAATGATATGAAGGTTGGTGGAGTGGTGGATTATGTGGAGGGCTGTTATAGGTTGCAACAGTATGCAGAATTGGGCCATAAGTGGCAGATGGAGTTCAACCTGGAAAAGTGTGAAGTGATTAATTTTGGACGGTCAAATTTGAATGCAGAATACAGAGTTAAAGGCTGGGTTCTTGGTGGTGGGGAGGAAAAGAGGGATCTTGGGGTCCATGTTCAAAGATCCCTCAAAGTTGCCACCCAAGCTGATTGAGTTGTTAAGACGACGTATGATGTGTTGGCTTTCATTAGCACGCAGATTGAGTTTAATAGCTGCGAGGTTATGTCCCAGCTGTGTAAAGCCACACTTCGAATATTGTGTTCAGATCTGGCTACATCATTGTAGGAAGGATGTAGAATCTTTAGAGAGGGTTCAGAGCAGATTTAACAGGATTTTGCCTGGATTGGAAAGCATGTCTTATGAAGAAAGGTGGAGGGAGCAATGGCTTTTCTCTTTAGAGCAAAGAAGGATGAGAAGTGTCTTGATAGAGGTATATAAGATGATGAGAGGCACAGATAGAATGGATAGCCAGAGACTTTTTCCAAGGGCAGGAATGGTTCTCATGAGGGGGCATAATTTTAAGGTAATTGGAGGAAGCTTTAGGGGAGATGTCAGAGGTAGGCACTTTACTCAGAGAGTGGTGGGTGCATGGAATGCACAGCCAGCAGTGGTAGTAGAGTCAGATAATTTAGGGATATTTAAGCGACTCTTGAATAGGTACATGGAAGATAGTACAATGAAGGGTATGTAGGTTAGTTTGATCTTAGAGTAGGATAAATGGTGAGCACAATATTGATGACTGAAGGGCTTGTACTGTGCTGTACTGTTCTATGTTCTGTGTTCTAAACCTTAGGTAATGCTGTGGTGATATTTTTCTAATTGGTAAATGAGGAGTGTTCTAATACACTTCTGACGTGTGCCTTCTCGCTGGTTGACAGTCAAGAAGTGAGTTAACTGCAGCAGGATTTTTAGCCTGTTACCTGCTTTAGTAGCTACATGATTCATAAGCTTAATCTGGTGCAGTTTCTGGTTGCTGATAACTTCCAGGGTATTGTTATTAGGATGTTGATGTGATGGTGATACAATTGAGCAGCAAAGGGAGAGGGTTAGATTCTCTCTTGTTAGAGATGATCATTGTTTGGCATTTGTGTGGCATGGATGTTACTTGCCACTTGTCAGCCCAAGTCTGGATATTGTCCCAGTCTTGCTATATTTGGACATGGTATACTTCAGCATCTGTGAGTCGCGAATATTGCTGAACATTGTATAATCATCAGTGAACACCCACATTTCTAACCTTTTGATGGAGAGTTAATTGATGAACAGTTGAAGAAAGTTTGGCCAAGGACACTACCCTGAGGAACTCTTGCAGTGATAGCTTGTAACTGAGATGAGTCACCTCCAATAACCATTGCAATCTTCCCATGTGCCAGGTATGACTATGGAGAGTTTTCCTCATAGTCTGCATTGACTGTAATTTTGCTCGAGCTCCTTGATTCCACATCTGGTCAAATATAGCCTTGATGTGAAGGGCAATCGCTGTCACATTATCTCTGGAATTCAGCTCTTTGGACCATGTTTGAATGAAGACTGTAATGAGGTCAGGAGCTGAAACCCAGACTAGTTGTCAGTGAGCAGGTTATTATAGAGCAGATGCTGTGTGATAGCAATGTTGATGATACTTTACTGATGATCGAGATTAAATTGATGGAGTAGTTGTATTGAATTTGTCCAGTTGTTTGAGTGCAGGACATGCTTCGGCAATTTTTCACATTGTTGACTAGATGCCAATATTGTAGTTGAACTAGTACACCATGGTTAGGGGTGCAGCAAATTCTGAAGCACACATCTTGAGTAAGGCTCTCAAATACACAGATTTTCTATATAATTGTGAGAATGTCATCAGGGACAATGTCCAGTTTGCAGTATTCAGCGCCTTCAGTCATTTCTTGCAATCACATAAAGTGAATCAAATTTCTTTAAAACTGGCATTTATGATGCTTGGGACCTTGGGAGGAAGTGGAAATAATATTCAGTGAATAATTTGAGGGTCAAGAGGCTGGGACTCTTCTTTTTTGTTTTGAAAATCAAATGTGAAAGCTGCATAGCTAGGTGAAGGACTAAGGAGCAGTGCTCCGAAAACTTGTGGTGTCAAGTAACCCTGTTGGACTATCACTTTGTGTGACTTCTGATTTCATCCACCCCAATCCAAAACTAGCATCTCCACATCACAACTACTTTTAAGGAGAATGTGGGATGGTGAAAGTTATGTTTTAAATGGTTCGGAATGAAAGTGGTTCAGAGTTCTCAAATAGCTGCAATTGATGTGAAAACAATAAAACATGTGTGTGCCTGAGATACCTGTGAGATATTCATACCAAATCTATCTTTTAGAGGTGTTTCTTTCTCCTATGTAAGCTGTTGGTGAAAAGCCATCAGATAGGTATATTCCCTTTGCTGTGATATAAGATCAATGATTTAATGATGAATGAGTTGCTGAATGCTGTAGCTCCTTTCATGTTTTAAATATGAACCTTAGCTGATGTGAGAGAGACAGTATCACTATGGTGTGAGTAGTGTTGTGCTGGTAGCTGCAATGAAGTGACAGACATTGGCTGCACATGAGGCATCTGATGGAGGTGTTTGGCACCCAATTTTATGAGACAATCTGCAGAGGTAATTACAATGCTAACTCACATTCATAAGGTCATGAAACATGGAGTAAAATGATGCAACACATCACTCATCCTCTTATAATATTGGACTCGTGTTTCTTGAGCTAGCCATAGGCTCCACCCTTTGCAAGCACCTGTATCCAGACTGTTTCTGTCAATCAAGATAGCCTCTTGTTATTGTCCAAATGGAAAATAACATTCTTTTCTCCTGAACAGCCTTTTGGAAAACCTTTCAGGAGACATCACTAAGGTGTGGTACCACATTTTTACTGACTTCTGACAACACCAGGGTGGGGGCAATGAGCAGAGGTTGAGTTGTGCTCCAAGGTTGCAGTGAGTGGAGTGTTATCCAGGTGTCCTTTGAAATATGATGCATGGAGTTTTGAGCTCAGGAAGTCTTGGCAAAGAACAGAATCTTACCCACCTGCACATAACATTTAGTGTAAAATCCATGTTTGTACGTACAATGAGCTGAAAAGAAAGCAATCATGTGAATAAATCTGTTACGTCAGTCTCAAAAATACAAGATTTTGCAGTGGAATGATTTGAAAGATAGTCCATTTTCAAATTAATTCAGTATGGACTTCATTCTGGAAGAATTATACCATGTAAGCTATTTGCACCACTTTATATTAAATAGAAAGACCTGGCATTAAGTCACCATTTTATTACACATGCACCTTGTAAATGCTGGCTGCATGCATCATTCATTTTGCGCTCAGATTTGTATCACTGTGGTGACAGAGAATATTATGACAATGAGTTATTGTTATCTGAATGTTAACTTGTGACTTGTGCATTTGATGGAATCACAGAACTGTTAGGAGGCAGAAAGCAGCCATTTGGCCCATGGTTCTCTGGATACATATTATGATTTTGTGCCATTCTCCTGCCTTTACCTCATAATCCTGTGCATTGTTTTTTTCATGTAATCATCCATTATCCTCTTGGATGCCTCAGTTGAACTTGCATTCTCAACCATCAGACTCAATTTGTTCAATTTATTTCAGACCCAAGCCATTTGTATGAAAAAAATGGTTTTACCACTTTGAGCTTGCTTCTTTTAAACTGTGCCTTGTCATCCTCAATCCTTCCACAATCAGGAGCAACTTCTCCTTATCTGTTCTGTCCAGAGCCCTCATGAATTTCAAAGCATCGATCATATGTCCTCATGGCCTTATTGATTAGATTCCAATACTATGTTAGTTATGCATTTTCTCTATCCTTTTATAGAGAGTAGGGCTTTGCACTTTTTATTTTTGAAATCTCCAATCTCACTCCATGGTATCACGTCTTTTTCTATGTCTTTGAACTTTGGGGAGGGGCAAAGGCTATCTCCACCTGTAGAACCGCTTTCATTTGAGCTCATTGTATGTATAAACATGGATTATACACTAAATGTTATGTGCAGGTGGGGAGGATTCTGTTCTTTGCAAAGACTTTCTGAGCACAAAACTCCATGCATCATATTTCAAAAGACACCTGGATAACACTTCACTCTCTGTAACCTTGGAACACAACTCAACCTCTGCTCATCACTCAACAAATAATGCTCCCCTAGTTGGAAGAAACAACATGAAATTCTCTGGGGAACCACTGCCCCAGTGAACTAATGATGAGCTGATCAATGTCAGAACTGGAATAGCTGATTGTCTTCTAACTTCAGGCCTCCAAACCTTTGAATGGCAAGAATACAGTTTTGCCACAAAGCTGTGTAAGCAGGTAAATATTATGAATCGTTATTTCACATTGAAGTAAAATAAGCACCAAGAAAATCATACGAAATGCACAAATGTGTGACCAATGTCCACATGACTGAGATGGAATAAAATTAAACCTTCAGCACATGGCAGTACTATTTGATTGCATGGGTTCCAGTGAGCTTTTTTAGTCAGTTCTTGTTTGTGAATATGCTCTATTCAGTAGATAAGTTTAGCAATTAAAAAGAGGAGGGTGGTGTTAACAAGATCTGATGACTCAGGGGGATGAAAGTCTGACATGTGAACTGCTGTCATGGAACATCAGTACTGATAAATGACATTGGTGGGAATCTATCGTTGTACATAGATCTCAAGTATTTGAAATTAAACATGACCTGATCTGTTAAGAAAATAGTTAGTGAAACTTTAATAGAGCCACAGGAATGGAGTTGATACACTTGTATAAGCATTGGCTCAGAAATATTGACAAGTAGATTGGGTACATTTTATTAAGGATAAATTGAGGATATTAAGATATCCATTCCAATGAAGGATTAATTGGACTTTATTTTTGTTGAATATGGTAAAATAACATCCAATAGTAATGGTGTGCACCAGATTATTGCATTTTGGCAAGAGACAAACTTCTAAAATATTACCATAACTGAAACACTGGACCGAGACCTCCCATCCTGGAGAGATGTTGGGAAGGTAAGATAATATATTTGAGTTTGACAGTGAGGAGTTACCTGTGATCTCAAGAAATTAAGTTTAAGAAATTAAGCAGACCAACTCTCTGTAGAAAGTGATGGTGAGCAGCCTTCTTGAACTGTTGCAGTCCATGTGATACAGAGAAGCCCATAAAACTGTTACAAAGGGAGTTCCAAGGTTTTGACTCAATGACAGTAAAAGAACAGCAATACAGTTCCCATACAGGAAGTTGTGTCACATGGAGGGGTACTTGCAGATGGTGGTGTTCCCATTTATTTGTTGTCCTTGTACGTCTAAATGATGGAGGTCATGGATTTGTGAAGTTCTGTCTCAGATGCCTTTGTGAGTTGCTACAGTACATCATGCAGGTGGAACATACTTCGGTTCCGGACAATCAGTGTGGAGGAATGACTGTTGAAGGTGATGGACAAGTTGCCACTCAAACAGGATGCTGTTTCCTGGCTGGCATCAAGCTTCTTGAGCTATATTTGTCCAGGTAAATTAGAAGTATTCCTTTATATTCCTGACCAGCATCCACTCTAATTTTCTTAGTGACTGCAGAGGACATCTCAAATTGGAAGTCAATGCTGTGATCAGCATATTGATGCCAATCGCCATGTGCTTGACATTTGTTGCATGTGTGTGAGACATGCAAATTAGAGTGAATGTTGCTCCTGATTTGTGCCTTGCAGATGACAGTAAAGCTTTGGACAGCAAGGAAGTTAATTACTCGCCACATAATTCCCAGCCTCTGACCTGCTCTTGTAACCATGTTATTTATGGTGCCTAGTTCAGTTTCTAATTAATCACAATCTTAGAAAGTCAATGGTGGGGATTTCAATGATGGTAATGTCTTTGTAAGTCAAGGAATGATGATTAGAATCTCGCTTTTTGGAGTTAGGCATTGCTTGGCACAAATGTTAATTGTCACTTATGAACCCAGGTCAGGATGCTGTCTGGGTCTTACTGCATATAGCAACAGGCTGTTTTAGTTTCAGTGAGGAGTTGCAAATAGTGTGCAACATTGTGCAATCGTTGATGAAAATTCCCATTTTTGAACATATGTTGGAGGGAAGTTTATTGATGAAGCAAGTGAAAATGGCTGGGTCTAGGACACTATGAGGACACAGTACTATGTTATCTGAAACTACATATTAGATTGCCACTTCTTGTAAAGTAATTGTTCTGAAAGGCTTAATGTTAGAGGACACATTAATCTTGACTACTCTGCTGATTTCATAAAGTCTGCCTCAAGATCCTCATGGAGGAAAACATTATTGTCTCTTGGTACTCTCACTTATTATGTCCAACTAACCAGTGTAACTTGTCCCTAATGCTAATATGCAGTAAAGTACATTTGTTAAGCAAAATGCCCTTTCGCAGTAAGACTCACCTGTGAATCATTCTATTCGGTTATAATCTACCACTATGAACCAGATAGACCATTGGTGGAAATACTCTATCCAGCCATTAGCCCATCGTGGTTGGCTTTGTAGCCCTTACAGTACCATTGTAGATCAGATTGGAGCATTGCCACTCTTAAATTAGGTTCTGTCATAGGCTAGGAACACATCCTGTTTTGGTGCACTTAATATGTCTACAACACAAGTCGAGCTAACAGCAAAAGCTAAGACATCAAATAGTGAATCTCTGACACTTGAGACAGCCAAAGCCGTGTATTCATCCAGAACGGAGACAGATGACCTGGTTAACAGGAACACATTTGCTATGAACAAAGTTATGAAACATTGATTTGGAATGGGAAATTTAATTTAGGTAAATAGGGTCATTAATGAAATGGAAATTCACACAGATAAGATTCTCACCTACCTAATTGTGAGAAAATGTTCACCATCTATAAGGAGAGATGATTTGTGAAACTATCATGGTATTCAAACAGATGAAAGACTCAACAAACAATCAAGTATAATTTCAGTTACATCACACTGTAAATTTTTGCTATAAATTCTGTGTCTTACAATTGTGTCCTCCACAACCAGCTGATGAAGGAGCAGCTCTCTGAAAGCAAGTGTTTGCAATTAAACTTGTTGGACTATAACCTGGTGTTGTGTGATTTTTAACTTTATAAGGAGAGAGACCTCAATCATGAAAGTTTATCTCAACAACAAGAATTTGATCTTTACTCAGTTAATTTATAATGCTGGCTGTTAGTTTTTTCTTATATCTGGCTATTATTCTCACTATCTCTGGAATGGAAAACTGTACTCTTTAAATATATTGTAAAATCCCATTCTTCATTCAGAATCATCGAATCCTTACAATGTGGAAGCAGGCCATTTGGTACATTGAAATCACACAAACCCTCCAAAGAGCATCCCAGCCAGACCCACCTCCACAACTCTATCCCTGAAATGCTGCATTTCCCATGGCCAATCTGACTAACATGTACATCTTTGAACTGTAGGAGGAAATGGGAGCACAACAATGCAGAGACAGAGAGAATGTGCAAATACCATACAAATAGGGTGAATCAAACTCAGGTCTCAGGTGCTGTGAGGTAGCAGCCTTAAACACTGAGCCATTGTGCCATTCTCGTGAAGAGAAGATTTGTATTTACACAGAGAGAGGAAGAGAGCAAAATTGTTTACAAACCATTAAGTACCATTCATTTTTCCCTTACATAAAATCATTCAAGCATAACATTCAAATTTTCAACTTGCTTTTCATTGACATACCATTACCCTGTCTGAAGTGGACAACCTGTAACCTCAAATTTAAGTAGTCCTAACTGCAATAACTATGTTCACAGTGAACAGGAAAACTATGTACAAACTGAATATCAATTAATGTCTTAACTTATAATTCCTTCTTGACATCTTATCATTGCATTTCATTTTCAATTTTCAAAGATTTTTGAATATTTACTGATCTCTTGTTTTATCTGTTTACAGACTCACTGGCTCACTGACTAGAGGGATCAGTGCTCACACCTGTCTAAATGGAGTCAACTTTCTGTCCCTTTCCTTGGTAACAATGGGGTATTAACAGCTTCACCACTAGTTGACTAGCCTTTATATCTGGCTATTATTCTCACTATCTCTGGAATGGAAAACTGTACTCTTTAAATATATTGTAAAATCCCATTCTTCATTCAGAATCATCGAATCCTTACAATGTGGAAGCAGGCCATTTGGTACATTGAAATCACACAAACCCTCCAAAGAGCATCCCAGCCAGACCCACCTCCACAACTCTATCCCTGAAATGCTGCATTTCCCATGGC
The DNA here is from genome assembly GCF_004010195.1 of Chiloscyllium plagiosum. Lineage (NCBI taxonomy): Eukaryota > Metazoa > Chordata > Chondrichthyes > Orectolobiformes > Hemiscylliidae > Chiloscyllium > Chiloscyllium plagiosum. The sequence goes on along the minus strand of NC_057711.1, from coordinate 97,399,287 downwards.
CAATCTGACTAACATGTACATCTTTGAACTGTAGGAGGAAATGGGAGCACAACAATGCAGAGACAGAGAGAATGTGCAAATACCATACAAATAGGGTGAATCAAACTCAGGTCTCAGGTGCTGTGAGGCAGCAGCCTTAACCACTGAGCCACTGTGCCATTCTCGTGAAGAGAAGATTTGTATTTACACAGAGAGAGGAAGAGAGCAAAATTGTTTACAAACCATTAAGTACCATTCATTTTTCCCTTACATAAAATCATTCAAGCATAACATTCAAATTTTCAACTTGCTTTTCATTGACATACCATTACCCTGTCTGAAGTGGACAACCTGTAATCTCAAATTTAAGTAGTCCTAACTGCAATAACTATGTTCACAGTGAACAGGAAAACTATGTACAAACTGAATATCAATTAATGTCTTAACTTATAATTCCTTCTTGACATCTTATCATTGCATTTCATTTTCAATTTTCAAAGATTTTTGAATATTTACTGATCTCTTGTTTTATCTGTTTACAGACTCGCTGGCTCACTGACTAGAGGGATCAGTGCTCACACCTGACTAAATGGAGTCAACTTTCTGTCCCTTTCCTTGGTAACAATGGGGTATTAACAGCTTCACCACTAGTTGACTAGCCTTTATTGTTCCATTAACACAGGCAATGCACATACTAACCAGGGGAACAAAGCATGTCAGTCCAGCGATGTTTTTCCCTAGTCTCCCTACATCTGGCCACTCAGCCTCAACACCAAGCTGACAACACATGCTCACACAACTATACCAGGGTGATGGGTTCCAATTATGAGGGGAAATAATTGCAGAGGTATGTGGGCAGAGTTAGAGAGTGGGAGTCAGGTGAATTCTACTATTCTACAATTCTCTTCTGGAGAAGCTGGAACTGCTCTCACCAGAGGAACTGCAACCTGGTTTCACACCCGGTCCCTGCTGCCATCAGATGAGTTATCCAAACAATCAGTTATCCATACAAAATACTCCTGCACATCTCAGTCGGATAATCAAGGTTGTTTTGTATATGTTTCTTGATGTTCCTGGACTTGTGGACTGCCTTCCAGTCTGTCTTTGGTCAGTCTTTCTGACATTCTAGTATATTTCCATGACTTTAATAAAATGGCTGACTTGATGGCCATTCCGCTACAATGAAAACAGCTTCCAATAATTGATCTTTCTCTTTTTTTCTGATGTAAAAGCAATTTAATGAAGGATTCCCAATCTTTTAAGGCATAAAATTTTAATCTCATCCATTATCTTTGATAAAATAAGTGGCTTGCTAAACAGTTTGAAAACTACTGCAAACAATTCCCAGACAATGTTCCCCAGTTTGTTACATGTTTTGATAGGATACCCCAAACTATTGAGCTGCCAGGTGAGGAGGGATGAATTGGCTCCACTCTGTTATTCTTTTGCCTACTTAGTTGCAACAAGGTTAATTTGAAAAGGATCCCTTTCTTTTCTCCCAGACTTAAATGAACTGGAATAAGGAGCATCCGGAATAAGGTCGGTGAACTTACAGCATGGGTTGGTACCTGGGATTTCGATGTTGTGACCATTTCAGAGAATGGCTGCTAGAGGAGGGACAGGAATGCTTGTTGCAGTTGTGGGATTTAGATGTTTCAGTAAAAACAGATAAGATGGTAAAAGAGGGTAGTATTACAGCAGTTGAGATAACATTTGAGGACTCATCCACTGAGGTAGTTTGGGCTGAGGCTAGAAATTGGAAAGGAGAGGTCACCCTTTTGGGAGTTTTCTATGGGCTTCCGAATTGTTCCAGGGATGTAGAGGAAGATGATTCTCAATAGGAGCAAGAGTGACAGGTTAGTTGTTATTGGGGACTTTAACATCCCCATTATTGACTGGGAAGACTGTAGTTAAAGTAGTTTAGATGGGCCAGTGTTTGTTCAATGTGTGCAGGAGGGTTTTGTGACACAGTATGTAAATAGGCCAACAAGAGGGCGATGCTATATTAGATTTGGTACTGTGGAATTAACCCGGCCAGGTGTTAGATTTGGAAGTAGGCGAGCACTTTGGCAATAGTGACCACAATTCAGTTATGCTTACTATAGCAATGGGCAGGGATAGGTATATATTGTAGAGACAAAGGTATAACTGGGGGGAAAGGCAATTATGATGCGATTATGCAAGATTTAGGATGCTTAGGATGGGAAGAAAACTGCAAGGGATAGACACACTTGAAATATGGAGCTTATTCAAGGAACAGCTACAGCTGGTCCTTGAGAAATATATACCTATCAGGCACGGAGGTAGTTGTCGAGAGATGGAGCGATGGTTTACAAAAGAATTTGATGCGCTTGTCAAGAGAAAGAAGAAGGCTCATGTGAGGATGAGGTGTGAAGCCTCAGTTACGGGGCTTGAGAGTTATAAGTTAGCCAGAAAAGATCGAAAGAGAGGGCTAAGAAGAGCCAGGAGGGGACATGAGAAATTGTTGCCAGATAGGATCAAGAAAAACCCTAAGGCCTTCTATAGGTATATCTGGAATAAAAGAATGACTAGAGTAAGATTAGGGCCAATCAAAGACAGTGGTGGGAATTTGTGTGTGGAATCTGAGGACATAGGGGAAGCACTTAATGAATACTTTTCGTCTGTATCCACACTGGAAAAGGGCAATGTTAGTGACAAAATGGAGATACAGAATACTAGAAGAAGTAACAGGAATGAAGAGTACTGGCTAATAGTAAATTTCTTGGCAATGTAGATGTACAGAGAGATCTCGGTGTCCAGGTGCGTAAATTCCTGAAAGTTGCCACCCAGGTTGATAGGATTGTTAAGAAGGCATATGGTGTGTTGGTGTTTATTGGTAGGAGAATTGAGTTTCAGAGCCACAAGATTATGCTTCAGCTGTACAAGACACTGGTGTAAGGCTGCACCTGGAGTATTACGTACAGTTCTGGTCACTGCAATATAGGAAGGATGTGGAAGTTTTGGAAAGGATTCAGAGGAAATTTACAAGGATGTTGCCTGGTATGGAAGGAAGGTCTTATAAGGAAAGGCTGAGGGAACTAAGGCTGTTTTGTTGGAGAGAAGAAGGTTGAGAGGTGACTTAATCGAGACACGTAAGATAATCAGAGGGTTAGATATGGTGGACACTGAGAGCCTTTTTCCTTGGATGATGAAGGCTAACACAAGGAGACATAACTTTAAAATGAGGGGTGATAGAGTTAGAACAGATATCAGAGGTAGTTTCTTTACTCAGAGAGTGGTTGGGGCACGGAATGCACTGCCTGCAACAGTTATAGACTCGGCAACTTCAAGGGCATTTAAATAGTCATTAGATAGACACATGGATGATAATGGAATGATGTTGGTTAGATGGGCATCAGATTAATTTTACAGGTTGGCGCAACATCAAGGGCTGAATGGCCTATATTGCGCTGTAACAATCTATGTTCTATTAACCTTTATTTTAGAAAGATTCAATTTAGCCAGGCTTGAATTAACAAAACAAATGGATTTATTGATGACTTAAAAGTGAGAAGCATTATTAACACCAACACACAGATTAGAAACAAGAAATGAATCTTTAAAAAAATAAGTAAAAAAAACAGATCAGTCTCTGAATTGTATTTAAAGAGTAGAACATGGTTGAACATTGTGGCCATTGCAGGAAAGGTTGTTGGTCGAATTGACAGAGGTTGTTGAACAGTTAATTTTGAAATTCTTGGTTTGTAGGTTGCTTGAAACTCTTTTGTCCTTATTCCTTTTAGTAGTGGCTGATTGGCAGTGCTCAGAATGAGAGAAGATCTTTTACTTTTGCCTCACTTGCAGTACAGAGATGTTTAAATAGCTGATCTAAGAGCTGTGACTCTCACTGTGCACAAGCCCACACATTATAAGATCAGGCTACTGATATACAAAGACTAGTGTTGAAGTTCACTTTTAACCGCTATTCCAATGCATTTTTGAAAGGGGGGAGGGGGAATCAAATATGTCTTGCCCAGCTGCTATCTTTTTATATCAATATGTTCACAGTATGAGCTACACCTTGGTGATTACACATTCAGCAACATATCCACTTCTTTGACTGATTAGTGTTGACAATCATGATGAACTGTCTATGTTTTTATTTGCATTATATGGCACAGCAAGACAGAACTCTCTACGTTTTTAAGTTCAATATAGGGAGGTTATGCTGTAGCTGTGTAGTGGACAGGTGAGGGTACACCTGGAGTTTTGAGTGCAGTTTTGGTCTCCTTACTTGAGAAAGGATGTACTGGCACTGGAGGAGTTGCAGAGGATGTTCATTAGGTTGATTCCAGAGTTGAGAGGGTTGGCTTATAGATTTGGAGATTGAGTAGACTGGCACTGTGCTTATTGGAATCTGGAAGAATGTGAAAGGATTTTACAGATACACATACAATTATGAATGAAGTGGATAAGATAGAAACAGGCAGGTGGGTGAAACTCGAACTAAGGGACATACCATCAAAGTAAGGGGAACAGATTTGGGATAGAGTTGAGGAGGAACTTCTTCAACCAAAATGTTGTGAATCTGTGGAATTTCCTGCCCAGTAAAACAGTTGAACCGAAATCATTGAATGTTTTTACGGCAAAGGTAGGTTTTTGAGCAAGAAGGGGATTAAGGGTTATGGGCATATAAGCAGGCATGTAAGTGGAACTAACTCAACAAAAAGATCCTTATTGAATGGTGGAGCAGACTCGATGGGCCAGATTGACTAAGCCTGCTCCTGTTTCTTACATTCTTATTTTCTTACATTCTGAATGAGGTGGAAATTTGAAAAACGACAAGGTAAGGCAGAGCTCCTGTGAGCACCCAAGTTGGATCAAAGTGAGTGAATGCTAAGAGAGCAAGCAAGGAGCCCTGAGATGCCACATTCCATGAGTTGAATGCCTGACCCTACACAAAAGCTATCCTGGCAGCAGTATTCCAATAAAAGATGGTGGTATATTGAAGTGGAGAACTCTATCATAAGTATGTTGGAAATGTGCCACAATGAGGTTGGTGCTGTCTGATGCTACCTTCTGTGGACAGAAGGTAGAGTTGGTTGCTGCCCACGGAGGGTAAACTGACTTATTGAGGACTGCTGTTCATGATCGTGATTGAAAGAGTAAGCAGCCACGTAATTTCTGACTGGCACAAGGGAGAACAGTACACTCCTATTGATATTACTTGTCAATGAGACAATTTTTAGTAATACTCACAAATGAGATTCCCATATAGTGCCATATAGTTCAAACATTACTTGCAAATTTGGAATTATCTTTCTCCAACATTGAGAGCTTAATTTTTTTGAACTTGGCATATTTTCCCAGCTGACTCACCAGTGGCCATGTCTTCTTAGATTGAGAAAATTTAGCTTAATATGCTTTCTCAGTTCCTCAGTTGAAGATGAATCAACATCTCAAGTGGGATACACTTTTACTAGATTAAACAGTTAATGGCAGGACTCTGAAAAGCATTGATATACAGAGAGATCTTGGGGTTCAAGTCCATAGCTTCCTGAAAGTGGTCACACGAATCAATATGGTGATAAAGAAGACATGACATGCTTGCCTTTATTGGTTGAGGAATTGATTACAAGAATCAGCATGTCTTGTAGCAGCCTCATAAGACTTTGGTTAGGCCAGACTGAGAGTATTACATTCAGTTCTGGTCGCCACATTACAGGAAAGATGTGGAGGCTTTGCAAAGGATATGGGAGAGATTTTCCAGAATGCTGCCAGAATTAAAGGGTATGAACTATAAGGAGAGATGAGAAAAACTCAGGTTGCTTTCTCTGGAGTGGCAGAGGCTGAGGAGAAACTTGATAGAAGTCTATAAAATTGTGAGATGCACAGATAGGGTTGACAGTCAGAATCTTTTTTCCCGTAGTTGAGATGTCTATTACTATGGAGCATGCATTTAAAGTGAGAGGGCGAAAGTTCAAAAGCAACGTGAGGGGCAAGTCTTTTTGTCAGAGAGTGGTAAGAGTCTGGAACGCACTGTCAGAGATATTGGTGGAGGTAGATATGATAGGGGTGGCATGGTGGCTCAGTGGTTAGCACTGCTGCCTCACAGCACTAGGGTCCCAGGTTTGATTCCAGCCTTCGGCAACTATTTGTGTGGAGTTTGCACATTCTCCCCATATCTGTGAGGGTTCCAGGTGCTCCGGTTTCCTCCCACAGCCCAAAGATATGCAGGTTGGGTGAACTGGCCATGCTAAATTGCCCATAGTGATAGGTGCATTAGTCAGAGGCAAGTGGGTCTGGGTGGGTTACTCTTTGGAGGACTGGTTGGGCTGAAGGGCCTGCTTTCAAACTGTAGGGAATCTAATCTAATCATTTCAGGGACTTTTAGATAAGCACATGAATTTGCAAGAAATGGAGGGATATGGACCAAGGGCAGCCAGAAGTAATTATTTTACTTTGGCATTGTTATGACACAGGGTAAACCCTTCTGCTAATTTAAACCCAACACACAGAGAAGCTCACTTTGCGTGGTAATCTGTTAAATGTCGAGAGGCAATGAACTAGCTCAGAGGTTACTATTTAAAGCAAAAATGAACAATTTTATTCTTTAAGTCCAAAAGAGAATATTAAACAGCAATTTAAAACTCCATTCTCTTTAACCTATCTTTTACCTTGCACTCTACAATATTGGTCCAATGAAAAAACGCCGATTAAGATTTACAAAAATAATTCACATTTCAAAACCAGCCAGCTGTTGAATCTTCTGTTTGCATCTTCCTCTGCAGATTTTCCTCTGTCATCTTTTTTTCAGTATTGTCCTTCAGAAGGCTTTCAGGGAGCTATTCAGCTAGCATCTATTCTTGTTGGTTTTCTTGGCAGTTCCCCCCAAACTGTTCAAGATGTCCGGTTCTATCCCCCAACACATCAGATCATTTCATTGATTTGATGTCATCCCAAACAGTAAAATTCAAATTCAATTGGAATTTGGTATCGCTGCATAATTTAAACTGATTGCCCGAATTCGAATTTGTTTTTTGTTCCATGGCAACACAACTCCAGCTCTTTGTTTTGATCAAGAGTTACATTTTTCTCTTATTCATCTCGCTCTGAGCTTTCAGTCAGTCTTTGCTAGCTTACTCCCTCTTATAGATACAGTATACCTCTACACCTTCATAACAACATCATGTTTGGCATAAAATCCTGGCTGGAAGGCCCATTCCTGTGCTGTACTGTTCCATGTTCTAAGATTTATTAGCTCTCTCATTATTTGCATTATCTCCCTAACTTCCCTGCTTTTTACTGTCTGGCATTACTTAAGTGATGATCAATGAGGAAAATGTATCTGCCAAGCCTGAAGTTATGGGCCAGACCCAAACTCGTCAAAATATTCAGAAGATAGTCTAGAACCTCACTTTTTCTTATTTTAAAGGTAAAAGTAACGTGTGTATTCCAGATGCAATTCAATTGGTCAAACTACAGGATTTAAATTTATTCATCATCCTTATTCATCTGCTGTAGTTAAAATACAACAAAAGTAGAAGGAATAGGAATAATATAACTCTACTGGAAAACTTAACAGGATCATAGATACAGTAACTGCTACTAATTAGCTGTTCCAATAACAGCTCATAAACATGCCCTGAGCAAAAATGCAAAGTCAGAAAATGTCTCACATGCAACTCCAGCAACCAAGGAGGAAAAATGTTAAGAGAAATCTCAGAGAGAATGTAGCAGCCTGAAAAGATTTGCTATAGCTTTCAACCCTGCTGAGGCCCCAGCAACAACTGCTGCTACTGAAAAATAAAAAAAATCCTACTTCTATAGGATTTTGACCATACCCACTCAGGATGCTTTTATTGTTCTAACATTAAAAAAAAGACTCACAATCTGTTTACTCTATTGGCTCAGGTAGATTGCTTGTCGCCTCTGCCTTGAAACCTATTGTCAAAATACAAACAGGAAAAAACACACCTCACAAAGCAGTAGTATTGTCATACCACCCCCTTAAAAAACATAAATATACAATGATGGTTTCATTTTTAAAAACTTTTAGTCTTATGCTACAACATTGACTCTAACATTGGGGCAGTGGTTAGCCCTGCTGCCTTACAGCGCCAGGGACCCAGGTGTGATTCCAGCCTTGGGCGACTGTGTGGAGTTTGCACATTCTCCACGTGTCTGCATGGGTTTCCTTCGGGTGCTCCGGTTGCCTCCCACGATCCAAAGATGTGCAGGTTAAGTTAATTGGCCATGCTAAATTGTCCATTATGTTAGGTGCATTAGTCAGCGGGAAATGGGATACTCTTCGGAGGGTCGGTGTGGACTTGTTGGGCCAAAGGGAATGTTTCCACACTGTAGGGAATCTAATCTAATCTAAGCATTCAAACATTCACTATGACAACCTATTTCAGTCCTTTCTCTTTACTCCAATGAAAGCTTCCGTCTTTCTTCAACAACGCGTTGTTCTCTCATCCTCCAACGCGTATAATTTTCAAATTGAATGTCTGCAGTAATAACCTCCATTTAACCAGTGTGGAATTTTTGTCCTTAAATTTCTCCAAAACCTTTAAGGGGTTGTGATCAATATACACAATTGTGTCAGTTTTTTTGATTTCTTGTCTGCTTCCTGTTTCATCACATATAATTCTACTTTTAAATGCTGTCTGGACAACCCCTCACCTGTTTTATTCAATCTTACACTAAAATTTGACATAAAGTCAAAAGGTGTGGTCTCTGAACTCTGACTTACCAACTTCTTCTTAATTCATTCACTGGTCCTCTTACCTCATGCCCAAAAACTAATATAAATGGATTGAATTTTGTAGAGACATTACGTGCATCCTCAATTGCAAAAAGTACAAATAGAATTCCTTTAACCCAATCCTCTGGAATGTCTTGACTATAAGCCCTTAATGTGGTCTTTACTGTTTGATGTCACAGTTCTAGTGCTCCCTGTGATACTGGGTGGTACATAGTTGTTACGAATTATTTTATTCGTAAACTATCCTTAACTTCCATGAATAACACTGATGTAGAACTTGACTCTTGATCAGATTGTATCTCTTTGGGTAGCCCTTATGTAGTAAAAAAAATTTGAGTAACACTTTGACAGTCCTTTCAGCCATCACACTGCATTGTGGAATGTCATCTGGAAGTATAGTAGACATATCAATTATGATCATAACTACTGATTTCCATTTTTAATTTCAGGTAGTAGTCCTACGCAATCAATGAAGATTCTTGTAAAAGGATCTTTAAATGCAGGAATGGATATTAAGGGTGCTGGTTTTATCACTGTCTGAGGTTTTCCTATTACCTGACACTTATGACATTTTTGGCAAAATTCAACCACGATCTTATGCAGTCCAGGTAAATGAAAATGTTTTTGATTTTTGGCTGGAATTTTCCTTACTTGCTAATGGTAATTCGTGTGCTACTCACAATACTTCCTTTCTATAATCCACTGGTAATACAACTTGATGAACTTCTGCAGGTTTCATCCACCTGCATATGGTCTCCATTTCATCATCAAGACTTTGATTTTAAGATAGTAACAGTCTGGGATACACTCAGATTCTTTTTATATGTCCACTTTTTTGATACAACTGCTTTAGCTTTTCATCTTTCTGTTGTACTTCAGTTAATTTCTCTGAACTAGGAATGTCCATATTGTCCTTTTTACCTTGTATTAAACTACATTTACTATCTTCAATGAGATCTCCTCTTTCCTTACCACCTCTTTTCCCCAATTTCTATTCTTCACAAACTGAAATTGATGTCAGAAGTCAAACTTGGATTTATGAACCAATCCATAATCATCTGCTGTTTCTACTCCTAATCTTTCGGTTTCAAGTCGCTGCTCTTCCACGAGTTCTCACTGTTTCAGGAAAGTGAATTTTTGTCTGTCTTAGAGCATCATATGTTTAATCTGATCTAATTTCAATGCACTCATTTACCTATCAAAATTGCTTTGTTTGATTCTTTCAAACTCAATATATGTTTGACCAGAGTCCCTCCTTAGATTCCTAAAACATTGGCTGTAGGATTCTGGTACTAGCTTATATGCATTTAAGATGGCATTTTCCTTTTCATTATACTCTTCAGATACCTGCTCTCATCGTGATGCAAATACTGCATGAGCACTACCAACCAGCTTTGTTTGCATCAGCAATACCCACACATTCAGTGGCCATTTCATTTGTTTAACCACTTGCTCAAATGAAATGGAGAAAGGCTTCTACACCCTTCTAATCGAACTTAGGCATATTTAAACAGATTCCCACCAGGCCTTTTGCTCTGGTGGATTTGCTTGTCATCACACTCCTCTTCACTAAGCCTACCTTGTACCTTCACCTCTGCCCTTTCCCCTCTAATTGACAACTTCTGAAATTCAAATTCTTCCTCTTTTAGCTTTTCCTCTGCTTTTAATCATAATTCAAACTGTTTCATTTTCTCTTCATGATCAAGCTGTTTCATTTTCAATTGATTTTTAACCATTTCCAAACATTCTGATGGCATTCCTGGCAATTGTAAATGGTGCATGATTGCCAATTGCCACAACTATTTCCCCTTTCCTCTCAGATGCAGGCAACCCCAACTCCAGCTTGTTTGCCAGTTTCTGTAAAACTCCCGAAATAAGTTCTTCCACTACCAAAAAACTCTTAATGACTGAAAGAGACATTACTATACAAGGCACACTGTGTTTAAACCAATCAAATTCAACACCCAAAATAAAAAGCAATAACACCTACCACTTGCTGCCTTTGAGTCCAATCATCCTAAATCCAATCTGGAATTAGACATTTTGATCCTAACAAAAGCGCCCAATTTGTTACATACCAGACTAAATCCCTTCAAAATATTTAGAAGATATTCTAAACTCTAACTTTTTCTTATTTTAAAGGGAAATGTAAGATGTTGCATTTCAGATGCAATTCAATTTTTTTAACTATTGAATTTAAAGCCAAACATACTCACAAAACATATTCACTCACGATAGTTAAATTACAACAAAAGAAAAAAGGAACTGGAATAACTTAACCTCTGTTGGAAACCTTTATGTAGTAATAAATACAGTAACTATTACTAATTAATTGAAGAGAGATGCTACTGTCCAAACCTTGCTCTAAGTCCAAAAGTTTAAATAGGTTATAGAGTATTGAATAAGCAGTAATGGTAAAGAGGTCTTGGACTCTAGCAACCTCCCTAAAGTGATGCAGAACACCAAAATATCTGACCCATTGTAATAACTGGGATTACTACATTCGATTTCACCTCTTCCTTTTCCTATGAAAACATTTTGTATTGCCCTTCTCTACATTGAATTTCATAAGTTGGAGATGCTGATGTTGGACTGGGGTGTACAAAGTTAAAAATCACACAATATCAGGTTGTAGACCAACAGATGAGAGACTTAACAAACAATCAACATATTTTTCAATGTACAATTTCAGTTACATCACACTGTAAACTTTTGCTATAAATTCTTACAAATGTGTACTTCACAACCACCTCATGAAGGAGCAGTGCTCTGAAAGCTAGTGCTTCCAATTAAACATGTTAGACTGTAACCTGGTGTGTGATTTTATTTCCATCCCATCAGTCTGTCTTTTAATACCTTCTTCAAAGTTCAAAATACTTCCCAATTTGTGTAATCTTCAAAATCAATTTTGCTTCAAGCTTATATGTATATATTATATGCACATTAAAATCTTCAGTGTTTGTAACAGTGTGAAATTCTGCTGCTTCAGGAGGCTTAGGGATTCATTATCCATTGCTTTCCCTTTTGATGATCTTTTCAGCTTTTTTGTACTTGTTTGTAAGATGTGGGTGTTGTTGGATAGGCCAGCACTTAGGCCCATCACTAATTGCCCAGAGAGCAGTTAACAGTCAACCACATTGCTGTGGGTCTTGGGTCATGTGTGGGCCACACCGGTAATTATATGTGGGCCACACCCTGAAGAATACAAATGAACTAGATGGCTTTTACAACAATTGAGAATGGTCACATCGTCATCATTAAGTTAGTCTTTTATAATTTCAGATTTTTATTGAATTTAAATAATCTTTATAATGAACAAAAAGAAGAACCTGAATTGTGTTGCCCTCTCTTCTGCCCTCCAGAACATTGGTGGTGTGATTTGGTTTGTTATGTTGTCAAAGTTATTGGTCTCTGTGGTTTAGGGTAGTCTCAAGATACAGTGAGACCAATTGTGTACTGACTAGGAATGTGTACACTTGGCTCCCTTGTGTGTGTATCATTGGTAATATCATTGAGATAATTTGGAAGCTTTAATAAATTCAAAGCATAAGATAATAGAAACAGCCTTAAGAGATGGTTCAGCTATTTTATAGTTGATCTATGTCTGAACAGCGTCTACCTGCCCTTCTTCCTTTTGTTTTGACCTTGATGTTCCTCACAAGTGTTAACATCAGGAGAAGCCTCTAACAACAGTTGGCTCTAACAACAGTTTTTCAAAAATTCTTTTTAGTGTACAAATATATCACAATTTAATTAAAATATAGTTCATTTGTTCAAAATTAAGCCAATTGCAAAGTCGCCTTGAGTGAAATGAAATGGCATTTTTTTTCATTGCTATCCCAAAGAAAATGCAAGATCAAATGCACAAACACAGGTGTAAAGTTATTAAAAAGGGAGAGTGCCCTGAATTAACAAGAAGATAAAGTAAGGCGCAATTTAAAAGTTCTTCAAGTGTTAGATTTTAAACTTAAGACCAAATTGATGATTTCCATCTGCACCAATATTGGAATTTGTAAATCCATAAGATTACAAGAAACAGGTGCAAACATAATCCAATCAGCACCTCTAGCCAGTCCTTCCATTCAACAAAATCATAGCTGATGTACACTAGGCCTCAAACTCCTCTGTTGTGCCCACTCAGCATCACTATCAACTCCAAGATATCTCAAAAATCTACCTACCTTCTCTTTAAACATGATTTAGAGGTGCTGGTGCTGGACTGGGGTGGACAAAGTTAAAAATCACACAACACCAGGTTATAGTCCAATAGGCTTCCAACTAAACCTACTGGACAACAACTTGGTATTGTGTGATTTTTAACTTTGTCCTGTTTAAGCATTTTGAGTGATCTTCCCTCCACAACTCTCTGCATAGAGATATGTATGACTCCTTGACAAATGGAGATTCATCTAATTTGTTTCTCATCAGTTGTCAGTTTCTGAGAGACTGAAAAAAAACTCAGAGACAGAGAGAGCAAGCCTTTCAGCTGTCACTGACTCATTTCTTTTTCTTACCTCTCCTCCTAAAATCAGTTGACTAAAATACAGTCTACTTGTGTAATTATGTATTTGGCTTCATTTTTTTTAAAAATCTAGATAATCTGCAGGTGAACTTGTCATCCCAATACCTGAAACTTCCAGTAAGATGTAAATATCAAAAAGTGACTATCAATCTGAATGCCTGATTTCAGTTACTTTGATGACATGTTAATTAGTTCATAGTGAGTTTTATATATTGTTGGCTTCATGAGACTTGTGTTAACCTGATCGGGAGATCTCTGCAATCAGCATTTTTTTAAAAATCTATTAATCTTTTTGTAAAACTATATTAGTCTACAAAAGGTCCCAGGTATTAAAACCAGATGAAGAAAATCAAAATTTGGTTACCCATTTTTGCCACGATCATGACACATGATACATGATTTTTTTTCTTCCTTTTTTTTGTATTGTCACTACTTTCTTTCTATCTATTTGCTGGTCTTTGGATTTCAACTGTTTTTTGAATAACATGGTAGATAGAACAAAACATATATACTTACTGCATATGTTTTACTCAACAAAAATAGGTGAAAGCCATTTTAGGATTCATTTATCGAGGCAAAGTCCTGATCAATTTAAATAACATTTGAGAGTTTACTGTCAGTCATTATTAACTGGTACATTCTCCCAGCAAGCATCTCCATCCATCAAAGTTCATTTATCAACCATTTATCACTCTACTTTCATGTGTATAAATATAGCTTTTCCTTTCACAATCACATTTCCTACCAATTATCATGATGAGAGCAAGACAATAAATTTCAACAGAGTGTGCCTTTCTTTTCAGCAATACGCAAGTTGTGTACCACCAAATGAAACTATACCCTTAGAGGACAGACATTTGCAGATCATGTGATAATTGTATAATCTTAAAAAGTATTATCAGCTGTTTTGTGATTGTCATGTCAAAAAGCACATCATAACACGAAGGATGGTCAAATTCTGGAATTCCCTTTCCCAAACAGCTATTGGGAGTTTAGCTCCAAAACTAAGATGGAGAGAAAGGAGTTAAAGGCATATAGATTCAAAGACAGTATTAACTTGAGTTCTGATACATGTCAGCCACTATCTAACTAGGAGGAGATGATTTACACTGGCCCCATTCTCCACCTTTTCCTCAGCTGCATTGATGACTGTATCGGCACCATCTCGTGCTCCACAGAGGAGGTTGAATAGTTCATCAACTTCATGAACACCGTCCACCCTAACCTGAAGTCCACCTGGACCATCTCAGACATCTTCCTTACTTGCCTGAACCTCTCAGTCTCCATCTCCGGAAACCAACTCAGTACAGACATATACTTCAAACCCACCAACTCCCACAGGGCTACATGTGGAATACACCTCCACCCACTCCTCTCCCCCCCATAAAAACACTATCCCTTACTCCCACTTTCTCCATCTCCAGTATATCTGCTCCCAGGTGGGTCAATTCCACTCCAAGACAACCCAGATGGCCTCCTATTTCAAGGATTGCAATTTCCCCTCCACTTGGTCAACAATTCCCTCCAGTTCATCTCCTCCACTTGCTGCACCTCCACCCTTGAACCCCACACCTCCAATTGAAACAAGGATAGAAACCCTCCTGGTCCTCATCTTGCACTCCACTAATTTTCGGAAACAACGCATTATCTTCCGCCATTTCCAGCACCTACAAACAGACCCCACCACCAGAGATATATTTCCCTCCCCACACCTCTCAGCATTCCGCAGAGACCATTGTCACCACCACTCCCTCGTTAGGTCCACACACCCCCAACCCTCCCCCCCCACCAACCCGCCCTCCACTCCTGGCACGTTCCCTTGCTGCTGCAAGAGGTGTAAAACTTATGCCCATATCTACCCCTCACCGCCATCCAAAGCCCCAAAGCATCTTTCCACATACAGCAGAGATTTTCCTGCACATGCAAACATCTCATCTACTGTGTTCGTTGCTCTCGATATGGTCTTCTGTACACTGGGGAGACAGGACGCCAACTTGCAGAACACTTTAGGAAATATCTCTGGGACACACACACCAAACAACCCAACTGCCCTGTGGCTGACAATTTCAACTCCCCCTCCCACTCTGCCAAGGACATGCAAGTCCTGGGCTTTCTCCATTGCCAAATCCAAGAAACCCAATGACTGGAGGAAGAATGCCTCATCTTCCTCCTTGGGACCCTCCAACCACATGGTATCAACGTCAATCTCACCAGTTTTCTTGTGTCCCCTCCCCCACCTCTTCCCAGATCCAACCCTCCAACTTAGCACTGCCTCTTGAACTGTCCTATCTGTTCACCTTCCTTCTCAACTAACCGCTTCACCCTCCCCTCTGAGCTATCCCCATTACCCCCACCTCCATTTACCTATTGCTTTCCCAGCTACCTTCCCCCCAGCCCCAGCCAACCTTCCTATTTATCTCTCAGCGCCCTTCTCCTGCCCCCCACCCATCTCCACATTCCTGATGAAGGGCTTATGTCGCTAACGTCTATGCTCAAGCTGCTCGGATACTGCCTGATCTGCTGTGCTTTTCCAGTGCCACACGTTTCAACTAGGAGGAGGTGATAACTTAATGGTATTATTGCTGGTATTATCCAGAGATCCAGGTAATGTTCTGGGAACCTGGTTTAAATCCTGCTATGGCAGATGGTGGAATTTGGTTTCAATAAAATTCTGGAATTAAGATTAAAATTCTGGATTAAAATTCTGGATTTCATGCTGACCATGAAATCATTGTTGATTGTTGGGAAAAACCCACCTGGTTCACTAATATCCTTTAGGGAAGGAAACTGTCATCTCCACCTGGTCTGACCTACATATGACCCGAAACCCACAGTAATGTGGTTAACTCTTATGTGCTCTCTGGGCAATTAGGGATGGGCATTAAATACTGGCCTAACCAGCAATGTCCACATCCTGTGAGTGAATTCAAGAAAAATTGAATCATGGCACAATTCTTATTTCCTCTCTCTGTTCTTATATTTCAGGAAAATGAACGGAGATATTTACTGGCTGCAATTTTTGTAGCTGGATGGGGAAGCATTTTTGGACATATTTTTGCTTATTCCATGAACAAATATATTACAATGCATAAGATTTTAATTGAATCAAAAATATATTTATTCATGCTGTCAATGGGACATGTTTGAAAATTGATTTACTGTGCTTTTTATTGGCTCGTAGAGGTTAGAGCCTATTGTAACTGGTAATCAAATCTGTGCTAAATACAACTTTATTATCATTAATCTTATCATAATATTCAGGATATCAGAAATAAGTCATTGCCAACTGATTGGCTGTAGCACGTCCTCACACTTTTGTTTGTAGGTTCATAAAATTGGAGTGGAAACTTTAAGACTTTTTTAATATTTATTTGGAACTATCCTTCATTTCATCAATTTTTGCATTTTTAATTTCAGATTAAATTGAAAATTAAATATGTGCAGTGCTGATTTTACATCACAAACTTAAAGGCCCAGATTTTGTGTTAAAGGAGGCTATCTGGAATCATCACCGTTAAGGTATAAACTGAAAATGTGTTGCTGGAAAAGCGCAGCAGGTCAGGCAGCATCCAAGAAACAGGAGAATCGACGTTTCGGGCATAAGCCCTTCTTCAGGAATCTTCCTGAAGAAGGGCTTATGCCCGAAACATCGATTCTCCTGTTCCTTGGATGCTGCCTGACCTGCTGCGCTTTTCCAGCAGCACATTTTCAGCTCTGATCTCCAGCATCTGCAGTCCTCACTTTCTCCCCCATTAAGGTATAAACCAGATACATAATCCTGCCATCTGCAAATTCTACTTAACCAAAACTTGTTCCTCCTTATGTTTTGTTGTACTGACACCTTACTGGTAAATTTAAAACCTGAAAAGTGTGGAGTTATGAAAGACATTCACAATATTTAATTATCAAGTAGGCCAGAAAAAGATAGGGCTGGTGAACTTTGGTACAAATGAATTAACTAGAGGAGTGTTGAAACGATCAGTACTCAGGTCACAATTACTTACATGGTATGATAATGACTTGACTGAGGAAAGTGCTTGCTCGTTTGCCAAGTTTGGGGATGACACAAAAACACATTAGAAGGCAAGTGGTGAAGATGACACAAAGAGTCTGTACAGATGTGTAGGCAAGTGAAGTGAACGAAAAGTTGGCAGATGAAATATAATGTGCAGAAATCTGAAATAATGTACCTTGCCAGGAAGAATAAAGGAACTAAATATTATAGAAATGGAGAAAGACTGCAGAGAGATACAGAAATAAGGAATTTTAGAGTACTTGTCCATGAATCGCAAGAAGTCCAAGTTCAGTCAGTAATAAGAAAGGCATATGGAATGGGTGGCTTTTATTTCAAAGTGAATATAGGACATAGAACAATACAGCACAGAACAGGCCTTTCGGTTCTCAATGATGTGTTGACCTGTGACCTCATCTAAGCCCATCACCTGACACTATCCCATCATCATCCATATACTTATCCAAGGATTGTTTCAATGTCCCTAATGTGGCTAAGTTGACTACATTGGCAGGCAGGGCATTCGACACCCTTACCACTGCCTGAGTAACAAACCTACCTCTGATATATGGGCAGCACGGTGGCACAGTGGTTAGCACTGCTGCCTCACAGCGCCAGAGACCCGGGTTCAATTCCCGCCTCAGGCGACTGACTGTGTGGAGTTTGCACATTCTCCCTGTGTAATCTAATCTAATCTAATCAATATGTTTTCAATGTATCACCCCTCAATTTACAGCTATGACCCCTTGTACAAGTAGATGTCATCATCCTCAGAAAATGTCTCACTGTCCACCCTATCAAAATCTCTGATCATCTTATATATCTCTATTAAATCCCCTCTTATCATTCTTCTATCCAATGAGAACAGTCCCAAGTTCCTCAGCCTTTCCTCATAAGACCTTCACTCCAGATCAGGCAACATTCTGTTAAATCTCCTCTGCACCTTTTCCAATGCTTCCAAATCCTTCCTCTAATGGGGCAACCAGAACTGTACACAATGCTCCAAGTGAGGCCGCACTAGTGTTTTGTACAGTTGTAGTGTGACATTACGGCCCCGGAACTCAGTCCCTCTAGCAATAAAACCTAACTTCTTAACAGCACTATCAACCTGGGTGGCAACGTTCAGGAATGTATGTACATGGATACCAAGATCCCTCTGCACATCCAATGTAATATAATATGTGAGTGTTATATAAAAGTAGGAAGATTTTGTTAAAAATATGCAAGGCAGTAATCATAGAGTCATTCAAGTCTACACCACAGAAATAGGCCCTTTGGCCTAACTTGTCCATGTTGCCCAGTTTTCACAATTAAACTAGTTCCATTTGCCTGCATTTGGTCCGTATTCCTGCATACCCATCCCATCCATGCATCTGTCTAAATGTTTCTTAGCTGATAAAATTGTACTCGCTTCCAACACTACCTCTGGCAGCCACTTCCATTTACTCACCACTTTGTGTGTGAAACAAATTGCCCCTTTGGACTCTTTTGTATCCTTCACCTCTCACGTTAAACCTATGCCCTCTAGTTTTATACTCCCTTATCATGGGGAAAAGTTATTGGCTATCTACCTTATTTTCCATGATTTTATATAGCTCCATAAGGTCACACTTCAGTCTCCCACGCTCCAGGGAAAAAAGTCCCAGTCTATCTAACCTCTCCTTTTAACTCAAACCTTCTAGTCTAGGTAACATCCTAATAGATCTTTTTCTGCACTCTTTGTAATTTAATAGCATCCTTTTCATAGGATATTATTGCACACAGAACTGCACACGGTATTCCAAATGTACCTCCACCAATGTCTTGTACAGCTGCAACAAAACATCCCAATACTTATACTCAATGCTCTGACCGATAAAAGCAAGATGCTGAAAACCTTTTTCACTATCCTATCTACTTGCAATTCTACTTTCAAGGAGCTATGAACCTGTACCCCTAGATGTCTTTGTTGTATAATATTCCCCAGGGCCCTCCTGTTGACTGTATAATCTGGCCTCATTTGACCCACCAAGTTGCTACAACTTGCGCTCATATCAATTAAACTTCATCTGCCATTCCTCAGACATCTGGCCCAGTTAATCTTGCTGCATTCCCAGATAACCTTCTTCACTGTCCACCATAGCACCAATCTTGGTGTCATCTGCAAACATACATACCATACCTGCTAAATTCTCATTCACCTCATTGATACAAATGACAAATAGCAGTGGACCCAGCACCAAATCCAGTCTGAAAAGCAACCCTCTACCATCACCTTTCTTCTACTGTTAAGCCAATTTTGTATCCAACTGGCTAGCTCTCTCTGGATCCCATGAGATTTAACCTTACTCAACAACCAACCATGTAGTAACTTGTCAAACGCCTTTCTAAAGTCCACATAGACAAGTCTACCACACTGCCCTCAACTAGTTTTGTGGTTACTTCTTCAAAACTCTCAATCAAATTCGTGAGACAAGACTTCCCATGCACAAAGCCATGTTGACAATCCCAAATGAGTCCTTGTCTCTCCAAATGCCTGTACATCCTGTCTCTCAGAATCCCCTCTAATAATTTACCCATCATGGATGTTAGTTCAACGGTTGATAGTCTCTCTGCAGCCTTTCCTAAATAATGGTACAACATTAAACACTATAATATCTCTTCTAGGGGCCCCACAATTTTTTTCCTAGCCTCCTACAAAGTCCTGGGATACACTTCATCAAGTCCTGGGATTTATTTACCTTAATGCTTTTTAAGACTTCAAGCACTTCCTTTTTTCTATGTGGACTCTCTTCAAGACATCCCTATTTAATTCCTCAAGTTTCCTAGCATCCACATCTTTCTCGACAGTAAATACAGACAAGAAATATTTATCTAGAATATCACCTATTTCTTGTTGCTGTGCATATTGATAATCTTGTTACCAAAAAAGAGAAAATGCTGGAAAATCTCAGCAAGTCTTGCAGCATCTGTAAGGAGAGAAAAGAGCTGACGTTTCGAGTCAACTGACCCTTTGTCAAGGCTCAGCTCAGCTTTGACAAAGGATCAGTTAGACTCGAAACGCCAGCTCTTTTCTCTCCTGACAGATGCTGCAAGACTTGCTGAGATTTTCCAGCATTTTCTCTTTTTGGTTTCAGATTCCAGCATCCACAGTAATTTGCTTTTATTTTGATAATCTTGTTGATTCTTTAAGGGGCCATATTCTCTCCCTGGTTACCCTTTTGCCCATCATGTACTTGTAGAATCTCTTTCGATTCTCCTTTACTTTATCTGCCAATACCATCTCATGTCCCATTTAGGCTTCCTGATTTCTCACTTCAGTTTCCTCTGACACATTCTGTACTCCTCAAGGAATTTACTTGATCTCAGCTGCCTATACATGTCAAATGCCTCCTTTTTCTTGCCCAGTGCCTCAATAACAGTAGTCACCCAGGAGTACCCCCTCCTGACAGCCTTACCCTTCACTCTACTGGGAACTTGCTGGCCCTGAACCCTCATTAACCTACTATTGAAAGCCTCCCAATTACCAGGCATCCCATTACCTGCAAACAGCCTCCCCCAATCTACTTTTCAAAGTTCCTGTCTCAGAACATCAAAATTGGCCTTGCTCTAGTTTAGAAATTTAACTTGTGGACCAGACCTCTCCTTTTCCATAGCTATTTAAAACTAATGGAATTATGGTCACTGGTCCCAAAGTGCACCACCACTAATACTTCTGTCACTGGCCCTGCCTTAATTCCCCAAGAGGAGGTTGAGTTTTGCCCTTCTCTAGAAGGGTAATCTGCATACTGCATGAAAAATTTTTCCTGAACACACTTAACAAATTTCTCACCATCCAAACCCTTAACACTACCACATTTGACGTTAGGAATGTTAAAATCCCCTAATTTTACAACCCTAATATTCTTTCAGTTATCTGTAATGTCCTTACATATTTTCTCACTTTCCTGGTGATTATTGAGGACCTATAATACAATGCTATCAAAGTAATCTCCCCCTTCTTATTTCTCAGTTATACCCTTATTGAATTAGTGAACAAACCCTCAAGAATGTCTTCTCTCAGTACTGCTGTGATGTTCTCCCTAACCAAAAGTTCAGCTCCCCTACCTCTCTTACCTCCCCTTCTATCCCTCCTATAGCAGAACATTGAGCTGCCAATCTTGTCCCTCCCTCAGCCATGTTTCTGTAAGAGTTATAAAATCCAAGTCCCATGTATCCATCCCTGAGTTCATTTGCTTTACCTGTCAGGCCTCATGCATTGAAATAAATACAGTTTAGTTAGACTTCCTTGCCTTCTGCCTCGCTCTTGCTTGCCCTGTTTAATATTAGGGCCACACTACCTTTACTATATATAATTTCTGTACTGTGCTCAACCTTCTCTTTCATCTCCCTATTGCTTTGGATCCCAATCCCCTCCGGACTAATTTAAAGCTTCCCAAATGGATCTCACAAATCTTCCTGCCAAGATATTTGTCCCCAACAGGTTCAAGTGCAATCTGTCCCTCCTGTACAGGTCACCTCTACCCCAGAAGAGATCCCAGTGATGAAAGAATCTGCTACTTACACCAGCTCCCAAGCCACCCATTCATCTTTTAAATGCTTCTATTCCTAGTCTTGCTAACAATTGGCACTGGAAGTAGTCCAGAAATTACTATCCTTGAGGTCTTGCATTTTAATTTTCTGTCTAATTCCCTATAATCACTCTATGGGCCTTCATCCCTTTTCCTACCTGCGTCGTTGGTACCAAAATGGATAATGACCTCTAGCTGCTCACGGTTCCCTGTCTGAACTACTGTCAACCAAGATCTTTAGTCTAGAAAATTTAATATTATAAAAATGGAATCTCACCATTTTAGAATTTAACTAGTTTTTTGAAGATTTAAAAGGTACAAATATGAAATCTCAAAGCTTCAGAATTAAATTATGGTGGCAAACTTTTAAAATTCTTAACATTTTCTATCTCTTTTATCATCTTCTCAATTTTCAAAATCTCTTTATTTCTTGTTCTACGCAATGATTTTGCATTGAAGTAAATATTCTGTTTTAAACTACTTCATTTAAATTCTGCATGCCTCAGAGAGGAGTCTTCAGTCTGATTGGCTGACGACACATACTGTTGCTTGCTCTATTCACATATTGACAGTTCGTTAGTAGACAGTATTATAGTGAATATAATTGCTAAATACCTTAAGATTCTCCTCAAAGGCTGACCTAAAGCCTATGGGAAACTATCAATATAATAAATGGCGAGAGCAAATTCTTTGGCGTTAATCACAAAATTCAGGCCATAACCAGCATAAAGTGAATTCTTGATGTTATTCAGCTGATTTTGTTTTCCATATTATAGACCATATAAGTGATTGTATGATTGATTATTAAATCTACAGTATACCAATATTCCAACATTTGGTGCCTACATAGAATGCACATTGTTCTGCCATCTGTTTTGCTTCAAACATAGTAGATTGTGATAAAAAAATAGAGAATATTTGTGGTTTAAGTCTTATCTCTGTATAGGCTGGGCTATCCATTGTACATAATTAAGGGATGAGAGTTGAAAATATGATTGAGGATATGAGATAAAGTGTTTGTATGAAGTAAATAGCAAAAGTATTTGCTTTTTTGTCTTATTGACGATAAGTTTAAAAACTGAAAAGCAGACCAAAATTGATTCTATGAAGTAATTTATTTGAAGTAAGTCTTGTAGCTAAAAGATTTGTTCACACTATTAACTTTATGTGCACAAATATTTTAAGAAGCAATAGTAATTCCATAAATATGAATTTTAAAAAACACAGAAAACTATTAGAATAAAATAATATTTGACAAAAGCTATTTTCACAATGAAACAACTTTCATTTGCTTAACCTGCCCCAGCTGTAATTTAATTAGATTTTTATTTTTTGTTACATGATCCTACTAATTATCTTTTATACTCTCATGACAATCTCATAGACAATGGCAATATGATAGTTTTGAGCAAGCCAAAACTGTCTTTGAATGGACTGGATGTATGACATTAGCAAAGGCAATATAGAAGATAAGCTCGTAGAATGATTTTGCAATGGTTTCCTGGAGTGGTTTCCTGTGAAACCAACTTGGGATCAAGTTATTTTAAATTCAATATTATGCAATGAGTCAGAGTTAATTAGTAATCTCATGGTAAGGGATCCAAATCCTTCCTTTAATGTGGCGACCAAAAATGAATCCAGTACTTTAAATGTGGCCTAACCAAAGTCTTATAAAACTGCAATATGACACCCTGACTCTTGTACTCAATTCCCTGACCAAGAAAGGCAAGCACACCATACGCCTTCTTAACTTGCGTAGCAACTTTCAGGGAGCTATGGACTTGAGCCCCAAGATCCCTCTGTATTTGTATGCTGTTAAGGGTCCTGCCATTAATTGTGTACTTTCCCTTAACATTTGATCTCTGAAAGTGCAGCACCTCACACAGTATCTGTGTGTGTGTATAGTGCAATGGTGGTCACCTGCAATGTGACATGAACCCAAGGTCCCGGTTGAGGCCCTCCCTATGGGTACCGAACTTAGCTATCAGCCGCTGCTCGGCCACTTTTCTCTGCTGCCTGTCCCAAAGTCCACCTTGGAGGATGGTCACCTGAAGGGCCGAGGCTGAATGTCCTGGACCACTGAAGTGTTCCCAAACTGGGAGGGAACCCTCCTGTCTGTTGATTGTTGTGCGGTGCCCATACATCCATTGTCGTAGCCTTTACTTGGTTTCCCCAATGTACCATGCCTCCGGGCATCTCCAAATCATGGAAATATATTGCCATTCCTTCACTGAGGCTGGGTCAAAATACTGGAAGTCATTCCCTATGGCATTGTGGGTCAGCCCACAGCAGGTGGACTGCAGTGGTTCAAGAAGGTAGCTCACCACCAACTTCAGAAGGACAATTAGGAACGGAAACTAAATACTGTCCAGCCAGCAACACTGCTATCCCACAACTTAATTTTAAAAAAACTTTGTCTCTCATTTTTTAAAACTCCATTAAGTGTAGACCTAAACTATTTAATCTCTCCTCATGAAATGCTGTTTCATACCTGGATCAACTGAGTAAACCATCTCTGGATTGCCTCTAATGCTCGCACATTTCCCTTCGATAATTTAGTATTTCAACTGTGCTCTGACTAGTGCCTTGTACAGTTTAAACAAGCCTCCCTACTTTTTTACTCTGTTCAATGTAAAGTAAAAACCAACCTTCCATGTGACTTCCATATTATTGGCTGAACTTGGATGCTAACTTTTGTGATTCAGGGACAAGGACTCTCAAACCCCTCTGTTCTCTTAATCTCAGCACTCTTTCTCCATTTAAATATTATTTAGCTCCTT
Source organism: Chiloscyllium plagiosum (assembly GCF_004010195.1). Lineage (NCBI taxonomy): Eukaryota > Metazoa > Chordata > Chondrichthyes > Orectolobiformes > Hemiscylliidae > Chiloscyllium > Chiloscyllium plagiosum. The sequence continues at coordinate 97,374,716 of NC_057711.1, read as the reverse complement.
TATTCTTCCTGGCAAAGTGAATAACCTCAGATTTTCCCACAGTATATTTCATTTGCCAAATTTTCCCTCACTTGTTTCACTGATCTACATCTTTCTGCAGTCACTTTGTCATCCTCACCACTTGCTTTCTCATATGTTTTTGTATCATCCATAAACTTGGTGACTATACACCTATTTTTCTCATCCAAGCCATTTTGATATCTTTAAGTAATTGCGTCCCTAGCACTGGTTCCTGAGGCACTACAATGGTTAATTAATTTATTTCTAATTTCACCAGCCCTAACATTTTCTGGTCTATTTGTTGAATAAATATTATGAATGTCTCAAACTTCAAACCTTTTAAGTATTTACATTTACGAGTGAGATGCTATTACAGGAGTAGCAAGAGAAAAGAACAGGAACTCCGTTGTCATTAGAATGTTCTTATATCCTGAGGATGACGATTTCTGATAGCCTCCTTCAATACAAAGTGTAGGCCTTTAATTTTGTGATGCACAATCAATACAACAACATATTTGTCATCACGTGTAATTTTCAATTTAATCTGTTCTCCACCATGAAGAGGTGTGAGAGATGCCATGGGGTGGAATTGGGAATTAATGAAATATGTTTGCGAAGATATGATGAGAAAACTCGCTGTGCCTTGTGAAGTCAAACCTTCCAAGATACATGAGGAAACTTGGATTTAATCAAAAGAGCCATAAAATGTGATCAGAAGGATTAAAAAAGAAGAAAATAAACTTTGAGTGTAAATTGACAAGTTATAGCAAAATGTCAACCCCTAGTTCCTTGTTGTTATGTCACAGCCTAAATCTCGAAGGACCCCAAGTTCACTGTGTCTTCTCTCTTACCCTTTATATATTTAATGAAGCTCTTGCTGTCCATCTTGCTATAACTTGACAATTTACTCTCAAAGTTTATTCTTTCCCTTTTTTTATTCTTTGTGTTCACCTTCCATGGTTCTTTTGACTCAATCCAAGTTTCCTCATGTTTCTTGGAGGGTTTGTCTTCACAAGGCCTGACAATCTTTCTCATCATATCTTAGCAAACATATCTCATTAATGCCCAATTCCACCCAATCGCATCTTTCATAACTGATTTCTGCTCCATCTTGCATTTTCCCTTAATGTTGGCTTGTGGCAAGCCCTGCCTGAAAATTTATAAAATAAAATTATTTGTCAGTGTAAACTAGGCTACTTCACCCTTGGTATAGTTTAGAATTTATTTCATGTTGTATAATTGATGATCTGGTGAATTTGGAAAATGATTCAGGAACATGATGAAGCTGGCATAGTGAACACAGGCCTTCTCCTAACCTTTGTTTGATTGTGATCTGCCCATACAGAAAATTCAGCACATATGCTTCTCTACACATGTTTGAAGTTTTTTTTTAATTGCTTGCCACAATAATCAAGCATTTGTACTAAGTATACCACAAGCACTGCACTTCTTGAAAAAGGTCACTGAAAATTGAATTTTTTTTGTCTGTTTTGAAGTGAATTTCTTCTGTCTGAAATGTTATAATTTAAGAAAAGCTGCAGATCTAGATGATGCTAGAAATTGACCTTGTTATGCCCTGTTTAATAAATTACAGTTTCAAATGGTCATGTATATCACTCTTGGTGGTTATTCGAGAAGATCAGATGAATGCACAGGAAAACTACATAATATTTCTGAAGGCAAAATGTACAATAGTCCCTCAAAATATGCTGCAGTTAGGTTTCGGCATGTTTGGGTGTTGTGGTAGAGTCACTGAAGATGTTGTATACAGTTGCACTGCTCCATGAGACATCATCCTTGTGACATCAGCTACGTCTGTAATAAATGTGAGAGGCTGCAATGTAATAGGCTCATAAATCCAGAATTCCAGGTTATTGTTCTGGGTATATGGGTTTGAATACCACCAGAACAAATGGTGAATTTTGCATTGAACCAAAATCTGAAATTAGTTTAGTGGTGACTATGTAGCTACTATTGGTTGCTGTCAAAGGCCATCTAGTTCAGTGATATCTTTTTAGGGAAGGAAATCTGTGATCCTTTCCATACTCTGGTCTACACTTCACTTCAGACCCACAGCAAAATAGATTAATCTCGCACTCTGAAAAAGCGCAATAAGTCTTGGTTTAAAGGCAATTCTGATAGGCATCAATTTTTTTTTTCAGCAATGTCCAGCAATGAAAGAATGTAAGAAAATAAGCACATATTTGTTCTAATTGTTGTTTTCCTAACTATAAACAAAACACTGTCATTGTGGAGAAGAAAAATAGAAGATTACGTACATTCTAATTGATTGATTAGACTTGACTGCATTTTACCTCATAAATGCATGGCATCACATGCAAAGAAAATTGACCATGGTTCATTTATGTGGGATATCTTGCTTCGGCTTGTCACATGCAGCATTGTGCACATTACCTATCCTGAGAGACTAAACAATTTCACTCAATTGTTGCTATGTTAATAATTTTAGTTTGCTGCTTATTAGAAATTCATTATTCTTCATTGAGGTGCAGTTAAGAGTAATGAACCTTGTAATTTCTTTGAAACAAGCATTGGAGCTAAAAAGGTGCTAATTTGATTCAGTAGCTAAAGCTCTCATCAAACACTGATGGCTAGATGCTGAGGAGTTCTGTTCAACTAGAATTGTGAACAGAATTGACCACAAGGCATTTGTAAAACATTTTACTCTGTCAGCATCACTGTCAGAATGTCACGGCAGTATTGTATCCAGCACAGCTAGAAAATTTCTAATATATGTTCATAGCAGACAGGATTCCCATTCAGAGTTTACTGCGCAGTGGAGTTTAATTGTTTAATTGTAATGTAACACTTAAAAAGTGAAAAGGTCTCAAACCATATTAATTTGTATCTGGACTGATGGAGTGACACAAATGGTTCTGTATATTGGACTGTGAAACTAATTATATCTAAAAATAACCCAGAAAACTGAGCTGCATTATGTGAAATATATTCCATTCACCACATGTGGGAAACTTTCTAATGGGAGAAGAATTGCTATGATTCTCATATGTAGTGACACTGTAAACACATTATTGTTTTAATGCATTTACAGCCACAAGGCAAAGCAACCAGAATAATTCTTTATGTGAATTGGTAAAATGATCATTCCCACCAACAAGAAACCTATTAACTCATAGCCAACAATTTGGAAAATCAGAGCCTGAATTTCTACATCATTTGTGTCACAGCCGTACTGGAGAGGTCTCTTCTGAAGCACTGATTGTGTTCCTACACTTCCTTCTGTAGCTACACTGGCACCACCCCCCACCTTTTCCTCCGCTACATCGATCACTGTATCAGCGCTACCTCGTGCTCCCACGAGAAGGTTGAACAGTTCATCCACTTTACTAACACCTTCCACCCCGACATCAAATTTTCCTGGACCATCTCAGACTCCTCCCTCCCCTTCCTAGACCTCTCCATTTCTATCTCGGACGACCAACTCAACACGGACGTTTATTATAAACCGACTGACTCCCACAGCTACCTAGATTACACCTCCTCCCACCCTGCCCCCTGTAAAAATGCCATTCCATATTCCCAATTCCTTCGCCACCACCGCATCTGCTCCCAGAAGGACCAATTCCAATACCGAACAACCCAGATGGCCTTCTTCTTCAAAAACCTCAATTTCCCCTTAGACGTGGTTGACGATGCTATCCACCACATCTCCTCCACTTCCCGCTCCTCCGCCTTTGAACCCCGCCCCTCCAATCGCCACCAGGACAGAACCCCACTGGT